>NW_021620993.1:6923239-7024571 GCF_004785775.1 Grammomys surdaster | reverse complement strand
CATGCCAGGCAGTGGTGGCACACGCCTTTAATCCCAGCACTTGGGAGGCAGAGGCAGACGGATTTCTGAGGCCAGCCTGGTCTACAGAGTGAGTTCCGAGACAGCCAGGGCTATACAGAGAAACCCTGTCTCAAAAAAAAAAAAAAAAAAAAAAGCAACACACACAACATACTGCTATGGAATTGGAATCCCAGCATTTTGGAGTGTCCTGAATTCCAGGCCAGCCTGGGCTACCCAGACCCTGTTTTAACAAAAACAAACAAAAAACCAAACTAGTTTTATGTAACAGTACTTTTTTCAATTCTTTAGAAAACATGGAATAAATGTACTGTATATACCTTTTTTAAAAGAAGCAAAACTAAAAACCTCTTTATAATAAAAAGAGGCAGTGACATGGCTCAGTGGTTAAGAGTACTAGTTGCTCTTCTAAAGGACCTGGTTCAATTCCCAGCACCCAGATGGTTCTATAACTCCAGTTCCAGGAGATCCCATGTTCTTCTGACTTCTGAGGGGATCAGACATGCAAGTTGTGAGCAGACATACGTGCAGTTAAAACACCCATGAACATAAAAATTAAAAACGGATATATAAAGAAAAAAATGAATCTGTGAAGGTGCTGGTTGTGGCCAGAAAGAATTGCATTTCTTGTAATTGGAGTTACAGGGAGTCCTAGCTGCTAAGTGTGGGTACTGAGACTCACACTCAGGTCCTCTGGAAGAGCAGTTCGTGCTGTTAACCACTGAGCCATTTCTCTAACCCCTGAGAAATTTTATTATACTGGATTTGACAATGACATCTTGGCTATTACACCAAAAGCACAGGGAACAACATAACAGAACTTTAAAATTAAAAAGTTACTTTTCTTGCATCTATTAAGCATGTTATTTTTCTATTATTTCTATTACTTCTGTTAGTATGGCCAAATTATTTATTTATGTAATGAGTATGTTTTGCCTGTTTATATGTATATGCACCACATATATGTATGGTTAGACCTGCTGGAACTGGGGTTGTAAACCATCCTGTGGGTGCTAGAAACTTGACTTGAGCCTTCTATTAGAGCATCCATCTTATGTTCTCAACCACGGAACCATCTCTCTACACCCTAATTAGTTTTTAAAGATTTTTTTATTATTTTAAATTATGTATCTGTGTGGAGATATGTCACATGCTTGCAGGTGCTCCTGGAGCATGGAGTTCCCTGACATGGATGCTGGGAACCAAAATCAGGTCTTCTGGAAGCACAGTGCATGCTCTTAAGCACTGATTCCACTCTCCAGCTCTCAGTTCTTTATATTTTTGTGTAAGGATCATGATATGTAGCCTAAGCTGTTCTGAAACTGGTCTAAAAGTCATGATCCTCATGTCTTGGCCTCCTAAGTACCAGAGTTACAGGTGTGACCCATCATGCCTAACTTATTTCATTTTTCAACGTCTTGAGATAATACCCACAAAGCATTAATTCATACATTTTAAGTGTAAATCTAATGGATTTCATACACACATGTGCAAGCAGAATTATTCATTTTTAGGACATTTAATCATACATATATCAGGTAAAGCTCATACTGATCAGTGATAATGTCCCTTCATAGCCCTCACCCAAGTCCTAAGCAGCCACCAACCTATGTTCTGTTCTGACGACTTTCCTATTCTTAATCTTCATATAAATGTAATTCCATAATGTGTATACTCTTGCATATTTAAATCAGTGTATATGCTGGCTAGTTCTAGGTGAACTTTACATAAACTAGGGTCATCTGAGAGGAGGAACCTCAGTTGAGAAAATGCCTCTTTAAGATCTGGGTGTAGGCAGGCATGCAGTGCGTTTTCTCAGTTAGTGATTAATGGGGAGAGGTTCAGCCCATTGTGGGTAGTGCTCATCCCTGGGCTAGTGGTCCTGGATTCTGTAAGAAAGCAAGCTGAGCAAGCAATGGAGAGCAAGGCTTTAAGCAGCACTCCTCCATGGCCTGTGCTGCAGCTCCTGCCTCCAGGTTCCAATCCTGCTTGAGTTGACTTCCTTCCATTAACTGTGACTCAGAATATGAAAGCCAAATAGACCCTTTCCACCCGTTTTTTGGTCATGGTGTTTCACCACAGCATTAGACATCCTAAGACAGTGTGTTTTCAGTGATAAGTACAGCTGCTATAAGCTTTCATATACAAGTTTTTATGGTCAAGTGTTTTCATTTATCTCAGACTTTAGAAGCATTTAATTGTTTCAGGAGTTGCCTGACATGTATTTATTTAGAAATGGAATTTCTCTGTGTAGTCCTGGATGTCCTGGAAGTCTGTCTGTACACTATGCTGGCCTTGCTCTTACAGAGATCCACCTGCTTCTGCCTCCCAAGTGCTGTCATTAAAAGCCGGTGCCACCAGAGACACCATATGCTCCACCTCTTAATAGGCTGAGATCGAGCTTTTCTAACGTGGGCCTTGGGAGACAATGAAGATACAAATACTAATGATAATCTAGAGGCTAAATGTAAAGCATGGTATCTGGACTGCGTTCTTTATGGAGTAATAGAGGGAGGGAGAAATGGAAGAGAGCAATGGGGGACGCAAGGGCAACAAAGGTGTAGAACGAGGAGACGTGACAGGGCCCGATAGCTCAGTAGGAGTTTGGTTAGGAGTGTAACTTCTGAGTTCTGAACTTGACTGGAATCAAAAGAACCATGCCGATTCTTATTAATTACCACGGGTGGAAATGTGGTGCTTGTTATCTGTTCTCTGCATTTCAGGAACTTCTATTTTTTTTTTTTTTAAGGCAGACCATCATTTAGCCTATGGAAGTCTTGGACGTACAATGCAGGTGAGTATAACCTTGAACTGCTGATTCTCCACCTCGACAAGGCTGGAACCGAAGGTATTCACCACAGCCGGTTAGCGTGGTATTGGGGTCAAAACCTAGGATTTCTTGATTGCTAGAAAGCACTCTGTCAAACGGAACTAATCCACCACAGTATATTTTGTTTTAAAGAAATATAAAAGTGAGGTCAGCAAGATGGCTCCACAGGAAGATACTTGCTGCTATGTTGTAAGATTCCAAGTCAGTCCCTGGAATCCACATGGTAAAAGCAGAGAATCAGAGAATCGAGAATCAGAGAATCAATTCTACTAAGTTGTCCTCTAACACACACACACACACACACACACACACACACACACACACACGAGAGAGAGAGAGAGAGAGAGAGAGAGAGAGAGAGGGAGGGGGGGGGGGGGAGGGGGGGGGAGGGAGGGAGGGAGGGAGGGAGGGAGGGAGAATCTTTAGGATTCCTACACAAGTTACATATCCAACTTTACCATTCTGACATGTATACCCAAGTAGGTGATTCCAACTTGATGCCACTTCCAATGAGCCACAACCAATCAGATAGTGCCAGTTCCGCAGTGCGTGTCTGCTCCTGGAGCTGCACAGAGCCAGATACAGTGTTATCAAAACCTGAGCAACCACTACACAGGCCCTTCGAGGAATGGCAAGGAATGAGAGAGGAGAGATTAAACAGTCTTCAAATATTAAAGAAGGCTTTTGAAATGGATGTGGCCAGGTTTCCACACACACAGGAAAGCCACTCGTTCGTGAAGCCATTCTGAGGTGCCATCACCTGGTTACGCACAGGGACAGTCTGAGAAATGTTTCCTTAGGTGTTTAGGTGCTTTCCTTGTATGAAGGTCAAACTGTGAATGCCAGTAGTGCATTTACACAACCCTAGATGGTACAGGTCTATCATTCAGTGAGGCTGTGTTCAGAGGGAAGGGGCTGGAACTGGAGCTGGACCCTGAGACGCTGTACACCCAAGGCACCTGCTTTACCACTCAACTAGGTTCCTCGACCCTGTGGCCTTTTGATGCTCTGAATATGAGGTGCTGAGGTTGCTGCCTGTTAGACAGTAAGTTTTTTGACTTTTTACTAAGATTACATACTTAGTCAGGCATTGTAACACACACCTATAATCCCAGTACGCAGGAGGCAGAGGCAAGCAGAACTCTGTGAGTTCAAGGCCAGCCTGGTCTACATAGTGAGCTCCAGATCAGCCAGGACTACATGGTGAGACTCTTTCTTAATAAGTAAATAGACAATAAAAACAAGAGTGTACTGCGATACAGTTAAAAGCTTACATAATCAGTAAACCATTTATTAGCACTATCAATTGTACACAACTGTGCTACATTTTTACAAGACTGGCAATGCACTGGCTTGTTTGCACCAACACCAAGACCTGAGTAAAACGCATCATCACAGCTGTGACCTCGCTAGGCCACAGAAAATTTTCAGCTCCATTACCATCTTATGGTAATATGCAATTTATTGACCAAAATGATGTTTAGGCAGGCGGTAAACAGCTGTAAATATCAAACATTGTTCTAGGTACCAAAGAGACCAGGAGGGACTTGAGCTAAGAAAATAAAAGGTCCTGATCTTGAAGAGCTTTTGTTACAGTTATTAGCACAGACAGGGAGGTGGAGCCATATCAAAAAGCCTTGGGCTGTGCAGGCAGCAAATATGGAATGGGAGGGGACCATGTTCAAGACCAATGATCTGGGAATGCAAAGATCTGGATGACGTGATGGAGACGACCATGTAGGAATGTGAGGGAGGTCCTGGCACCAGAGTTGCAAGCACACCTCTAAGGTGGGGAGCGTGTCGAATCTGCTTGGAACATTACTGATAATTCAAATCTACTACCAAGCCCTAGAGAACAAAATAGCCTTGACAATTATCTGAATGGTTTTCAAGAAAAATTTATTTCCATAAATTAATTACTGTAACAGTGGGCATTTAGAGTCACAAACTATCAAACAGAAAAGAAACTGTAGGGTATCATGTACACTAGCATTACCAAAGATGGACACACTTCACTGAACTATTAGCCATGATAACACAGGAACACTTGGGACAGCAACTTACTGGCCCAGATCCTAGCTCAAGGGGGTCTCTTGTTGAGAATTAAAATCCAACCAACACCAGTCTTAAAGACAGAAGAAGCTTCAGAGTTTAGCATGCTGGGCTGGATGGCGGCTAAATGAGGACCCCAGCTTCACAACCAAGATAGCTTTTGCTGGTCAAAGTGCAGCTAACTTGGAATATTAATTAATTGTGATTTGAACAAAGTTTAAGTCTCCTTCCTAGCCAGTCAGTTCTATACAGAAGTTCAGTCCAGGAAAGGAGCCCTCTCCTGACAGGTATTCAGGTGAGGACATTCCATACCTCTGGCCAATTATTTATACTTTGGATACAGCCACCCACAACGTGGTCATTAAAAAGGCTCTTTTCATGATACCAGGGGAAAAGCTATAGAAACAAACCAAAGATATTAAAGAAAGCACCAACTGCATACTCCCCTCCCCCCAGGTACCAGGAGGAAAGTATCACGACCTAAAAGTTGGTCTTGCACAGATCTTAATGCACATAGTATAGAGGAGATGGAGCCCCAGCCTGGGGAGATCGAGGGCTGTGTCCGCTTGGCTGCACTGCAGCCCTGGACCTGCTGCCATAGCCCTGCAGACTTGCTGCTGCTCATAGCCTGGTGGACAGGGAGACACCCAGGGGAAGAATGCCCAGAGTGTGGGATCTAGAAGTGACCTCAGGTTGGCTCTGGAGCCCTCACAAAAGACCCTTTCAGGCAAAATTGTGGGGGAAAAAAAAGTCATGATTTTCACAGCTCTTGGAGAAGCACAAAGTTTAGGATTCACAGCATGAGTTTCTGAGCGCTTCAGGCTCGAGTAAGGCAAAAGCTACATCTCTTCCCACTGCACCTCCCTCCTGGTCAGCTCTTACAGTAAGGGCAGCAGGAAGACAGACAATCTGCTTTAACGGGCAATGAGGTACATTTAGATGGATGGAGAGAGGCAGGAAGGGACAACAGGGGAGGAAAAGAAGACAGGCACTAGTGAGGGAGAAGGCTGCTCGAGAGAGAAACAGAAAGGTGGCCAAGGAAACGGCTGACATCTGGCTGGACCATTAAAGCACTAAACTTCTGGAGGTGAGCTACAGCTAAGTGCATTGTGCTTAATGGCAGCTTCTCTTCACTTGGGTGGGAAATCCCCATGCTCAGAAACTCTACCAATTCCCATTACAGAACCAATCTATAGTTTTGGCAGGTGACATGCCAGCAGCCACTACCTCCAGTCATGGTCAGAGACCACAGGTTCAGAGGACACTAAGGTGTTCCTGAGGATGCCTGACCGATGTGAAACATAATGATAAGACAGGTGTGGCTGAGTCTCTTAGTTCTGAAGCAGAACAGCCATTGCCAGAGGGCAGGCCAAGCTGGCCTTGGGGCAGTTTTTCTCCTCCATTCTCAGGATAAGGATGGAGTTGGGGCTCTCTAGTCCTGTGCTCCAAGATGCTAACAGTCCAGACCAGTGTTTCCAGCCTTTCACATGCCACATTGGTCAGGGACAAATTCTGAAGGTCTATATGCTGGTGGTGCCCCTGCTGTGCATACCTCACCTGTTGTCTCTTGGTTGATCTGGATGCCCCAGTGACGGTGGTGGTGAGACTGACAAATGGTTATTTACTGCCCACTAGCTTGCAAGCTGTCTAATGTACGATGTCTTAGATGTATTTGTAGAAGGGCACAATGTGTAACTCATTCCATTCCCTGTAGTGACAACACAGAGTTCAGAAGCACTGAGTAACTAAACATCCTGCCCCAACAAGGAAGAGATATTCAAGTGAACACAGGTCACATGTGTGTGGCCTGGGCAGCATGTGTAAAACAGGATCTGCATCACTGCTGAGGGCCAGCATGCAATCTAGCCTGCTCTGTTCTGTTACATAAAATGACCTTCAAGTCTCCACAGAAAAGCAGTTGTGTGTTAACTTATTTAAACAGCTGAGGAGGTGGAGGACATGGTATGTGTCCCCCTGTTCATATCCAGTTTACTGTTTCAGGGTAGCCCAGACCACCGACCTGCAAAGGAAAGGCACATTAAGACCCCGAACTGGCACCCCTCCTCCCTAGTCACTGACAAATGGGGAATGAAACAATCCTAGGAGCATTGGCCAACATTCCAGAACAGCACTGCTCACTCTTCTCTACAGACAGACAGGGAAATGTCCCTGGACAGGTTAGGAGAATGGAAAGAAATGACCACTGGTCAGCAGCTAGCCTGAGCATCTTACCCATCAGCCAAGCAATTCGGACTCTCTGAATTCTGAGTGCTAGGTGTGAAGAATGAATGGGAGAGATACTGGGATGAGAAAACACAAGGAGAGGAGGGAGCACAGTGAGGACACAGTGGGAGGGTAAGCTCTGAGGGCCTGCTGCTCAGACAACGTCAGCCTACTGTCTGCAGATCCCTCTGGGCACAAACCTAGAAACTGTGCTACTTCTAGCATGCAAACATTTCCAATAGGTTTTACAAGAGATCAGAGTACATGAGGCACTCTCTGAGAGTGCTGGCTCTGGCATTTTGCAGAACCAGGCACTCAAGCAGCTGAAGATGCTCTTGGCCAGCCTCTAACACCACTGCTCCTAACTTCATCACACACCAACATTTCAGAGAAAACCACACTCCACCTTAACAGTTTTTAAGTGGTTATAAAAAGAAATCTACTTTTATGTATATAACTAAACAAATATATGTATTCAGTGGGCAGGACTGAGAAGGAGGGTGAAAAAGTGCTTCCTCTAGTGAGCTATGTGAAAAGCTGGAGGGGGAGGGGCTGCCTAGAACACATGAATGGGAACACTGCCCCTCCATGTGCCGGTCAATGCCTGTCACATATTCTCCTAAGACATGCGTTGTCTTTCTCCTTAATGTCTTACAAAATGGTTTAAAATCACATTAAGAGACCCCAAACATGCAGCAATAATATAAAAACAAAAAAGAAAAAAATGAAAATAATCAACACCATAACATTAAAAAGTGCAACTTACATTGGGGCCTGGACGGGCTCCTCTGGCACTAGTGACCCGCAGTCACAGATGGGAGAAAAGATGGGGAAAAGCCATAAACACATACAAACACACATTCTCTCAGAATAAAGGTCCTGGGCAGACAAAATCAAAGTCAGGAAACACACCAGTTCATCTTTTTCAGTCACCAAAACAAGCTGGTGAGGACACACAGGCCAGGTAGCCAGGTCCTCCCCCAGGCCAGGTTTCTAAATCATCTTGGGCGAGCAGCACCATAAACGGAGAGGAGCTTTCCTGTGGACGCACAGACCCCGAGTCCTTAGATTCCTAGTGTTGCTTAAGATGTGTGGCTTTTCCACCTGTGACGGGAGATGGGAAGGAGGTGGCCTGACGTCACTCAGGACCATTCCCAGGAGAAAGGGAGCATTCCTGAGGCTCTATACTCAGCAGGAGAACTAGAGGGCCCTTCTTCACCAGCTTCTAAAAAGGCTGCACCTTGAAATAAGTAAAAATTCATGGGCTGGGCATCGTGAG
This sequence comes from Grammomys surdaster, assembly GCF_004785775.1. Classification (NCBI taxonomy): domain Eukaryota; kingdom Metazoa; phylum Chordata; class Mammalia; order Rodentia; family Muridae; genus Grammomys; species Grammomys surdaster. The sequence continues at coordinate 7,016,169 of NW_021620993.1, read as the reverse complement.
TGGTTTGGGCACAGGGCTTAAAATCAGGGAACCTCTTCCAGTGAGGTCTGCAAAAGTTCAAAATGAAGACCCAGAACTATTCTCAGCAGTTGGCTGATGCTCCTGTTCCTCCTCCTTGGCAAAAAAGGTCTCCAGTTCCATCAGCTTCTGGATCAGAAGAGCATCCAGCTCTCGACTCTGCAGCGCCGCCTTCTGGGCCCTGGTGAAGCTGCCGGCCAACTTCACCTTACCTCGAGCTCGTCTCTTTCGAGGGACTGTAAAATCCTGGAATTCCAGAACACGCTTCCTTTTCTGCTGGCTGACAGAGATCAGGGTACCATTTCGTTCTTTGGGTTCCTCAAAGATGGTCTCTAAACACCTAAGGATAGAGCACAAATCAGAATCACCAACTGCCCAAAGCTTCCTGCACTGACTCCCAACTCAACTGTGTCCAATGGCTGTTTCTGTGCATGAGAAAAAGCATATGTGTGTTTATAACTATGTGCACAAGTGAAAAGTTAGAACTGAAGGGTGTACAGCAAGACTGAGTCAAGTTCCTCATGCTGGTATGTACAATACCACTAACTCCTGGTTTTGTAAACGTTCTCCATGGCAGTTGACACTGGGCCATTGCTTGTCACATAGCCCCAGCTGGTCTCAAACTCCATATTTAGCCAAGATGATTCCTGAGCCCTCTACTTCTGCCCCCCCCCCCCCGCTCCCAATGCGGGGATTACACATATGCTATCACACCAGGACCAAGACAGCGAGTCTTTTAAACCCTATGAGCAGTATGGATCTCTACCACAAATTTGTTTTGGGTTTCCCTTCTGTGAACAAAGTATTAGCTCAACAACCACAAAACAAAAAATAAAGCAAATGAACACTGGTGGCTGGGATCAGCCATAGACCATTTGTCTAACACACATGAGGAGCCTGGGCTACAACACCAGCATGGCCTTAAAGAAAGGAAAGACAGGTATGGTGATCCAAGTCTTTAATCTCAACTACCACTCAACTAGGGAGGCTGAAGGACGGTCACTTGATTTGGGGGAAAGCCTTGAGTAGGCCTAGAATTTGGTAACCGGTGGTACATACCTCCAATGGACAAACAACATGCACTGTCTTGCACACAGGACTTTTATCTACAAAAGACCCTGAAGTTTGTTTTCATTTAATTAACATTGTCTGATTCAGTTTCAACAGCTATGTATTCTATTTCCTTGTAAGAATGGCCCTAAGTTCAGTGAGCACCCTAATAACGCGCACTTTCGGCTGTTCCCATCTTTCTGGTTACCTAGCACAGCTGCAAAGAATGGGCTTCTAGGAAGAAATGCCTTCCAGGCAGAACCCATGTCCAGAGTCCTGGGATAAAATACCAGGACTCTCTTCCTTCCACCCAGACAAACCAGGCAATTTAGTGCCTGTCACTGCTTTGAAAACTGCCTTTAGACCCAGAGCAGGCCAAGTGACACCACATCAGTATATGGGCTGAGAGCTGAGATCATGGCTGAAGCAGTAACTACTAGCCCAGATAAAACATGGCAGTGTATACTCAACAAGACACACTTGCAAAGCACACAGACAGCTACGTGGGCCCGAATCCCACAGACATTTCATATCACTGACCCCAATACAAGAACTCAGAACCCAATTCTAGCTACTTCTAAAGCCTAACACTGTGCTGGATACAGGGCCACCTGTAATACAGAGCTAGCTTTCCATAGGCAGAAGCAGGTGGATCTGTAAATTTTAGGCTAGCTAAATATGCACGATGAGACTGCCCCACAAAAAACAAACAACAGATGTCCGAAAAAGGTGAGGCATCCATTCATTCCAGCACCGCCCCCTGAGCCCAGTTGCAGGACTCACCTGCTCGCAGGAGGAGACTTGTAATTCTTGTTTGTATAGATTTCCTCTAAACTAAACTCCTTTTTCTTTAACCTGTGAAGACAAAAAAAAAAAAAATCCTCATTCCTGCTGTCACTGTCACGCGCTCTTTCAAGAGAAAAAGTGTTCATCCACTCCTGGACACTCGAGCTGCAGAGAAGACTCAGGCCCTGGCACACCAGGGAAGGACTCTACTATAGCTTCACACCAGCTGCATCCTGCACCAGGGGGCATTCCTCTTCATTTTGGGTTCTATGAGACAAGGTCACACTAGGTAGCCCAGTCAGATGCTCCTACCTCCTCTGATAGCTGGGGTTACATGCACGAGCCTGCGCCCAGATGCTTTCTCTCCGTTAGCAGTGCTGGGCCTTGTGAATGCTGGACAAGTGCCCTGCCACTAGCCCAGCCACATATGCTTTTTTATTCTTCATGGCTTGCAAATGATAAGATTTAGTGGCTGGCAAGAATTTAATGAACACAATTAACTTTTATTGGGTGAGTTGGTTGGTTTATTTATTCACTCATTCATCCATCCATTTATTGATAAGACAGGGCTTCTCTGTGTAGCTCTGGCTGTCCTGGTACTCCCTCTGTAGACCAGGCTAGTCTTGAACTCAAGAGATTCCTCTGCTTCTGCCTCCTGAGTAATGGGATTAATGACCTGTACCACCATACCTAGCCCCTGGGTTTAAATATGTGGGCGTTCTACCTACATGTATATCTATGCACTATGTGCCAGATAAGTCAGAAGAGGGTGATGGGCCCCCTGGAACTGGAGCTACAGTTGTGAGCCACCATGTAGGTGCTGAGAATTGAAGCCAATTCCTCTGCAAGAACACCCAATGCTTTTAACAATTCAGTTATCTCTCTAGTCTCTGCAGTCCCAAAAGGGTTTTTTTGTTTGTTTGTTTTTTGTTGTTTTATTTTGTTTTTGAGACAGTGTCTCTCTACATAGCCCTAGGTGTCCTGGAACTCACTATGTAGACCAGGCTGGCCTCAAACTCAGAGAGAGAGAGAGAGAGCTGCCTGGCTCTGCTTCCTGAGTACTGGGATTAAAGGCATGAGCCAACATACTTGGACTCAAGTCTATTTCATTTTTGAAACAAGTGACATGGCTCAAGAGGGTAACTGTGATATCACCAAAGCCAACAAATGACTTGATTTCAACAACTGGAACCCACATGACAGAATATACCATGTGTGCCTACATACAAAATAAGTAAATATACACTCATTTTTTTCAATTATACTGTGTGTAGGGAGATAAGGGGATAATCTGTATCAGTCCTCTCCTCTTACCACGTGGGTCTCAGAAACTGAACTCCACCCATCAGTTTAGTTTATCTGGAGCCATGTTTCTGGCTTTTAAAACTTACTTTTCATTTTTATGTGCAGACTAGGGACAACCTTGGACAACATCCTTGGGAATCCTGCCTACCTCTTTTCAGAACCCATCTAAGTTCATGGGTTAGGATAGACAGCTGGTCGGGCCAGTGAGCCCCAGGCTCTTCAGTTTAGAAATTCTTAGCTTGTGTCACCAAAGCTGGCATGTTTAATCTGGGTTCTGCAGACTGTACTCAGGTCTTTTAATTACCAGCCTCAAGCTTTTGATTACATCAGCCTAGTGCTAGGATTATAAGAGTAATGTCTTTTTAGCAATAAAATGACATAACTATTGTCTGGATATACCGGCTCCCCCAGTCCCTGCTACAGCACACGCTGCTCACCTCTAGGTTCAGGCACTCGTAAGTAAAACTCACACAAAGGTGTGTAACATTTTTTCAGTATATACATTCCCAACTTGTAGATAAAATCTAATGAATATAAAGTGATGGCACTTTTAATCACAGCACTCGGGGGACAGAGGCAGGTGGATCTCCAAGTTCAAGGCCAGCTTGGTTTACAAAACTAGTCACAGGAGAGCCAGGGCTATACACAGAGAAACCCTATCTTGAAAAGCCATACAAACTAACCATCAAACAAACACCCTAACTGCGTGCTGTAATATATGATCAGAACATATTCACTTAACTGCATGCTCACCCACAATGAACTTGATGTCTTGCTGCTCTGTGCCCAGCGACATTACTGTATGCTTTCTTTAGCTATTTTAAGAGTGTACAGTCTTCTAATAGTCTGTCCTTGCTTTAATGTGTAAATCCACAATGACACAACACTGGCCAGCGTTTCAGACGTCTGTTTTCTCATTTTGACAAGATCTAAGTTCAGGAATTTTGTACACTTTTGAATTGGGTTGCTTGTTTTCTTACTGAGTTTTAAGATCGGATATAAGGCGCAAGGATACAGCTCAGTGGTATGGGACTTCCACTAGCCATGCAATAAGGACCCAGGTTTGATCCTAAGTACCACTGGACAGAGGGAGGGGAGGAGTTGTATATTCTGAATAATGGTCCTTACTTGGATTTATTAAATTGGAAATATATTCTGCATCTATTTTATTACAGCTTGCCAACTTCTAATTTTCTATCAACCATCTACCTACCAACCAACCTATTTATCTATCAAGCAACCAACCAACCAGAGGCGGCTGCATAGTTAGAGTTTGATTGATTTTGAGCTAACTTTTGTACATGGGATCCAATTTTATATATGGCAGCCCAGCACCACTGGTTAGAAAGCCTCGCTTCCCCTCAACGGCCACGGGTTTTTTGGTGGAATCAACTAATTTTAGATGCTTACATCTAGGCTCTCACTGCGGTATCTCCTTAGAGACTACCCTTCTGCTACGACAGTGCTATCAGGACTATTGTAGCTTCATATCATTTTTATAGTAAACTTCCAAAAGCATGACATCTGCCATTAATCTCGTGTTTTCAAAGACAATCTCAGCACAAGCTAACCTTAAACTCTGCCTCGGTGTCTAGAGAACTGGGACTACAGGCATGCACCAGTATCATGCTTGGTCATTTCAACATTTTAAATAGATTTTGGTATGTGTGCGGTACACGTATGAGTTGCGTGGGTACGTGCTCATCCTTGTGTATGCAGAAGCTCTGTTTCTGTTCACCTTACTCCTTTCAGACAACATTTCTCAGGGTAAGATATGGTGGGCTATTAAGGGCACTTGTTGCTCTTTCATGGCTGGGGTTCAATTTCCAGCACGCACATGGTAGCCCAGAGCTCTAACTCCAGTTCCTGGGGCTCTGATGCCTTCTTCTGTTCTCTGCAGACCCTGCACATTGATAGTTAATATACATACACAAGGATATACACACATAATTTTTTTAAAAAAATCTTAAAACAAAAAGACAAGATCTCTAACTGAACTGGAAGCTTTACTGTTTTACCATTTTGGGTTAGGCTATAGAGCTATTCAGTGAATCTTCACCCCCAACATGAACAACACCCATGTGTGGCCATGTTCAATTTTTTAGGTGGCTGTTTGTTATTGAACTCAGGTCCTTGAATTGGAAACTTGAAGTGTTCTCTGGAAAGTCAGTTGGATGGTGTTTTCCTGGGGCAAACACATGAAGGAACATTTCACTGAAGCAGACACAGGAGAGAAGCTGTTCTGATATGCTGAAGTTTCTTGCCAATTCCTTGGATTTGGGTTGATTGGATGCATGTTCTGAGGCAAGGCACATGAAGGGCATGTGATGTTTGGAGGGTATAAACAGGACTCCAGCCAGGAAGTGGTGGTGCACGCCTTTAATCCCAGCACTTGGGAGGCAGAGGCAGGTGGATTTCTGAGTCCGAGGCCAGCCTGGTCTACAGAGTGAGTTCCAGGACAGCCAGGGCTACACAGAGAAACCCTGTCTCGAAAAACAAAAAAAAAAAAAAAAAAAAAAAAACCAACAGGACTCCACGGAGTGACAGAGATAGAGTTTGGCTTGCTGGGACAGCTAGCTGTGCAAGGGTCTCCTGTCTTCACTGATCTTCCCTGAGAGAGTCACAGCTGAGAACTTCTCCTGGCATCCCTCCAGGTTCCTCCTTCGGACTTGAACTGAGGCTGAGGCCTGGCTGTCTCTGCTAGGTTGTGTCACCACTGTTGCTAATCTGACTCTACCGAACTGGACTGCTGGTATATCCGTGGGGAGTTTGTGAATGGATGGAGCTGCTGCTGCCTCCTAACTTGTAAAATGAACTGTTGATTTCCAAACAGCACAAACAGGAGGTACTCCAAAAAACCTTTCTAAACAGGTCCACTTCCCCCATATCCCTTCTTTTTCACTACCTCTGGTGAGTGGTGGGTTGTTAGAAGGAAGGTAAAAGGTGTGTGTTCAAGCCAGGCGGTGGTGGTGCACACCTTTAATCCCAGCACTTGGGAGGCAGAGGCAGGCGGATTTCTGAGTTCGAGGCCAGCCTGGTCTACAGAGTGAGTTCCAGGACAGCCAGGACTACACAGAGAAACCCTGTCTCAAAAAACAAAACAAAACAAAACAAAAAAAGGTGTTCAGAAGTGCTCTGAAATGCTATCTTGTGCATACCCAGGAATTAGCAGTGTACACTTGAGAACATTTCCCCTAAAGGAAGCGTATAACTTCCAGGAAGACTGACTACTCTCTGTCTTTTGGTTTCAATAAAAACAAGTTCAAGAGGTTTCAACACACAAAATATGGAGGCCTCAAACATTCAGACCATGGCATAATAGAGGGACACTCAGTGAAGAGCAGAGGGATCCCTCCTCTGCAGACAGGCAGGCATACCACAAGCACTCACTAGCCCTAACCCTTACAAGAAGCAGACTAAAGCTTAGATAACTGGTGGCCCCTTAGGAAGTTTAAAGGGAAGATGAATGAAGGCAGAAATATTGTACAATCAATGGACTTCCACGTTGCTATCAGCTATTCTAATACAGTCAAGTGAACGTGCATAGATCAAATTGGTTCCACAGGGGAGGTTCGTTAAGCCATAGTTTGTTTGTCCTACCAGGACAAACAGCCAGATCAATAATGGGAGTTTACCATCTCAACAGACAATATAATGAAATGATGATGACACCATTTGTTTCCACACAAACTGGGATTTGGCTTGACTACTGTGAAGGTCAGCGCCTTGTCAAATCCACTGTGATAGGCAACCTCATGCTAAATATTAGTAATAAATTGAAGAAAAGAACTATACAGGCTATAAACTGAACTTGAAAACAGAAAGTAAAAGTTAAAAAAACAAAATCCAGGGCTGAAAATGTAATGAGGACACACAGGAGAGGGCTTGCTTTGCATGCAGAGCCCTGGGTTCCAACCCTAGCATGGCATGAAACTGGATTTGGTGGTGCATGTGTGTAATCACAGTATGTCGGAGGTGCAGACAGGATCAGAAGTTCAAGGCCATCTTATACAAGACGGTGTTCTCAGAAACAAACCACAAACAAAAACCAAACCTCCCAACTGTGACCTTCCCAGACATCTTTGGAAAACATGTTCAGTCCTATGGTTGTGAGATTCCTAAATATATCGCCAAGATGGACGATGGCCTGGGAAATGGGGACAGAACATACAAAAAACAACTGAGAACACAGCGTGGCTTCCTCAATCCTGGAGGTCTGCCGGGCTTCCCAAACCATGTTAGGCATGAGCCATTAGCATCATCTGCAAATCTTTGTATTTATTAACTTTGTGTTACTTTTTTTACTTTTACTTTTTTTTAATTTTCACTCAGTCCCCCAAAACTTTATAAGCCCTGGATCACCCTAAGTTGATCTACCTACTGTTAGCTGGTCCTGTACTCACAGGCTTCCAGGGCGAGGAGACTCACTCACACATCATGACATTTCACACATGCATACACTTTGATAATAATATACCTCCCTAATGACCTCTCTTGTACCCCTCCCACTCCAGACCCCCCCCCCCCACTATTTTCTAACTAGTCACCTTTCTGCCTCCCATCTGTTTTGAGGGGGAGGTAAGCCAGTGAATTTAACTGGAGTTACTTACAGAAACATGGATGAGGAACTATGTTGGGAGCCGACTCTGAGCAGAAAGCGGCTATCATCTTTGCAGCCATCTTGAGCCATATACCCTGACAAGAGTCTTCTTTTCAACAGCCTACAATAGCTGAGCACACTCTGATAATTATCTTGATATACCCATGATTTCCTTTCAATCAAGGCCAGGCAGTGGTGGCACACGCCTTTAATCCCAGCACTTGAGAGACTCAAGGCGAGACTCAAGGAGAGATTAAAGGCAAGACTCAAAGTGAGACTTGAGGAGAGATATAAAAGGAGAGACTTAAGGAGAGAACAGAGCAGACTCTGTCTCGTCTCCAGAGCAGACTCCCTGTCCTGTCTCCATTCTTTGCGTCTCCGTCCCCACTCTCTCTCTTGCTAGGCCCTGACCTGTGGACCGGAGAAGAAGAACGGGCCGTTACAAAGTGGCGCTCAACTCGGGGCAGCAAAAAATGAGAGACCTAGTGAGGGACGTTACCAGAAGAAGGGTCTACTGAAAATTCAGAAGTGAAACAGAGGTGATTGCCATGGGAACCTGCTGTGTGGAGACCAGTAGGCCATAGTAATGATAATGGGGCAAGAAATAAGTCGGCCTGAATTCAACTCTCTGTTTTTGTTTTGTTGTTTGCTCCTTACATGTGTTAATTGTTTGCTTCTGTTTTGCTGTTTAAATGCTGTCTTTCATGTTCAAAAGAAAAAGAAAAGCATAGAATCCAAAATACAACCAAAAGTTGAAGTAATCGATTTGTCAGAGCCATATTGTGTTGACCTAGAGGAAGAGGCAGCCAAATATTTTGATACTGAATGGCCCGCTTCCCAAAGGCCCCCTCCCTGTGCTCCTCCACCTCCATATGCTCCTGCTATGGAGATGGTGGTTGGAGATCACAGAAAGGAGTTGCAGGACAAAATTTCTTTTCTTAAACAACAAATTTCTCTTCTTAAACAACAAATAGAATTAGAGGAAGAGTATCAGGACTTAATTAATCAGCTACAAAAATTAAAGACAGGGAAGAGGTCTCGAGAGGACAAGGAAAAATTCCTCAGGTCCTCGAGTTCCTCAACCCAGAGTCCAAAGGCAGCCCCTGCCCTCTGGTTTTAGTATAGATCAGCCAGAGGAGGGAGAGGCTGAGGTTTTACCTGTATCAGAGATTAGAGACGCTCAAGGGGTTGCGTGGAGATATCACACAGGGTTTAATTTTCAAATTATTAAAGAATTAAAAAATTCGATGGCACAATACGGTACCACTGCTCCCTTTACTCTTGCAATCTTAGAATCTGTTGCAGAGGAGTGGCTGACTCCTGGTGATTGGAATAATCTAGCGAGAGCAGTTCTTAGCAGCGGTGACTACCTTATTTGGAAATCAGAGTATCATGAGAATTGTAAAGAGACAGCTAGGAGAAACATTCAGGCAGGCAATGGTTGGTCCGTTGATGCCTTAGTAGGAGAAGGGCAATTTGCTTCTAGTAATAACCAGATGCAATATGACCCAGGCTTATTTGCTCAAATTCAAAATGAAGCCATGAAGGCTTGGTGCAAACTCCAGGTAAAGGGAGACCCTGGTGCATCTTTGACCTCAGTCAGACAAGGGCCTGATGAATGATTTTCTGATTTTGTTCATCGATTAATGACAACAGCAGGGAGGATTTTTGGTAATGCAGAGGCAGGTGTAGATTATGTGAAACAACTTGCATATGAAAATGCCAATCCTGCCTGCTAAGCGGCCATTAGACCCTATAGGAAAAAGACAGACCTTACTGGGTATATCAGACTCTGTTCTGACATAGGGCCCTCCTAACAACAGGGTTTAGCTATGGCAGCTGCCATGTAAGGACAATCAGTACGAGATTTTCTGACAAGCAGAGACAAAAACGCCTGTTTTAAATGTGGCAAGCCTGGACACTTTGCAAAAGATTGCAAAGCAGAAAATGAGTTAACCCAGAGACAGCCCAGAAAACAGCCTGGGCTATGCCCACGTTGTAAACGTGGAAGGCATTGCGCTAGTGAATGTAGGTCCAAGACAGATGCACAAGGAAACACCCTTTCCCATAATCAGGGAAACGGGAACAGGGGCCAGCCCCAGGCCCCAAACCAACACAAGCCAAAACAGGCTTATGGGGCAGTCAGTATCATACCAGCAAACAACAACCCCTTTCAGAACTTAGTCGAGCAACCCCAGGAAGTGCAAGACTGGACCTCAGTTCTGCCACCCACACAGTATTAACCCCAGAAATGAGACCTTAGGCCTTACCCACTGGAGTGTTTGGACCACTCTATCCAAATGTGTTTGGCCTGATAGTGGGAAGAAGCAGTGCTACTATGCAGGGACTACAAATTTTTCCTGGAGTTATAGACAATGATTATCAAGGTGAGATTAAGGTAATGGCCAAGGCAATACAGAATATAGTCACCATTCCTACAGGAAGGAGAATAGCTCAACTATTGTTACTTCCATTGATCCCTACTAGTCACAAATATAAGAAGAGTCCTAAGAGAGGGGATCAAGGCTTTGGTTCCTCTGATGCATACTGGGTACAGCCTATAGTTAAACAAAAACCTATGATGACAGTATTGCTCGATGGGAAGGCATTCCAAGGTTTGGTTGATACAGGAGCTGATGTGACGATTATCAAACAAAGCGATTGGCCCGCCACCTGGCCTCTGACCCCAACTTTAACCAATTTAAGGGGTATTGGCCAAAGTCAAAATCCACAGCAAAGCTCTAAGGTGATGACATGGAAAGATAAAGAAGGGAATACAGGGAATATACAACCCTATGTCATCCCGGGCCTTCCCATTAATCTCTGGGGCAGAGATATGTTATCCCAGTTGGGATTGTGCAGCCCTAATGAAGTAATCACGGCTCAAATGATAAACTCTGGATTTTCTCCAGGGAAAGGATTAGGAAAAAGTGAAAATGGGATTACTCATCATATTGAGGTCCATGGTAACTCTGGAAGAAGGGGCTTGGGGTATTTTTGATGGGGGCTATTGATTCAGCTGCACCCCTAGGGTGTTGTGCTGATCCCATCACCTGGAAGGAGGATTCACCCGTCTGGGTGGATCAGTGGTCCCTAACCACCGAAAAATTACAAGCTGCTCAATTGCTAGTGCAGGAGCAATTACAGGCAGGACATTTAGAAGAGAGTAACTCTTCCTGGAATACCCCAATATTTGTCATTAGGAAAAAGTCAGGAAAGTGGAGATTCTTGCAAGACTTGACCATGATTCTGATGGGAGCCTTACAACCTGGGCTGCCCAGTGGCAATACCTTTAGGCTATTATAAAATAGTTATAGATTTAAAAGACTGTTTCTTTACTATCCCTTTGCACCCTAATGATAGAAAGCGCTTTGCTTTTAGTGTTCCCGCTATAAACATTAGAGAACCTATGAAAAGATATCAATGGAAGGTCTTGCCTCAGGGTATGGCTAACAGTCCTACCTTGTGCCAAAAGTTTGTGGCTTCCGCCATGGAGAGTGTTAGAACCATGTGGAAGCAAATCTACATGATTCATTTCATGGATGATATTTTAATATCGGGAAAAGATGGAAAACAGGTACTCCAGTGCTTTGATGATCCAGCTTTACAGACTGCGGGGTTACAAATAGCACCAGAAAAGGTACAATTACAAGATCCATATACTTATTTAAGATTTCAGATTAATGGTCCACATATTATTAACAGTAAGGCCACCTTGAGGACTGACTCCCTTAAGACACTTAATGATTTTCAAAAACTGTTGGGAGACATTAATTGGCTACTACCATATTTGAAACTTACGACAGGAGAGTTGAAACCTTTGTTTGACATTCTCAAAGGAGATCCTGACCCTAAGTCTGGCAGGGCTCTAACAGAGGAGGGTAGAAAAGCCTTACGGAAGGTTAAGAATGCTATTTCATCCCAATTTGCAACTCATATTAATTATTCTAAGCCTTTATATTTTCTTATTTTTAACACTAAACTAACTACTACTGCAGTTTTTTGGCAAACTGCACCCATATTATGGGTTCATCTCCCCTCATCCCCTAAAAAGATTCTTTATCCATACTATGCAGCTGTAGCAGATATGATTATGTTAGGCAGAGATAACAGTAGAAAATATTTTGGAAAAGATCCTGATGTCATAGTACAACCATATACAAGACATCAGGTTAATTGGCTTATGCAGAGTTCTGAAGATTGGCCTATAGCATGTGCTTCATTTGCTGGTCAACTAGATAACCATTATCCGCCAGACAAATTAGTTCAATTTTGTAATCGTCATGCATTTGTTTTTCCATCTCCTACTGCGCATGCACCTATAAAGGTAACATTGCTAGTTTTCACTGATGGGTCCTCATCAGGAATGGCTGCTTATGCTTTAAGGATCAAGTAATTTTCTTTGCTACATCAGCTGTGTCATCTCAATTGGTTAAATTACATGCTGTTGTTGCTGTGTTTCAGGCATTTCCAAATCAAACCATTAATATTTACACAGATAGTTCATATATAGCTCAATCTATTCCTCTGCTAGAAACTGCTGCGCAAATAAAGCACTCCTCAGAAGCAGTTGATTTGTTTTTACAATGCCAAAAATTAATTTTGAGGAGAAAGTGTAAATTCTTTTTTTTTTTTTTTGGTTTTTCGAGACAGGGTTTCTCTGTGTAGCCCTGGCTGTCCTGGAACTCACTCGGTAGACCAGGCTGGCCTCGAACTCAGAAATCCGCCTGCCTCTGCCTCCCAAGTGCTGGGATTAAAGGTGTGCACCACCACCGCCCAGCGTGTAAATTCTTTATAGGACACCTGAGAGCCCACACTGGGCTACCAGGTCCTTCTCTGAAGGAAACAACAAGGCAGATCTAGCCACTAGTATTGCCACAGTGACTTTATCAGATCTGCCATATAACTTAGGACAGGCCATAAAGGCTCATGAGTTACATCACCTTAATTCTAAAACTTTAAAGGTCATGTTTAAAATTACCAGAGAACAAGCTAGACAAATTGTCAAACAAAGTCAATCATGTGTTAAACTTTTACCAGTTCCTCATTTGGGTGTGAATCCAAAGGGACTGATACCAAACAGTCTCTGGCAAATGGATGTTACCCATTATAATGAATTTGGAAATCAAAAATATATACATGTATGTGTAGATACATACAGTGGTTTCATTTATGCAACATTATAAACTGGAGAAGCAAGCAAACATGTGATCAATCATATGCTTGCTACAATCGCTGTATTGGGTGTGCCAAAACAGATCAAGACTGACAATGGCCAAGGTTATACAAGCTCCAGTTTCCACCAATTTTATGAAAAATTGGGAATACTACATAAAATGGGTATTCCATATAATCCACAGGGCCAAGGTATGGTAGAAAGGGCACATCAAAGCATTAAATGTCAATTCGAAAAAATTAAAAATGGGGAATGGTACCCTACTAAGGGATCCCCCAGAAATATCCATCACACGCTCTTTATTTTAAATTTTTTAACTTTGGATTCTGAAGGAAAATCTGCTGCAGATAGATTCTGGCATCCTGATACCAAAAAGAATTTTGCAACAGTCCTCTGGAAAGACCCATTAACTGGAACCTGGAATGGGCAAGATCCAGTGCTTATCTGGGGAAGAGGTTCTGTCTGCATATGCATGTGTCAGCGTGCAGATGCCACACACTGGCTGCCAGAGAGACTGATCAAACAAATAGACAACAATAACAAATCCAGGGAGGAGAAACCCCCTGAGAAGCGTATTTTTTCTTTACAGGAAACATGAAGATGCTTCACAATTGTCTTCAAACAGGAGTGGATCAACCAGCATACTGGACTTGGGAAGTTCTCAGTGCGGAAGAAGACATCACCACCCACACCTCCAGGGTGGCTCTATTGGACTTTTAGTTCCCTGATTTATGATTTAGTGGGGTACATTGTTTAGACTCAGGAGAAAACCCATTACCACAGTTACTATAATTCTTTTTTGGGTTTAGGATTGACTGGGACAGAGATAGGGATTTTCTTTATTTGTTTTGTTAAGATCAAAGCTATGATTAGTTCTGTACTTCTATAGATTTAGAAAGAATGGAATCTGCTATCATGCATTTGTGAAATTCATTATCCTTCTTAGCTGAAATAGTGCTACAGAATAGAAGAGGCTTATACTTTTTACTCCTTCAACAGAGGGAGTTATGTGCTACCCTAAAAAGAGTGTTGCTTTTGCACTAACCATTCAGGCATTGCTAAGTCTCTTGTCTCTCGGGTTCACACTGTTCAACAAACTGATGGCTTTCATACGACAACAGACAGATGCTATTCAAATGAAATCCATACAGGTCCATTATTACAGGCTGGAAGTAGGGGACTCCAAAACCTCTGTCATCAAGACTGACGAGGATTAACCCCTAACTTACGCACTAAGCCGGATAGTCAATGATGGGTAAGAGAACACTTCAAGACCCTTGCCCCAAACTGGGAGGCCTCACCATCCTAAGACAGGAGCTCAACCAATGGCTGTTGAGTATCCAAAGATGGGAAAAGGAGTCTGGGGTCCTTTGTTCCAACCTAAGACAGGCACGGTTTCCATAAGTTTTCCCAGCCTTCACTTTTGAAAACAAATTTAAAAAGGGGGACCTGTTGGGAGCCGACTCTGAGCAGAAAGCGGCTATCATCTTTGCAGCCATCTTGAGCCATATACCCTGACAAGAGACTTGTTTTCAACAGCCTACAACAGCTGAGCACACTCTGATAATTATCTTGATATACCCATGATTTCCTTTCAATCAAGGCCAGGCAGTGGTGGCACACGCCTTTAATCCCAGCACTTGAGAGACTCAAGGCGAGACTCAAGGAGAGATATAAAAGGAGAGACTTGAGAGATATAAAAGGAAAGACTTGAGAAGAGAACAGAGCAGACTCTGTCTTGTCTCCAAGGCAGACTCTGTCTCGTCTCCAGAGCAGACTCCCTGTCCTGTCTCCATTCTTTGCATCTCCGTCCCCACTCTCTCTCTTGCTAGGCCTTGTCCTGCAGCCTGGAGAAGCAGAATGGGCCGTTACAGAGCTAGCTACTGGAGGAACTTAACATATTATAGTAAGATTCTCACATAGCCAAGCATGGTGGCATACACCTTTAGTCCCAGCACTTGGAAGGCAGAGGCAGGCAGATTTCTGAGTTTGAGGCCTGCTTGGTTTACATAGCAAGTTCCAGGTCATAGTGAGACCTTTAACAACTGTCTTCAGTGGAGGGGTGGCTGAAACAAAACTAATGACAACAGCAAAAACCTGGTACAATGTTCCTTTTTGTTGATGCTGTTCATGTCGTTTGTAAAGTTTTATCTGTCGTCTGTGTGCAGATGGGTCTGTATTTTTGGTGTGTCTGCAAGTTTTATTGTAAACATGGGAGGCAAGCTCAGTTAAATGTATGAATGATGGCGGCCACCACATGCATGTTTGGTTTCCTCTGAGTGCATGAGCTTTCTGTGCTATGTTTATTGATTTTTTTTTTTTTTTTTTTTTTGCTTTCTCTGCTGCTGCCAGCTGCCAGCCACCACTGCTAACACTGCTTGCTATGGCTGCTTTGATGGCCAGAGCTCAGAATTTATCTCTGAGCCTTCTGGTCACTAGAGTCAGTTTATGAGACATAAGATTTAAAAACAACGCTTGTTTAAAAGATATTAAAGCTATACTTCCATGCATTCATATATAAAAATGTACCTCTGGCTGCAGCTGAACTTCTTATACTTGAATAACCTTTGGGTCACCTATTACTTACTGAATACTTTTCGTTTCTCCTCAACACCTGTCCCACCTTCTCACATACAAGGGTCTCCAAACACTACCCCCTTCCTGAGGATGCCACACTTGCCTTTCAGCCATCCCCATGTCTGTCTCAACATTCCAAACTGACACAGTTGCTGATGTGACTACCTTAAAGTGTGTACAGTCATTTGTTTCTGCTGGCTTCTGCCACCCATCATAATTAGTTCCAAACTCTAGAGTCCGGCTCTTCAGCCACTTCTTCCTTCATCTGTGCTAACATGTGCCTCTCCTCACCTGGTGGGTAGTGTCCTCTTTCTGGCTCCTGGAGCCTGCTATGCCCTCAGGGGCCCTACCACATGGCCAACTCTCTTAACTATTAAGACAATTCCCTTATTCTGTTGGAACCTTCCCTATGTCCAGCCCTTTCTCTTTCTCCATGGACTTAGATTTTAATTCAAGTCTCACTCTGTTACTACAAACAGCTTGACCTCAGTACAGCCCAATCGCCAAAATTGGCATGCTTGATTTTCAAATTTTCTCATATGGTAACAACTTTTGCCACTGCACAGACAAATGATCCAAAAATCTCTTCAACCTACACTTGCTCTGCTCTACATTTCCAAAGATCTCTGATCTCTATGGGCTTTCAATTTTCCACCCTTAAAAACCTTCTATCTCTAAGATTTCTCTTAAGAAATCTTTTAAGACTATTGTAAACAGTCTTTATCTCAGGATCTGTAGGCTCATTGGGTGTGGTATGACACCTGCCCAAAGTTCTCGCCTCTCTAACATCTCCCCTTCTGGATGACACAGTTCCTCTCTGTCACTCAATCTTGTTTCAGTCCCTAACCTCCACAGATCAGCTATGGAATAACACTCTGCCTGGCCACTTTGAAGAATATTGGTTGTGTGTCCCTTTCCGGTCAATCTCACAATCACCATTTGTGGCCTGCCCTTGGTCTATTAAATATCAATATCCCCCTTCCCTGTGCCACATCCTTTTCTTGGTATCACAGACTGCCTTGGCCCCTCAAAAACATATGTTATGGTGTACTGGATTCCTCAGTCTGCAGTACTACCCTAATCTGCAGCATTACCACCCAGCTCCTATGTTCCAAAGTTCACAATGTCTCAGTTCTTATCAGCACTCAAGTTGACTACTGCCTACCCACTGGGTGGTCTGGGACCTGTGCCCTGGTGTTCCTTTTTCAAAAATAAGGAGTGATACCTGGTGACGAATGATGCTGATTCCTATCACAGGGTTAATATGGGCACAGCAAGCTATTCATGGCCTACCTTTTCCCTTAGTCCTAGGCTTAAGCGCTAGCATCACCGCTGGAACAGAAGCACTGACTACTTCCCTAGCTATTTACCATTAACTTTGCTTTCAGTTCATCCAGGATCTCCAATGGGTGGCTCAGACCTTACCCTCCAGGGACAAATAGACTCACTGACCACAGACTGCTACAGAATTGGCAAGGATTAGTTACAAGCAGCAGAGGGAGGTGGTCTTTGTGTCCTCCTCACAGAAGAATTTTGCTTTCATGTCCAGACAGATTTCCAAAACCTTAAGACACTGCTCAGTTCCTCTGCCCAGTGGATCACTGATAGTCCAGGAGGGAATTGGACACCACCCTTCTTAATCACCTTCTCCTCCATTTCTTAATGAAGGCATCCTGTCCAGTCCCTCTGCCCAATGGATCACTGATAGTCCAGGAGGGAATTGGACACCACCCTTCTTAATCACCTTCTCCTCCATTTCTTAATGAAGGCATCCAGTCCAGTCCCTCTGCCCAGTGGATCACTGATAGTCCAGGAGGGAATTGGACACCACCCTTCTTAATCACCTTCTCCTCCATTTCTTAATGAAGGCATCCTGTCCAGTTCCTCTGCCCAGTGGATCACTGATAGTCCAGGAGGGAATTGGACACCACCCTTCTTAATCACCTTCTCCTCCATTTCTTAATGAAGGCATCCTGTCTTATAAACTTCTTGTCTGTATTTCTTCAACAATAGATTCAAAAGATTTCTAACCAGAATTTTAATTGCTATTACAGGATAACTAGCCCTTAGCTACAGAGCCAGCGGCCTTCAGCTCCCAAGTATCCCCTGGAGGTGAAGATCAAGTTTGCCCCCATTCACCAGGTAGTAGGTACCTCACACTTTCCCAACCCGATTGCTTATCAATAATAAACAAAAAAGGAATTTATCTAAGCGAGGTTAGTGACATTTCTTCTGTGGG
The DNA here is from genome assembly GCF_004785775.1 of Grammomys surdaster. Lineage (NCBI taxonomy): Eukaryota > Metazoa > Chordata > Mammalia > Rodentia > Muridae > Grammomys > Grammomys surdaster. The sequence continues at coordinate 6,998,418 of NW_021620993.1, read as the reverse complement.
CATAAGGTGGAAATGACTGACTTGTGGTTAGCTGGTAACCTGGAAGCACCACAAACTTCCAGATCTACAAACCATTGGGGAAATGTGCTAGATCAGTGGTTCTCAACTCCATCAGGGGCCAACCAATCCTTTCACAGGGGTTGAATACCAGATATCCTAGATATCAGACATTTACATTATGATTCATAATGGTAGAAAAATGACAGTTAGGAAGTAGCAATGAAATAATTTTATAGTTAGGGATCATCACACATGAGAAACTATGTTAAATAGTCACAATATGAGGAAGGCTGAAAACACTGTGCTAGATATTTCCTCAATTCTCAACTCTCTGTCCAACCTTTAAGGTCATGACGCCTACAAAAATGTTAAGATCAGTGGTGCATAGATATACTGTAGTCCTTTGGAGGGGACCATCTAAGGTCTGTTGCTTCTCACTGAAGAACAGATTTGCATCCTTCCTAAGAATGTATGGTCTGTGACAAGTCTCCCTTTAGAGGATCATGTCTTTTAATTAATTTGTAATTACTGTGTGTGTATAATGTGTGCAAGCGCATGTGTGGTTATTGCATGCACCTGAAGGTCAGAGAATAACTTTATACAGTCAGTTTTCTTCTTCCATCTTAACATGGGTTCCAGGAGTAAAACAATCAAGACATCAGGTTTTCCTGTCAAACACCTTACCCACTGGGCCACTTCACTCATCCAGGAGTTTATGTCTTTTCCCATTTGTTTTTTTTTTTTTTATTTTACTTATTTTTATGAATATGCCTGAGTGTATGTATATGTACCAGAAACATGCAAGAGCCCATGGAGCCCAGAAGAGGGCATCAGATACTCTAGAACTGGAGTTACAGGTGGTTGTAAGCCTCCACATGTGTGTGTTGGAAATGCAATCTGGGTCCCCTGGAAGAGCAGCCACTGCTCTAACTGCTGAGCCACTTTTCTAGACCCCTATTTATTTTTTGAGGCAGTGATTCATAAAGCACAGCCTGGCCTTGAGCTTGGTACACACCCCAGGGTGGCATCAAAGCATGAATCAATATATCCAGTCCATTCATATTTTTGTATCCCTAAGAGAATACATAGATATCCCTCTACTCCAAATAAACCTACATTATAGGGGAAAACATCATTCAGATTTGAAATATCTTAAATGCAAGAATTAGCTACAATTTGGGAAAGCGGGACCTACTATAGACAATTCACAATAGAATTATTTTTAAGAACGTCCTTATGAACTAAGACATGGGACACAGACCTCCTTCCTTATACAGATCACAGTTATAAATGCTACATTCACCCCCCCATGCAACACCATTTCCTGCTGCAGCAAACCCACAACACCATTATGTACTTGCGCTCTGTGTCTTTGCTGAGGCCTGTGTCAAGGACAGGAAACAGTAAAAGGCTGTGTGGTCCCACATTTCTAATCAAGACTCAACAGAAATTAAATGAAATTAACAGAAGTTAAATGAAGGATGAGAGTGTTTTTTTTTCAGGTCTGCTTGGGAACTGGCAAAGTCTTGGGACATTTTTTGTGGAACCACAACTTCCCAATTTGAGAAAGCCCACAGGTTAGGATTCTAGCCACGACAACCCCATCATTTAGCAGAAGGCTACCTCCCATGGGTTCTGCCTACAGAGCTGACATCCTGGGAAACAGGCTGATGCAGGCCGACTGTCAGAGATGGTGCAGATGGGAGCTGGAATCCACCTCAAACACTCAGATGATGGCATCATTCCCACAAGCTGCTGCTAGGGCCCCAGAAAGATGACTCCAGTATCATAAATGGTTTTGGAGCAGAAACCCCACAACATGCAGATATATTTCCCACTGAAGCCAGAGCTACTGCATGTGATCCTTGTTTGTGTCTTAGGAGATAGGGACACTAAACACACTGTATTAAAGTAGGGATGCCAGGTGCTGAGCAGTGGAGTTACAAGACAAAGACTATACAGTGAATTCATGGCCCTCAAGGGTGGGTAGCACAAGAGACCCAGTTGTCCTTTTCCTGGTAGAGCTTTACTGTGTCATTAAAGCTGGCAGAAGCTAAAACCTCCTCACTTATATGGCTGACTATATTGTGAATAGGAGCTGAGGACGCTAACATTGTTTATACACGCCATCTTCATTAATTTCTAGATCCATATGCTCTTAGCTGGGGGTGGCCAAGAGGTTGCCAGTGTGGCCAAAGCCACTTGACCTCACTCTCATGACCATCATCAGTTTAGAGCACTGGTTGCTCTTGCAAAGGACCCAGGTTTGATTCCCAGAAAGTACATAACCATGTACAAATACAGTTTTGGGGCACCTGACACTCTTTTATGACCTGTTTGGATACTAGGCATGCATATATACATATAGATATATGTGGGCAAAACATTAATACATATAAAATAAATAAATTAAAAAAACAAAGAATGGTTATACAGAGTCATCTTGCGCTGCCAAATGCAAGCAGTAGAACCAGAGCTGGCAGACCCCGTAATTACCACAGGAGCCAGCTCCTTCCACACAGGACTGCGGGAAAGGGCAGACCTGCAGATCTTGCCATCACTCCAGGTGCCTCAGATGCAGACTCCATGGCTGGCAGTGGGAGATCCGGGCTGCCCAGGTCCAGGTGTGTTGGAATGCAGCTCATGGGCACCAGGGAGCTTATCATCACTCAACAGATGCAGGGTAAGGCGGTGTCGGTGCACTGTTCTGTCAGGGCATGAGGTGAAGTCACTAAACAACCAACCCTGGACCACTGTAAACTGGAACCTCAGTTTAGGGTTGCCAGCCCTTCCTGGTAGCCAAACATCCAGGCTGTAAATCCACAAAAGTGGCTGAAAATCTCAAAGCTCTTCCCCCTTTACTCACTGCCAGGGTTTGGAGAGAGTGCTGTTCTTTATTGTTGTCCTGGTTGTTAGGGAGGGAGAAACATATATGTTCATTTTTGGTTTGCATCCACTTTATGCCTTTTTTTTTTTTTTGAGACAAAGTCTATTTAGTCTTGGAACTCACAATGTAGATCAGGCTAGCCTTAAACTCACATAAATCTTCCCAACACTGACTCTATAGTGCTGGGACTAAAGGCACATGCTGCTGTACCCAACAGTGTGCATATAAATATAAATTTACGTTATAGTGAGTTTTGTTGTTTGTTCTTTCATGTCTTCTGTGTAACCTTTTCTGCTGGCTTAGGACTCATTAGCTCTTGCCACATACGCTTTGTGCCACAGTAGCTTCCCTAGGTCCAATGGTACATCTGTTCCCCTGGATATGTGCAGTGATCAAGAAGTAACTCTAAATGCTTAATGTTGGCATTATTCTCTGCATTTTTAAGTACATGTAGTAAAAATGCAGGACTCCTTTCAGACCACTAACCCAGGTTCCAGTACTAACTACTTGGTCTGAGAAACCTTCTGCTCTACCACTGTTATTTGAGAATGGCACACATTACTTCCTTTCTTGTGAAGCTAGGTTCCCACTATGTTACCCAAGCTGGCCTGCAACTCCTGGGCTCAAACAATCCAGCCGTCTCAGCTTCCCGAGTAGGATGAACTACACCCTTGTGCTGCTGTACTCTGTCTCTCTAAAGTGGCAACTTTAAAATATGTGTATTTTTAAATTTTGTGTGTGTTTCTGAGTATGTGTATATGAACAACATGCATGTAAGAGTTTGAGGAGATCAGAAGAGGCATTAGATCCCTTGAAACTGGAGTTACAGACTGTTGTGGGTTACCATATGGGTGCTAGGAACTAAACCTCTCAGTGCACCACTGTCTGTTCCAGGCCACAGGAATAATTTCTGATACTATTTGTTTTGTGGTTAAGAAAATGACTAAGAAATACTGAATACTAACACTAAAAGTTTGGGTGGAAATGGCATTGATATTCTGACGAGGAGACGAAATCTATGCTTTTATTTATTTACTTAATTTCACACAAACCTAGACATAGTCAGGAAGAGAGACTCTTTACTGATAAAATGTCTCTAGACGATTGGCCTGCAGACAAGTCAGTCCATGCGCACACAAACATGAGTGCACACATACCCAGACCCTGCCTACCTCTGAAGCACAGAGACTCACTATGTATCTTTGATTGTTCTTGCTATGCAGACCAGGATGGCCTCCCCACTGCCAAGATTAAAGATGTGCCTTACCACACCCACCCTTATTTTATTCTTTTAAATGGATGTTCTATAAATCATTTAACGACATTTATGTTTTCATTCTTTTTATTTTTTGGCTTGTTTTTTGAGACAAGGTTTCTCTGTGTGTAGCCCTAGCTATCTGTCCTGAAACTCTCACTCTATAGAGTTCAGGGATCCACCTACCGCTGCTTCCCCAGTTCAGGGATTAAATGTGTGTGACATCACCACCTGGCTCTTATACTGTGACTTTTATTTTTGCTTTGTTTTGTTTTGTTTGTAACCAGGGTCTCACTATGTATCTCTGGCTGACATGGAACTCACAACATAGATTGGACTCACACTCGATCCAACTCTCTCTGCTTCCTGAGTTCTGGGATTAATGACAAACCCAGCTCTTATACCTCATTTTCTATGCAAAGTCTCCCTTACTGTTTCTATGCTAACTCAGCAAGCTTCTGGTGAATTGTCCCATCCCTGAGTCTCACCTGGCAGACTTGAGACTCTGTATTTAGCTTTCTATTAAACACAAACATACACACATCTGGCTGGCTTCTCCCACTTTTAAGAGAAGGGTTTCAACTGTACAGGCCATGTTTGCCAGGAATTCACTATCTTGCCACAGCTTCCTGAGTGCTGGAGTTACAAACCTGAGCCATTACAGCCCTAATTTAATATTTACATTTTGTGTTTTGTGGAGACAGGATCTGATTCAAAGTTCCTATGTAGGATAGGTTAGCCTTTTCTGATCCTTCTGTCTCCACATAAGTGTCAGGGTTACTGGTGTATTCCACTAAGCTTGGCTCCAGAATGTCTTTATTTTTATGCAGTTTATTTTTTAGCTTTTACATTATGACTTACAAATTTCTGTTATAGTTAGCCCATTCCCAACAGAAATTTCCTATGTTTTCTTCAAATATTCCTAAGTTTACACTAAAATCTGATTAGTAGAGAATATGTTTAGGATAAGGCATATAGACACAACTTTATTATTCTTAAAATGGCTCCTATCCGAATATGAATTAAGAGCACAGATTTCCACCACTGATCTGAGAAGATACCTTCACTATACTCTAAATCACCCTATGAACTGGTATTCATTTTCAGTTTTCTGTTCTATTTTACCAATATATGTTGTAGCAGGATATTTATTCTGCTACATTGTATTTGGAGTGGAGCTCGGTGATTAGGCAGTAGAAGAGGAGGTGGAGCTGGGAGAGAAAGAGAAGAGGTGGAGAAATAAAGGAAGGAGAGGAGAGAAGGAGGCTATCAGCCATGGAGAACCACAGATGGGTCAAAAGCTGTCCTGGGTAGCAACTTCTATCAAAAGGTTAGATACTGGGTAACAACTCTAATTGTGTGGGCATCATGTTGATTGAGTATTTCTAAATATATAATGTAGGAGGAGCTAAGGTAGGAGGAGCAAGGAGAGGAAGAGGAGGAGTTGGGAGTGAAAGAGAAAAAAGGAAGAGGAGGAGCTAGAGAGGGCAGAGATGTAGGAGGATGGAGAACCAGACAGGTATGGAGAGCACTCATGGGGAACAACTTATAAACTTATAATTACGTTAGCTAATTGGGATACAACTCTCTTTGTATGGGCATCTTGTTATTAATCATTATCAAACATATAAAGCCTTTGATTAATCTATAAGAATTAGAGTCTCATTCTCTTACTGGGCGGAATGGTCTGGGCAATGCCCTGCCTTGTGGAGACAGTGAGGAAAATTGGCAGAGCCATCTCTCACGCTCGCATCTAGTGGGTGACAGGGCTGGTGTTTCTGGCGGGCCGGTTCTAGCTGTTGCGCTCCTGTGGCCTCAGGCCGAGAAACATGGAGGCTGGGCTAGGCAGAGCCACTGCAGCTTAGATAGTTGGCTTGAGCCAGAGGCTGATTTTAATTATTTACCACAACAATATAAATCCTTAGCCAGGGTGGTGGTGGCACACACCTTTAATCTCAGCACTTGGGAGGCAGAGGCAGGCAGATTTCTGAGTTTGAGGCCAGCCTGGGCTACAGAGTGAGTTACAGGACAGCCAGGGCTACACAGAGAAACCCTGTCTGGAAAAACAAAAACAAAAACAAAAACAAACAAACAAAAAAACCCCAAAAAACCAATATAAATCCTTTAGATAATCATTAAGCTTTGTAGAGTGAAAAATTATAGATACTGGGTATATAGAATTCTTTTTAGACATATAAAATATTCTTTAGGCTTTCTTTATAAGGACATGGAAAATTTTCTGAGAAACTGAGCCATGAAGCAAGTTAGGAATGTGGAAAGACCAGTCACCATTACTGGAACTGGCCTATCCCAAAGAGAAAGGAAAGAATGCAAGTGAACTAGGAAGAACCAAGCTGGGAACCAAGCTGGTAACTGCAGTGACAGGGCAAGGCCGAAGTAACAGGGCAGGACCACATTCTTGAGAAAGATAATCGTACAGAGAGTTTTCACCTGACCCTGACTCTCGTAGGTTGGGTTCCTTTGGAATGTTCCACTATTTTTATGTTATACCACCCTAGCAACCCCTCACCCCCTCCCCATTCCTTGGTTTGTGGTTTTTCCCTTTAAAAACCCCTCTCAAACTGGCTGTCGGGGTCAATTCAGCTCCTGCGTGGGCATACGAATTGACCGGCAGCTAGCTGTCACGCCCTAATAAACCTCGCAATTGCTCTGGTACACGGTGTCTCGAGCAGATTACTGGGTGGCCGCGACTTTCTGAGACTTGAGTGAGAGTCTCCCCTCTGCGGAGGTCTTCATTGGGGGCTCGTCTGGGATTTGCAACCACCCTGATCTCTGAGACCCCCCCACTGGGAGGTAAGGGTACCTCGGTTTTGTTTGTGTGTTTTTGTGTGTCTATCCGTCTCGTTCTGACATCTGGTTTGGAATTCTGGAAAGTGCACTTCTGTGGTTTGGCTTGGCAGCTGTTTCTGTCTCGTAAGAGACAGCAAACCTTTTGTCTCGGCAGGAGGCGAACGGGTGACCAGCAGATGTGCTAGGAGGGTTACCACTGCCACAACCCGGGAGACGTCCCGGGTGAGGAAGGGACCCCAGGGACGCCTGGTGGGTGCCTGTCTGGAGGCCGGGGAGGACATGGTGGTCCTCTTGCTGGAGGAGGTGTGAGAGACCTCCTGGCCATCTGTTTTTCTGTATTGGTGTTGCCTTTCTCGGTTGAGACAGTTAGTCTCTTTGTGTAGTTGTTTTGTCTGTGTTTTGTGTTACTTGTGATGTGATAGGAACAATGGACTGTGTGCTTGTGCTTGTGAGGTATCAAAAACAAAAACAAACAAACAAACAAAAAAACCAAAAAAACAAAAAACCAATATAAATCCTTTAGATAATCATTAAGCTTTAAGAGTCTCATTTCTACCGGGTACTGCGAGGATGGCAGATATTGTCTGGGGTTCAGCCCAGCTTTGTGGATGCAGCGTGGTGGATTGGTGGGTGCCAGGGCTTGCACATCTAGCTATCTGGAGCCTTGGTCAGAGCTGAGAGGAGCTGCCTGGGAACAAGCTGGACCAGGCACCGTTTTCTGAATATCACCCCTATAATATGTATTTATATCCTGGCTGACTTTTGAGACTTCATTATTTCAAATTTCTGAGATTAGTATACTTACTTCATCTCTTTTATAAATTTCCTCTTAGCTGGACATAGTGGCATATGGTTTTAATCCCAGCACTCAAAAGGAGGAAGCAGGGGACTGTCTTCAAGTTCAAGGGCTGCTAAATCTACAGAGCAAGTTCAAGGACAGCCAGGGCTACAAAGAGAGATCCTGTCTCAAAAAAACCCACAAAACAATTTTTTTTCTTGGTTATCACTTTTATGTTTTATACAGCACTGCATCAGGACACATACACTTAATTTATTCTAATCTTTTCAATAATTTTGTTTTAAAGGTTATTTTTATTTTATGTACATGAACATTTTGCCTGCATGCAAAACAGTGGAGAATACAGAAATAATTTCACACACCTATTGTAGTCAAACAATTTTCAACACAGTTGACAAGGGCACACAGTCCAGAAAGGGAAGTATCTTTAAGTAGAGCTGGGAAAACTGACTCCATGCGTAAATAAGTAAAATTTGTCATTTTTGTTTTGTAAGACTCAACTCTAAATGGACTGAGACTCTAAACAGGGAGAGAGGTCAGTAATAGAATACTTTTCCTGGCAAGGGTCTGGGTTTGATTCTTGATACCACAACAGAAGGAAAACAAAGCAGAACCAAAGAAAGGGGGTGGGGGTAGAGAGAAGAAGGGAGGGAAGGAAAGGGGGAGAGGAAGAAGAGATCATCATCTTAGGGAATGAATTGGCCAAATATTTGTTTAATACATGATCCCAAACACAGGTAACAAAAATACAAGCGAACAATGTAATCACACAAAACTCAACAGCTCTGTGCACATAACTGATCTGAACAACAGAAGAGGTCTGTGGATAACATGCCTGCTCAACAGTTAACTTTCAGAAGACACAAGGAGCCCAGCTAACAGCAAATAAAAGGAACCCAAACAAACGAACAAACAAAAACAAACAAAAGAAGAACCTAAACATCTAAAGAATAAACCCAAACTCTACATTGGCACAGGAATGTTTGTGTCTTGATATCTTAGAAAGCTGAATGGAGAGTCAAACAAATAACCGACATGCATGAGAACCAAAGGGCAGTGCTGTGGGGCAGACAGAACAGGACTGACGGGCAGGTGGACTGCTTACGTGAGGTGAGGGTTTCGGCATTACAAGCTCTTATTGCTTAGATCATAAAACATTTTTATTCAAGTGTTTGTGTTAAGTGTATGCTACCAGGCATCAGATCCTCTGGGAAGGTAGTTGTTGGAAGCTACCTGACATGGGTTCTTGAACAAGATTAGGGTCCCCTAGAAGAGAGCATCAAGGACTCTTAATTGTTCCCTCTAGACTCCTCAAAAGTAGTTTGGAGGTTCCTCAAAAAATTAAAATAGAGGGCTGGAGAGATGGCTGGGTAGTTGAGAGCACTGGCTACTCTTGCAGAGGACCTGTTTTCTGGTCCCAGAACCCACATGGCAGCTCACCAGATTCAGGGGACATCAAGGGGACATCATGCACTCTTCTGACCCCACAGGCACCAGGCACAAATGGCTCCCTCCTTGATGATAATGGACTGAACCTCAGAACTGTAAGCCAGCCCCAATTAAATTCTGTCCTTTATAAGAGTTGCCTTGGTCACGCTGTTTCTTCACAGCAATGGAAATCCTAACTAGGCCACTGCTGAAAATGAAGATTCATAAAAGGACCAGAGATCAGTGTAAGATACCCCCTTTTGAAGGAGAGTTCAAGAACCTCTCAAAACAATACAGCCATTGTCTTTGTCCTTGTCTGTTTCCCAAAGGTCAAACACAGGGCTTGATTACTAAAGACATCATGGACTTCAAAGAAACTTTTCTTTGCAACAATCATACCATTACAGAAAACCACATCTGGTCAAAATGCATAAAACAACTGATCAAACTGTGCCAAATCCAATGGATACATCTACAACACAGCTCCTGCCCCAGAAGACTCAGGAACATTGTGAAAGATGAGCCAGAGAGACTGTGAGAGCCAGAGGACCAGGGAGCTTGCTGTTAACAACACAGGGAACTGCCAAGATGAAGCCAGCTCTGCCATCACACATCAAACAGCCAACACAGAAATAGCAACGGAATAAACCTACAAGTTCACACCACAATTTCTCCACACATAGAACAGCAGTCTCTAATTCTGAAGGACTGTGACCTTCCCCCAGCCGTGAGCAGGCCTGAGACCTTATTTACCACAAGAGACCAAATAATAGGACCTAGGTGAACTAGCCACCTTGGCTGCATGTCAATAGACACCTAGGTGGAGTCACCCACCTTGGCTGCACATACATCCTGCTACAGGAACTTGAAAGAAGAACTGCCCCTGGGCTTGCCTTGAGACATCTCCGGCCCGTGACCTGTGACCAAGAACGGATTATCCCACCCAACTCTGCCGGCCTGAAACTAGGAAGGGTTCGGGCGGGGTCTTCCCCTTTAAATTGAAAGCTTAACATTAAACCATCGAGCCTTGATCAGAGAACTTTGTCTTGGCTTCATCTTTTCAAACCCCCTTTTCGTTCCCAGCCCTCTTTTCAGGGGAACCCATTTGACTCGTGGCCACAGGTGGCTACAAAGGACCACTAAAAGTTGCTGTAACAGTATCTCTTTTTATCTGCATATTTAGCAGGTTTTTGTTTTAACTTTACTGTATTTAAAAGTATTCAATACCTCCTTTATATGTTCACCAAATTGATTTATGTATTTTGGGGGAACAGTTTTCTGTTTTTCTCTTTTACCCACATCATCCCCCCATATATTTAGCATTGTAAAAAAAAAAAGCATTTCTATTAATTCTTTGAGATTTTCATAATGCATACATTTATAATGAGCCTTACTTCTTCCCCAACTCCTCAGATTTACACTCATATTTGCCCTTACCAGATTGTGGTGGTTGGAATATGCTTGGCCCAGGGAGTGGCACTATTTGGAGGTGTGGCCTTGTTGGAGGAAGTGTGTCACTGTAGGCGTGTGTTTTAAGACCCTCTTCTTAAAGATGTGGAAGCCAGTCTTCTCCTAGCTCCCTTCTGAATTAGAGGAGAACTGTCAGCTTCTCATGTATAATGCCTGCCTAGACACTGACATGCTTCCAACAATAATGGCCTGAACCTCTGAACCTGTAAGCCAGCCCCAACTGAATGTCGTCTTTTATAAGAGTTGGCTGTGGTCGTGGTGCCAGCTCACAGCAGTAAATCCTAAGATACATACCAAACTTTTTAATTTGGTATGAGTTTATTTTTTATTCTCCCTTTTACATTAATTGCATTTTTTAACTTTTCATTATTGAGAAACAATTTTATTTTGCCTTTTCTCTTGTAAAGTTTTTCCTAAATTCTTTGCTCCCTAACATCCCGTGTTCCGCCTCCCCCCCAATTTTAGCTGAGTTCTCCTCTGTACACTCCTTTCTCTAACTCCTCCTTTCCTCTCAACCCTTTACTCCTCCCACACTTAGTCCACAGGGTCCCAGCATGCTCTGCAGTAACTCTGACATTTTCAGTTGCATAGGTATTAGTGATGCATTACTGGAATCAGGGGATTTTAAATCCTTCTGTACCTCATACAGTGTGACGTTACTGTTGCTACAACACTTTGGGTTCTCTTTGATGACTGATACTGACGACTAAGCCTTAAAGAGCAGGCTGCTCACTAAGACATCCCTAGAAACTAGAGGCTTATAAATCAATAGATATACAAACTTCAATACAAAACTGGAAGAAATACACAACAGCATGACAACATGAGTCATCTGAAAGATCCAAACTCCTCTGTTACTGAATTCAAAGTTACTGTTATGGTTAAAATGCCAGATGAACATTTCAAACATTTTTCCAGAAAAAAAAAAGAAAGAAAGAAAGAAAGAAAGAAAGAAAGAAAGAAAGAAAGAAAGAAAGAGAGAAAAAAGAAATCAGCAATGGACTGAATTAGCAGTCAAAGCACTTGTTACAAAGCCTGATAACCTGAGTTCAATTACCATGCTCCACATGGTAGAAAAATAGAATCAACTTGCAAAAGTTGTCCTTTTACCTCCACACGTAATCCATGGTGTACGCATTTGGGCCCAGCCATGCACATTGTTGCATATGTGCATCACACATATGCACGCAAGCACGCACGCACGCATGCACACACTCACTCACTCACTCACTAACAAGAATAACAACAAAATCAGCAGTATGGATGAAAAAGCCGCAACTTCGAAGAAAATTTCAGCAAGGAAATTTAAGTTAAAAACAGCAAGCAGCTTTGAATTCCAGAACTACAGTGGCAGAGGTAGGCATATCACTGTGAATCTGATGTAACTAGTGGATTTCAGGTCAGCTTCACAATGAGACTGTCTCAGAATACAAAAACTAGAGAGGGACAGGAGAGATGGATCAGGGGTTAAAAACATGTGCTACTCTTGCAAAGACCTAGGTTCATTTCATAGACTCCACATGGAGATTCGTAACTGCCTGTTCCAGGGTGTCTGACACTCTCTTCTGGTACCCAAGAGCAACTGTGCTCCCGTGCACGCACTCTCCTCACAAACCCATACACATGATTGTAAATAGTTAGGCTTTTTTAAGAAGCAAGTACACTAGAGAGAGAAGTTGGCAAGGAAAAGTTCAATGAACCAAATAATAGTATGACAGCATCAATAGCAGGCATAACCAAGCAGAGGAAAGATTAAAGGGATGGAAAAAAAAAAGGATATAAGACAACAACATTCAGTAAGAAAACAACAAAAAACAAAACCAAGGCCACTTAGTAGCACAGGCCATTAATCCCAGCCCTCAAGAGGCAAACTGAGGCAGATCTCTGTGAGTTTGAAGCCAGCCTGGTCTACAAAGTGAGTTCCAGGACAACCAAGGCTATACAGAGAAACTATCTTGAAAAAATCAACCCAACAAACAAAAATCCACAAACCAACCAACCAACAAAAACCCCCAAAATAATAAAGACAAACATGACTACAACATTTAAGAACTCTGGGATACAATTAAGAGACAAACTCAAGAATCTATGAGATAAAAGGTGATGGGAAAAAAAAACACTAAAAGTTTACAGAAGCTCATCAATGAAAACACAACATATAATCTGTCCAAATTTAAAGAGACTTTGAAATACAAAAGGCATTTAGAACTCAATACAGACCCAACCAGAGAAGAACCTCTCTGGTGAATATTAACACATCATAGTCAAGATGTTAAAACTACAAAGTCAAAAGTCTGGAGAGATGGCTCAGTGGTTATGAGCACTGGCTGCTCTTGCAGAGGACCCAGGTTTGATTCCCACCACCCACATGTCATTTCAATCCACCTGTAACTCCAGACCTAGGAGACCCTGCCCCTTCTTCTAGCCTCCATAGACAACTGGCACATGAAGACAAAACATCTACACAAATTAAACTTTTTTTTAAATTTGTTTTTGTTTTTGAGACAGGGTTTCTCTGTGTGGCCTTAGCTGTGCCAAAGCTCAGTTTGCAGAATAGGCTGGCCTTGAATTTAGAGAACTGCCTGCCTCAGCACACTGACTAAGTCCTAGGATTAAAGGTGTGTGCCACCAATGCCCACCTAAAATCCTTTGATCTAACTTCTTTTTCTAATCTATAATCAGAATGATTTTCCCCGCCCAAAAAAGGTTTCTTTGGCTATCTTGGAACTTGCTCTGTATACCAGGCAGGCCTTGAACTCAAAGAGATCCACCTACCTCTGCTCCCTGAGTGTGTGTACCACTTCTGTCCAGCTGAAAAATTTTTTTAAAGAATGGAAATTAAAAAAAAAAAAGAAGAAAAATAAAAGAAAGAAGAAAAGGTAGAAAATCTAAACAAATGAAAACTAAAAACAAGTTGGTATACTTATTGTGAAATCTGATAAAGTGGGCCTCTAACCAAAATGAGACAGAAGAGATAAGAATACAGTCAATTAATAAAGGAGCAAGTCATCAAGAATATATAACAAAGGAAGTCCTGGTCCACCCCCTAGGAAGTTACCCATCTCTTTCAAACTACAGAAAGCAGTAATAGCCACTCCATACAGGATAGAGGAGGTGAGAAAGACATACAGACTGTCTGCTGGTCCAGACTCCTACAAGCAAGGAACCCAAAGCCCTTCCTGACACCACATGACACTCCAGCTGAACACCCAAGAGCTGCTAGGATTCCACCTGGCTCATAGCAGCCTATTTTTTCTGGACTGCCAAGGATAAGGAGATTGTAGAAAAGGGATCACTACCAGATGGAGACCAATAACCTTCTTCTTAAACATACACAGGACCAAACTAGGCCATCTGCTCCCAGAACAGCCAAAGGTGCTTGGCAGGCCATGCCAACAGGCGTGGGTACCCTAATTGCCTACATCTCTCCTGAGTGTCATAAGTGGTTTCCAGTGTCCTTGTTGAACTTTGCTGGGGCATCGGGCTAGCCAGCTTGAACTGCCAAATTCAGATTATAAAAGGATTCAGAGATCAGAAGAACTTCTTGGGTTTCACCATGTTCTAAAGAAAGGGAGTAGGAGGAAAGACTTTTTCAAAGACCCGGGTAAGAAGTGTGGTGATGGCAAACGGGAGAGAAAGGCAGTGCCCATTCCAGTAAGAGGATTCGGAGCACGGGGTGGGGGCAGAGAACACCAAAATTAAAAATGTAATCTTTTACAGGAGACAAAACAAGCTGGCAATGTGGTACACACTGATAACCCCAGCACTCAGGAGGCTGATGCAGGATAATCTCTGTGAATTCAAGGCCAGCCTGGTCTACAGAGAGAGTTCGAGGACAGGCAGGGTAATGTGGAGAAATTCTGTCTCAAAAAACCAAAACCAAACAACCAAACAACCAGAAACAAAACAAAGGACAACAAATGAAGTGACATAAGGGGTAGTCAGTATGTGCTAGTGGAGTACAGCTCAAAGGCAGCTCCCAGCCTTCTTCTACTCAGTCTCCAGTACAGTAAGAGGTGGGAGGGAGAGAGAATATATTTTATATTGTAAGACATACTATTTACTTGTAATCTCAGCATTTAGAGGCTAAGACAGAAGGATGATGGGTTCAAGGCACTTTCTTGGCCCACAGACAGACAAAGATTTCAAGAGGTTAATTGATTTAAGTTACTTAAGGGAACCAATGAAAACTATACCAGAATTCTGCACATAAACCAGAAGGTTAGAAACTGAAGGTGACCTTGAACTCTTTTCCCTCCTTCCTACCTCCCGATTGCTGGGATCACAGGAGTACACCGCACTGCCAACTTAAAAAGTATATTGGGGACTGGAGATATGGCTCAGAAGTTAAAAACACCATAACACAAATGTATCTTAAGTTCCAGGAGATCCAGTGCCATAAAAATGACCTTCAAGGGTACCAGGCACACACACACATGCTGAGAAACACACATACAAATAAAATCAATAAACCTAAATAAACTTTTTAAAAATAAACTGGTTTTTTTTTAGTTTGTGTGTGTGACTTTTTTGTTGTTTTAAGACCAGGTCTCATCATGTAACTCTGGTCTCTCTCCCTCTCCCTACCCCCTCCCTTCTCCTCTGAGAGAGAACCTCATCCAGGACTGTTTTGTACTCACTATGTATCCAAAGCTGGTCTGAAAGAGAACTACTCCTGCCTTGGCCTCTCAAAGCTCAAAGGCTGGATTCCTACTGGAGTTTAAGCTACGACTATGCACACATAATATCTAGCATAGGGAGTACAATAAAAATGATTAATATATTGGAAATCTTGCACATAATTATATAGCCATATAACCAGTGAATTCTTGGGATAAATTCCTAGAAGTAAGAACACAGTTTTGAGCCGGGCAGTGGTGGCGCACGCCTTTAATCCTAGCACTTGGGAGGCAGAGGCAGGCAGATTTCTGAGTTCGAGAGTTCGAGGCCAGCCTGGTCTACAGAGTGAGTTCCAGGACAGCCAGGGCTACACAGAGAAACCCTGTCTCGAAAAACCAAAAAAAAAAAAAAAAAAAAAGAACACAGTTTTGATTGTTTGACAGTGGCTTTAAGGACAAGTATGCTTTGCCTAGCACTTTTCCCAGACAGCGAACCCGTTTTGCATTAGAGAAGCTCACCTTTTGGGCCGAGGCAGGCCCATTGGGGTAAGGTTGGGATCTGGTTTAGGAATGGTTTTCCGGATGCGGATCTGTGAGACTTTCTTTGGTCTCTTCTCTGGCTCAGCCTGTTTTTAAAGGTTAAGAACAAAGATAGGCAAGATGTAAGACATTTTAAGTAAAGCTGTTAGACTCAAAACACTGCTCCCTCAGTTTATAGATAAGCCTAAAGAATAGCTGAAGACAACTTCCCCCTTCCTACCCTGGCTTCATCTTCTTTTTTTTTTTTTTTGGTTTTTCGAGACAGGGTTTCTCTGTATAGCCCTGGCTGTCCTGGAACTCACTCTGCAGACCAGGCTGGCCTCTGGCTTCATCTTCTGTCACTGCCCCTTCATATAGTAAAACAGAGTTGAATGGTTCCAACTGAGACCATCAACTGAAGGTGTTCACTCAGTAGAGACAGGTGATGTTGTAAAACTGAAGGACACTATCATTTACTCATCTTTCAATGCACGAAGGCTCGTAAGGCCAAATCTCTCTCTATAAACTTTCTTTAATGCTGTTGCTGAGAAAAGGGATCTGGAAAACAACACAGACAACTAAGTCCTGCATAGTGGAGCAGGAAGAGGACTGGAAGCCAGTAAGGAGGAAACAGCAGGACCCAATCTCTAAAAACAAACCAAAATGAAGGTTAACAACCCCCATAAAAATCTACCATATTCTTTCTTCAACAAGGCTGGGACCAAGCTGAAAAACTCCTACCTCACTATGCTCAGACACTGAGCTAAGGCTAGTGAGTAAAGTCTGTACCCACCATGTGATGGGAGTCAATGGGAACTCTAATGCCACCTCCACCTGACACCCTGGTACCCAGCCGGCATTTACCTCTTTCTGCTGTGCAGGGCTGCTCTGTGGTCGGGGGCAAGCTGCAGACACACCATCCAGCTCATCAAACCCAGGAACTGGGAGCTCAGGGGCCGAGAGCAAGAGCGTGCTGACAGCAGGTTCTGTTACCAAGCAAGACTTTGGCACCAAGGCAGGAAACACAGGCTCTAGCCTAGCAACCATGGAGACAGAATGAAAATAAAACCTATATGAGGCTTGCTTCCTACTTCCAGCAGACTGTTTGTGTGTGTGTGTGTGTGTTTGTTTGTTTGTTTGTTTGTTTTCGAAACAGGGTTTCTCAGTCGAGCCACAGCTGCCCTGAAACTTGCTGTGAGAACCAGGCTGGCCTCGAACTCAGAGATCTGCCTGCCTCTGCCTTCCGAGTGGTGGGATTAAAGGCATACACCACTACTACCTGGCAGCAAGCAGGCATTTTTATTTAGTTTTGTCTTTGTTTTGTTTTTTTAAGTAACTTGGTAAGCACACGTTAAGATTCTTTAGTAAGATGGCTCCACACATAGGTCTTGCTGTGGATCTTGGTGTGTGCGTGTGCATATGCATGTGCATGTGGAGGCCAGAGACAATGTCCTTCCTCAGCTGTCCCAGCCACCCTTTTTTTTTTTTTTTGAGACAGTCTTTCACTGGCCTAGATCTCACCAAGTAGCCTAGGCTGGCTGGCCAGTGAGCCTCAGAACCTGCCTACTTCTGCCAATCCCTGGTTTTCTATGTGGGCTGTGGTGGATGAAACCTATGCCCTCAGGCTTGCAAGGCAGGCAATTTACCACTGTGGTCTCTCATCCCAGCCCATGTGATCTTTTGAACATACAAATTAGAACGGGTGATGTTTCATCTGTCCAGGAATGACATTTCTAGGCAACCTATTTTCTAGTCACTTTTAGATAAACCTGGGTCTACACATATGAAAGATTGCAAGAATGTGATCAACCCATTTCAGTGTACTGGGCAGTTTTATGAAGAAATGTGTAAGTGGAGACTGGTGAGAAGACAGTAGTGAATGAACAGATGAACCAACCCCACTCAGAGACGAGGACCCAGGCTGGGGCAGGGCAAGGACCGGTTAAGGACTTCTTCCCAGACACCATGAGATGCTAGCAAGGTGGTTAACGGCTTCTTTTTAAGTAAATGGTGCTAAGTATACAACCCTACTCCTTATTATTTGATAGAGAGCATTACTGACTCTCCGAGATATTTGAGACCTATAAACCTGTAAGAAGACTGATGAGACCAGGGGAGAGTCGCGCCATGCCTGGCCCATGCTATCAATGAAAACAGAATAAATGTATTCTCTCTGCGCTTTCTCACACACCCATCCACACTTCAGACCTGCGAGTTAAGGCTTACCTCAGGTGACTGCTGTTGGTGTTGTGGACAGCTTCCATGCCTGGAAGAGGCACATTTGGTATGGTGGTGTGGCTGAAGTAAAGCACAAGTACAAAGCAGCAAGTTAAGGGAGTGGGACAAGAGCAAAGGTCTTGATGTTACTGCAGGTACTGGTAAATGACGGAGGCAAGAAACAAGCACCTCCCACCACGCCACCACGCACATGTGTTGAACAAGCTAGAAGTACACTAACAGGAAGAGTGCTCCTAATATAAAAAGGCATAAAGGAAAAGACAGTAAACGAGAGGACAAGAATAAGAATGACTTTAGGGCTTACACACCTTTTAATTAACTTGGTAAGCTCATATGTTAGGATTCTTTTAAAATTTTAAAGATGAGGAATAGTAAGATGGCTCTGTATGTAAAAGGTCTTGCTGCCATGCCTGACCCCCTGAGGTCAAACTCTGGAACTCACAAGGTGGAAGGAAAAGATGGATTCCCAAAAAAATTTGCTGACCTTCCTTTCTTCATGCGGTTATCATGGCACATGTACACTTATATGCATGCACACATACATATATGCACACACATACAACAAATGGGTTTGAAAAATTAGACATTAAAGTATCTTGCGCATAAAAAAACCAAACACAATAACACATCAAAGTATCTGTATAAGCAACCCCTGCACCAGGGAGGGTAGATGGCAGAATGATGATGAGTTCAAGGCCATGCTGAGGCACACGGCAAGCTTGAGGCCAGTCTGAACTGCATGAGTCCTTGTCTCCAAACAGGGGTGGGCTGGGGAGGTGAGATGGCTCAGCAGGTAAAGACAGTTACTGTCTGACAATGCAAGGTGACAGCCCGAGTTTAATTCCTGGACCAAGAAAGAACCAACTCCAAAGTTGTCCTCTGACTACACACACACACACACACACACACACACACCCCATGACACAAGCCTACCCCATCTTCCCCTCTTCCCCCCAAAATACCCCAAACATACAAATTTAAAAGTATAATGAAAATATAAAATAAAGATCTTAAACTGTTCAGGTCAATATTAATTGTTAAAATGAATTTTGCCTTTGAGGGCTGAAGAGATGCCTCAATGGTTAAGAGCACCGGGTGATCTTCCAGAGGACCAAAGTCCTAGTACTCACATGGCGGCTCACTTATCTGCAACTCTTAGGGCATCTGACACTTTCTTCTGATCTGCATGGGCACTAAGTACATGGTGTACATACACACATGCA
Source organism: Grammomys surdaster (assembly GCF_004785775.1). Lineage (NCBI taxonomy): Eukaryota > Metazoa > Chordata > Mammalia > Rodentia > Muridae > Grammomys > Grammomys surdaster. The sequence goes on along the minus strand of NW_021620993.1, from coordinate 6,979,169 downwards.
GGTAAAACACCAAGACACATAAAAAGTAAGGAGGCTGGAGAGATGGCTCAGCATTTGAGAGCACTGGTTATTCTTGGACAGGACCTAGGCTCAGTACCTGGTAATCACTTGGAGGCTCACAACCATCTATAATCTAGTTCCAAGGGCTCCATCACACTCTTGTGACTTCCTTGTGCACCATATATGTGTCATACAGACATACATTTAGGCAAAACACTCAGAAAATTTTTCTAAAAAATATTTAGAGGGCTGGAGAGATGGCTCAGTGGTTAAGAGCACTGACTGCTCTTCCAGAGGTTCTGAGTTCAATTCCCAGCAACCACATGGTGGCTCACAACCATCTGTAATGGTTGTGATGCCCTCTTCTTATGTGTCTGAAAACAGCTACAGTGTACTCATAAATAACAAATAAATATTTAAAAAAAATTAGAAAAATAATTTTAATGCCCAACATATATAAAGCATAGCTACATGCCTAAAGCACAATTAATTTAATTTCTCTACCAATGGCCGGGCGGTGGTGGCGCACGCCTTTAATCCCAGCACTTGGGAGGCAGAGGCAGGCGGATTTCTGAGTTTGAGAGTTCGAGGCCAGCCTGGTCTACAGAGTGAGTTCCAGGACAGCCAGGACTACACAGAGAAACCCTGCCTCGAAAAACCAAAAAATAAAAAGATAAATAAAATAAAAAAGACAAGCCGGGCAGTGGTGGCGCACGCCTTTAATCCTAGCACTTGGGAGGCAGAGACAGGCGGATTTCTGAGTTCGAGGCCAGCCTGGTCTACAGAGTGAGTTCCAGGACAGCCAGTACTATACAGAGAAACCCTGTCTCGAAAAACCAAAAAGAAAAAAAAAAAAAAAAAACCGCTGGGCAGTGCTTTAAAAAAAAAAAAAAAAGCTGGTAATACGTGAGAGGCAGAGGCAGGTGGATCTCTGAGTTCAAGGTCAACCTGGTCTGCAGAGTGAGTTCCAAGACAGCCAGGGCTACATAGAGAAACCTGTTTCAAACATACATACATACATACATACATACATACATACATACATGCATGCATACATATGGATTTTATGTATATTGTTTGCCAATAGTAAGTATGTACAACAAATGCTTGCAGTGCCCACAGAAGCCAGAAGAGGATGTTAGATCCTTGGGAACTGGAGCTCCAGGACTGGAATTAAGAGGAACCACATTTTGGTCCTCTTAACTGCTGAACATCTTTCTTGCCCCTTTAATGTGTTTTCACTCCTTAGCCCAAACAGGTCTTAAAATTTCAATCAGAATTAGAATTTCAACTGTAGCAATAGTTAAGAACAAATTTTAAATGACAGAGTTAAGCGGGCCAGTGGTGGTGTGCAACTTTTAGTCCCAACACTCTGGAGGCAGATCTCAGTAGACCAGCCTGGTCTACAGATAGAGTGCCAAGACAGCCAGGGCTAACAGAGAAACCCTATCTGAAAAAATAAATAAATAAATAAATAAATAAATAAATAAATAAAACAAAACAACAGAGTTTCTGTTCATCTGAAGAATTTCAGTAGATTTATCTAACACAATTAATTCTTTGTGGACTGTTTTAGTGTAGGGATCAATTTCAGCATCTTATGCTAAGCATGCACTCTACATAAACTATATCCCACCTAAAAACTCTAATAAAATGGGAAAATTTAAATCTTAGGTTCCCTGTGAGGGTAACTCTAGCTAAGACTCCTACAAATGGGTGATTTGGAGCCTGAAGTGGCCACCTCCTGAAGCCAGACAGGACTCGCAGTAGAAGGATAAAAACACCAACCCACCCCACAAAACCTTCAACCCAAAATTTGTCCTGCCACAAGTGCAGGAACAAAGATGGAGCAGAGACTGAAGGAAGAGCAAACCAATAACAGGCCCAGCTTAAGACCCACCCCCATTGACAATAACTAATCCCTGACACTATTAATGATACTCTGTTATGCTTGCAGACAGAAGCCCAGCATAACTGTCCTCTGAGAGGCTCTACCCAAAAACTGATTGAAACAGATGTAGAGACCCACAGCTAAACATTAGAAGGGACTCAGGGAGTCCGTGGAAGAGTTGGGGGAAGGATTGAGGGACCCAAAAGGGATATAGCCTCCACAAGAAGACCAACAGAGTCAACTAGCCTGGACCCTTGAGGGCTCCCATAGACTGAACCACCAACCAAGAGTATACATGGGCTGGACCTAATCATCTGTGTCCCTCTTTCCCCACCCATGGCACATATGTAGCAGATGTGCAGCTTGGTCTTCATGAGGGTCCCCCAATGTCGGGGGCAGCCCTGCTTATACACTGAAGGCCTAAAATCAGCCATAGGCCTGACAATACATGCCTGCTAACACAAAGTCTTGGGTCTCTGTGGAAAAACACTGAAACAGATGCCTAGAAGCTATTATAAACAAGCAGCTTTGGTGAAAAGTTGCCAAGTTTTAGTCGTAGACCTTGGTAGCCTTAGTGGATAGTAGCAACTTAGATAAGGACAAGTGAATCCTAGGCAGAGTCATAGTGATCTGTCCCTTGAACCTTCACCCAGCTGACACTCTGTTCTGGAAGATATCTGTACTCCCGCTGAATACCTACGCTCTAGCGTCATCCCCTTCCCCACATCCTGCCTTTTTGTGTATATAACTTGTGTGTAAAAAAGTAAAAATTACGGTTTTATCAGCCTATAGACAAGCCATGTTCCTTGTGTTTGCCTATTTCCATCTTCTCTTTCAGGTCATCTCCCTGGACCCCTGTTTAATGCCCTGCTGGACAGGACATCCCAACAACTGGAGTGGGGGCTGTCCCAACTGTTGCCTGCATGAAGACCTCATTCCCCTAACTGGGCTGCCTTGTCTGGTCTCAATGGGAGAATATGCACCTAGTCCTGCAGTGATCTGATGTGCTAGGGTGTGTTGATACCCAGCGGGGCCTCCCCTTCTCAGAGGAAAAGAAGAGGAAGATGGGATGGGGGAGGGGCTACATGGTAGGAGGGAAATGGGGGGGGCTGCTTTCAGGATGAAAAGTGAAAAAATAAATTAATTACTGGGAAAAAAAAAAAAAACTTAGGTTCTTCCGTCCTCCTCTCTGAGCTGGGGACTGAATCTAGTCTTACAAGCACACACTCGACTGCTAAGCTGCATCCCCATTCCTGCTCTACTTTCTTTTAGAAGGTACAATGATATCGATCAGATTATTCTCCCCTACTCCCAACAGTGAAACCATAAGAACTTCTGTCCAGCCCGGAACAGAGTGGTGACACATGCCTTTAATCCCAGCACTCAGGAAATAGGAGCAGACAGATTTGAGTACAAACCAGCATGATCTAAAGAGTTCCAAGGAAGCCTGAGCTACACAGAGGAACCTTCTCTTTCTCCTCACACCCCAAAAATGAATCTGTCCAGTTCACTACAAATTCTACAAAGTCCCAAAACCCAGTGTATGCAACTGTAAACTTCTGAAGCCTATACTATACAGAAAGAGAGGTAGAAGCAACTGGGACATGATGGCTCAGACTTGTAATCTCAGCACTCAAGGCCAAAAAAAGTATTCTTGAGTTCTGGGCCAGCCTGAGCCACAGTGTCATAAACAAACAAACAAACAAACAAGTAAACGACCTATAATGAAAGGTGGTGGCATACACTGGGCATTGTGGTGCATAACTTCATCCCAGCACTTGGGAGGGACAGGTCAATTTGGTCTGTATAGTGAATTCCACAACTACAGAGCTATGTTGAGACTCTGACTCAAGAGAAAAAGAAAAAAAAAAAATATGGTGGCTGGCACAAAGACTAAAACATAAAGAATAGTGCAGATATAAGAGAAGATGCTGGGGCTGGAGAGATGGCTCAGCGGTTAAGAGCACAGACTGCTCTTCCAGAGGTCCTGAGTTCAAATCCCAGCAACCACATGGTGGCTCACAACCATCCATAAAGAGATTGGATGCCCTCTTCTGGTGTGTCTGAAGACAGCTACAGTGTACTCATAATAATAAAATAAATAAATACATCTTAAAAAAAAAAAAAAAAAAAGAGAAGATGCTATGGGCAGCAGGGGACAGTTATGGAACACAATTAAAACAAAGGAGACAAGTTCTTACCTGCTCAGGATGCTCAGGCTCCCCTGCTGCTTGCTATGAGTGGAATGAAGAGCTGGCAATTTGAAGGTACAAGAGGGCCCGTGCTGGCTCCAAATGGACAACACTCGGCCCACAGAGTAGGGCAGAGAACAGAAGACCTTATCTGCTATAGAGGCTGGAGACCTTAACCCTTTTAGGCCCTGTGTAAACTGGGTCAAGAAGAGCCTCTGCATGATAGGCATATGACTGGAGAAGTTCCGTCTTTTTGTCCAGATTCGGTAACATCCGGGTGAACAAAGTGCTAGAAGTGTGTGAAGGCCAAGGCTAGAGCAGTTTGCTCTGGTCTCAACTATGGCAGTGCCTCCATAATCTCGGAGAGGAGCCTGAGTGTGTGTCTGACTACTGAGGCCAGTGTCTTCCCTGAATGTGGCCATCCCAGGGCAAATGTGGGACAAGAAAAAAGAGAAGGTCCACTTGGGAGATGGAGTTGAGCACTGGGAGGCCTCTGTTAAGGCAAGCCTTGATGGAGCACAGTGCTCAGGAAAAGTCCTGGAGGACTCAGCCATGCAACTGGTTGCTGATTTCACATGAAAGGAAAATGGGATGTTTTCGGTACCAAACAGCAGTGACGGCATCTTGTTGCTCAAATCTATGAAGCTCATTTTAACAGCTTCAAGAGAATAAAGTGCCAAGGGCCTACTGTTAGACCCCCTATTCCACCCAGTAACTGCCAAATATGGGTCCAGCTGCATTGCATTATGTGAAAATCCATCTAGGAGCTTTTTATATCTGAGGCGCTTATAGTTTTTAGCCAAAGGAACAAGGGAGGAGGAATATCGCCGATATCTGAGTTTCTGGGGCTTTGTTGCCAGAGTCAGTTTGGAGGCAAGGACAGACAGCTTGTTTAGTAAGGCTGATTCTTTGGTAGGCTTCCTATAACTCAGGCTCCTCAAGGAATGGCACAGAGTAGCCTTCGGCTTTGGTATGTGGCTACACAAGCTCTCGCTAGCTACGGTTTCAGGTTCCAATGGCTTGGCAGGCACGGTACATGGGCTGAGAAGTCTGTGTGCTTTTGTGGGGACTGGGTTAGAGAAACTCTTTCCACAATCAGAATTTCTCACTTTACTTATTTTTCTCCGCACAATAACCGGCTCCTGACAGGAAACTCTCTTACATGTTCGATGAGGAAGCAATCTTGGCTGATATGACAGAGTCACAAAGGCACCGTGTATTCGGTCACCTCCAGCAAAGCTGGGGTCGTGTTCTTTCCAGGAGGCACCAGGAAGGCAAGTACCTGTGCATAACTCAATGTCTTTCTTTAATGAATGACATAAGCTTTCTTCTTTTGGGTATTTTGATCTCTGAAGCTGTCTAGCAATTTTGTCCTTGGATGGCTTTCTTAGGGTGACTTTTTCCATCATGATGGACTCATCTTGGTCAGTCACAGGTTGGTTTTTATTTTGTATCTCATCTGATGTGTTTGATGACGTGTGTTGTTCCAACAGTGCATGTGTGCCCTTTTGATGTGTACATTCTTCCTTTGGCAAGGCATAGTCCACAGCTCCCTGGTTTTGCGGGGTTTCAGTAACATTTTGTACTCTCTGGCATTTCAAGTGGCTCTGAGAATTACCATCATGACCTTCTCTGGTGATGGTCTCCTCAGATGCTTCCCCGACAGGTATGTGACCCAACAGTCCCTTCTGATTTTCTTCAGTTTCTACTTTATCCAGTTTAATTGCTGTTCCCATTTTCACAGGCAAATGTTTATCAATGGAATTCTTATGAGAGTGACAAGCTTTACAAACATTTTTGTCCACACTGATGTATGTGCCATCTCCTTCACTAGGGTTACTTAAATCCATTGGTATTCCTTCCTTCATGTCAGACAGGACTGTGCAATCCTTGACATGTTCACAAAGCATTTCATCATCTTTGGGTTTAAAGTGATGTTTTGAGTTAGGCATTTCATCATGAACATCAGCTGGTAAATGTTCCTGAGAAGACAGACAAGAACACACCATCTTGATAGAGTCTTGGCACCCAGGAGACATTGAGTCTTTTAAGGATAACCCAAAAATTTTCTTCTTGTCAAACTCCGAATTTGCTTCAAGTCTCAGTCCTTCTGTCACGGATCCTCCTTCACCTTGATGTTCACAATGAATGTAATTTAAAGATACACCTCTTCTATCCAGTGCTCTTATACTTGGTTCATGATCTGCAACAGCTTTTACTTCATGATCAATGGCAGAGTCTGGACATTCTCCTATTTCATAGTCTTTTAAAGATATGGATACTTTTTCTTTACGTGACTTTTGTATTTCAGGAGAGTCTACTGAAGCAGCAGCAGCAGTAGCAGAAGCAGCAGAATTTGGGAGTTCTGAGTGCCAGCCAGGTGTACCTTTAAATACAACATTCAGTTCTCCTCGAAGAGATGAGGTACTTCTTAAAGCCTCGTGGTATGCCAGTGTATCTTGCCTTGTACAACGACCAGAGAGACTAGATGCTTCCACACCCAGCACTCCTTCTGTAGGCTCATCTATGCAGTCTGGACATACGGCATCAAGAATACTGTGTGTGAACTCTTCAGAACCAGGAATATTTTCAAAGGCTCTTTTGGGATCTTTTATCTTTAAACTACTACAAGACAAAGGGACTTTACTGCCTGAACTGATTATCAGATCCTTTTGCTTGTGGCTTACCTCAGGGATGGTCTCCTCGTAGTCACCATTTAGTCCTTCCCTGGCTGGCTTTCCTTCACATCTGCATTTGTCTAGACTATTTTGGTTACTCTGACAGTCAGAGACTTCATCTGCTTTCTGGTGAAGATTTCCAGCTGCCTGGTACATGGTTTTAAAATGAGATGAAATAACACTCAGAGACTGGTCCACTAATGTTTCAGGACTTGGAATGTTTGCAGATTGCTTTAGTTCTTGTGTGTCACAAGCAGAGATGCTGTGTTTATAAATTTCAGTGTCTTTGTGTTGATCTTGTTTCTTTCTAACCAGTGCTTTGTCACTGGTTTCCACGTGAGTAGCTGCGTTCACAGAAGCACTATGTGACACAGCTGCTGTCATTGCACTTCTGACCGTGCCTGCTAGGATGCTGCTTTGCATCTCTCTCCCAGCAGGTTCACTCTCCAAGAGCGTGCTATTTTCTACAAAATCTTCTGGTCTTTGGAAGCAGTGATTACCATACTGAGATGCATGTCCACATGTTATTTTACAGTGGCTAACTTTCAGAATATCTTTTCTAGGTTCATAGGCAACACAAGCAGAACACATGTTCTTTTCAGATGCATCTCGTGTTATGCATTGGCAGCTGAAGACACCCTGAGACTGAGCATTTTGACATTCCGTGACAAAGGAATAGCCAGCTGCTCCTCTCACACTTGAGAATAGCATGGAATGTTCACCAGTCATTTCTTTTTGCCCTTCTGAGCTTCTTGTTTTGATGTTTAAGGTTTGTATGTATGTAGAGGCACCACAGGCTTTGTCACCTTGTGGAGACATGGCTTCCATTTTTGTCTCAGCAGGAATGGTTTGAGTATCAGGGGTAACATCTACTCCATTCTCCAGAGAAGGATGGCTCTCCTGAACATCTTTGCATGTTGCTGAAGGCATTTCTCTGTTTATACTTAGTAGAGAGTTAGTTGTCACATGGTCTTGAGAACTAAGGGACACTTGTTGATGTGGAACACATTCTTGTTCTATTTTGTGTGTAATCAGTTCTCTGTTGGGAGAGCGTCCAATCATCTCACAGGTGCTGATGGGTTCATTGAAATGTGAGATGCTGTCACATGAGGTCTGAACAGGGTTTTCTGGAGATGGTGGTAATTTTGCAGTACCTTTCTTGAGTTTTGATATTTTATTACGTTCAGAACTTACTGGATCTTCTGGCATCAAATGCTGAAGGGGCTTTCTTTCAGACAGAAAATCATTGCATAATGCTTTATTTGGCAGAGAGTCATCCAGATTTCTCTGGATGCTGACTACTGACTTAGCATCTTTACTGTAAATCTTCCCATTTAATGCACTGGACTTTACAGTTGTTTGTTCAGACTCTTCAATATGCACCAATAAGGAAAAGCTGCTTTTCTCAGAGTGTTTCTCAGGATGGGTCACATCAACAACAGTTTTTCTATGGTCCTCAGAGTTTATCAAATTACCATGAAGGTTCAAAGTAATTTTCACATCATTTTTTTTAAACATAATTTCTGTGGCTTCAGTAGAAGAATTAAGCATAGAACTACAGCTGTCTGTACAAGGACAACCAGCATGAGTGTGACAGTTGTTGTGGTTACTGGATTCCACAGTCCTTTCTTCTCCACAAGTGAAGTCCTTGTTTTGATCAACCTTGTGCATTTTTTCAGCAGATGTCTTTATCAATCCACTGTTTTCAAAAACACATTTTTCTAAGGATTTTGGACCAGACAAATATGGTGTGAGATACAAAAGTTTAGAATTTTCTTCTGAGGGTTTTATAGTATCTATGCTTCCTGTGGCGATAGCACTATCATGTGCAGAACTGTGCTTTTCCTTACGATGGCAGAGACTCTGCTGGTGATTGTCATCTTCTTTACAGACAGGGTGTAAGTCACATGACTCTTTCTTCCCTTTGCTCATTTTGGAAACAGTACCGTTCCCTAGTAACAACAAACAAAAGGACAAATTAGTAAATCTCCACATTGTTTTTCTTTAAGAGTTACTTTTGTCAATTCAGGGTCTACAAAGGTTACAGGTTCTGTGGTAACTAAAGATCTGTTTCCCAAAGCTCACTGCTGGTCATGCTGTCTACTGTTGGGTGCTCACTGCCCCCAGCCGATACATGTTGACTCACAGTGCCACCCAGCATTCTTCATTACTGTCCGACTTATTACTGTCTCCCTTGGTTCCTCTGGCTTTCATACCTTGTCTCTCTTCTGTGAGTTCTGGCAGAGTTCCAGTTGTATTGTGTACATTTCCTTTTACAAAAGAGAACGAAACTCAAATCAGTATATAATTTAAAAAATAAAACTAAGAAAGTTGCTCTACCTACATGAATTTCATCATATATCCAATGGCAATGACAGAAAGACTAACCTGAGAAGACAATCAGAAAACTTAGTATGGCATATTAGTAGTTTTGTGTTTCTTTGCAAACTATGATAAAGAGCCAAAAAAGCAGCCAATTTTGAAAAAAATAAAAACCACTTTTCATTATGTCATTTGGCATTCACAGATGGTACTAGATAAATGGATGACACATAAAAATATGAGCCTGACTCAGTCTTAAGTTGCTGAGGTGTTTTCGGTTTTTTGTTTATTTATTTATTTTATGTAAGTACACTGTCGCTCTCTTCAGACACACCAGAAGAGAGCATCATATTCCATTACAGATGGTTGTGAGCCACCTTGTGGTTGCTGGGAATTGAACTCAGGACCTCTGGAAGATCAGTCAGTGCTCTTAACCTCTGAGCCATCTCTCCAGCCCAAGATGCATGTATGTATGTATGTATTATACAGTGTTCTATCTGTGTGTATGCCTGCAGGCCAGGAGATAGCACCAGATCTCATTATAGATGGTTAGGAGCCACCACATGGTTACTGGGAATTGAACTCAGGACCTCTGGAAGAGCAGCTAGTGCTCTTAATTAACCTCTGAGCCATCTCTCCAGCCCAAGTTGCTATTTTAAAAAACTACTAGGAGGCCCTGGTGATGTCAGTTTGCAATATCAGCTACTCAGAGGCTAAGGCAGGATAGCAAGATCAAGTACTATCAGAGCTACAGTGTCCCAGGTCAGCCCAGGCAACTCAAAATAAAGCTGAGAAGAGGGTTAGAAAGAAAGTTCAGTGACAGAGCACTGGGGTCAATCCTAGGTGGGGTAAAACTAATCCATCTACCTACCTATCACAATAAACTGTCACTATAACAGTTCTTATTATTCGATGATCATCTTATTACCTGAAATTAGATATAAATAAAGTAGCTCTTTGAAAAGGAACAGTTACAGCTGGTACTGCAGCTCAGTGGTAGAACCCATGCCTAGCATTAGGAAAGCCACAGGTTCAATCCCTAGCACTGCCAAAAACAAGTCAGAAAAAAAAAATAGAACAGTTATATGTGGAACTTTATATATATAAGAGATTAACTTGCAAGTGAAATGCTCCTAAACCCAATGAGTTGTGACAACTTCCCTTCTGTGAGACAGGGCTGACCACTCCTGAAGCTGAGTAACAGGAACATGCAAGCTCGGTTTACCCACTTCACTTCTGAGTCAGTATGAAAATGGCCACTATGAAATTCACAAAGCAAACAACAACAACCAACCCACCTTTCTGTATGGAATGCAGAGTGTATAAAGGAAACAGAACAGGAGCCTCAACCCAAGTTCAAAGCCAGGCAGAACTCTGAAGCCCCTCAACTCTATGGTACTAACTTCCCTGAGCCTCAAGTTCTTCTGCAGAAAGCATGATAAGTACACTTATCTCAATGCTATAGAGGATTAAATAACACATGTAAACTCTGCCTGGAAAAGTGCTTGCAGTATTTTCTCTTTGATTCTTTATTTAACTACACATGAGAACAGTTAAAATAATGACATCCAGAACAGAATTTAAAAATATTTAGAATATGGGTTGCAGGTATAATTCAGTGATAGAAGGCTAGCCTGGCAGGTATAGAGCTGGAAAGCTGGGGGGTTGGGGGGGAGACCTAATGAGTTTTTTATTTGAAGTACTAGCATTGAACCCAGGACCACACACATGCTTAAGCACATGCTCTGCTGCTAAACTCTACTCTCAGACCTCTAGCACATGGAGAGGTAGCAAACACTGGATAAATAAATGTACACTGGATGTCAACAGTTTACGTAAATATCAATTACTAACAAAACTCATCACCAATTCTCTATATGGTATTTAGCATTGTGAAATAAGCTGCTTTTCATATCATCCCAAACAATGATCCATGCATGAATTTAGTTTACTGGGTGTGATAGCACATACCCACAATTGAAGTAGAGGCAAGACGATTAGTAGTTTAGTTCAAAGTCACCCCCGACTATACAGCACCGAGGAGGGTACCTTGGAATGCACAATCCTGACTACACAAAAACAAGCTATCAAACAAAAGAGCTGGGCCAGTGGTTTTATACCTTTAATTCTAGTATTCATAAAGCAGAGGCAGGAGGATCTCTACAAATTTGAAGCCAGCTCGGGCTAGATAGAACCAGTTTCAACAAATAAAAGACCCTCAGATGAGCGACAAAAAGAGTACTAGTCTGAATGTATCTGACAGAACAGATTCCTTTGTGAAACAGACTCAAAGCTTGTCCCTCCCTCTACTGCCATTTCTAAGCCTCTCCCACTGTTGCTTTTTATTCTGAAGTGTTTTTGAATACTGCCTAGCCAAGAGCATGTCTCTGAGAGGCAGTGGAAACCTTGAGATATGGGACCTTACTTGATCTAGGGGAAGGTCTACACAGACAGTTCCAGGAAAGCCAGGACTAAGTAGTAAGACCCTGACAAGGGGCTGGAGGATAAGGGAAAATGAACAAAAAGTCCTGAAAGGAAGACGTTGATGTATGGATCTCTTCAAGGCCAATCTGGTCTACAGAATTGAGTTAGTTCCAGGACAAGCCAGGGCTACACAGAGAAACCCTGTCTTGAAAAACAACAAAACAAAATGATAAATATTAAAGGTCAGGCACACATCTTTAACTCTAGAACTCTGGTGGCAAAGGCAGGCAGATCTCTGTGAATTCTAGGCCAGCCTGATCTATAAATCAAGTTCCAAGACAGCCAGGGCTGCCCAGAGAAACCCTGTCTCAAAAGACAACAAGGAACAAGGAATCTGTGCCTACAGAGTGACTGATTCTAAGTTCAGTACTGTAAAGAGTATAAAAAGTTACAGGTGCTTACCTTAGGCTAGCTCTAGCCCCCGAGACCACACACATACTGCTTGCCAATGTCAGATCCTGATCTGATCTCAAGACCAGAAGATCAAAGTGGAAGACCACAGGCTGTGAATGCCATGACTCAGCCTCCAACTCAACCTCAGCCCTCCCTGTGTGGTCACACTTGGCCTCCTTGGAAATCCTTCCCGATCAGTCTCTATCCTGGATCCTTCTCTTCTGTTTCTTTCTCCACTCACCCTTCCCCATGTGGGCTACAACAAACAACAAAACAAAACCCAAAGTGGTAAAAAAGATAACTAAGAGAGCTTGGGGGGAGGGAAGACACATCTTTAATCCTAGCACTCCCAAGGCAGAGGCAGGGGAATCTCTACGGGTTTGAGGCCAGTCTGGTTTACTAAACAAGTTCTAAGACAGCCAGAGCCACACAAAGAAAACCTATCTCAAGCAAGCACCGGCTCAGCAATTAAGGCTCAGCAATTAAGGCTCAGCAATTAAGAGCGCTTTACTGTTCTTACAATAGGCCCTGTTTGGGTACCCACCACCCACACTGTGACGCACAACTGTCTTTAACTCTAGGTCCAACGGATCTAACACCCTCTTCTGGCCTCCACTGGCTCCTGCACATGTGGTATACACATACTTAAGCAAGCTCACACATACACATAAATAATGAGTGAATCATAAAAAAAAAAACCAAAACAAAAAACCTTCCCAAAGCCGGGCAGTGGTGGTGCATGCCTGTAATCCCAGCACTTGGGAGGCAGAGGCAGGCAGATTTCTGAGTTTGAGGCCAGCCTGGTCTACAGAGTGAGTTCCAGGACAGCCAGGGCTACACAGAGAAACCCTGTCTCAAAAAAAAAACCTTCCTAAGTATAATGCACATGTTAATCCAAGCATTCAGGAGGCAGAGGCAGGTGGATATGAGTTCCAGGACAGACTAGGACTACATAGTGAGATCTTATCTCAAAAAAAGCAAAACTCAGCAACAAAAAGAAGTACCATACCTCTGTTCTTTTGTGGATCTCGAGCGAGTTCTGCACATACAGGTCCTTTGCTGGATTGTCTCAGGAGGAGATCCTGCAGCAAGAAAACCCCACAGTCAACAGAAGATGCAGAGGTACCTGAGCTCACAAACATCAGTTATTACTTCAGCGCTCAGTGTGATGCCAGGATTTCTGCCAATAGTCACAGGAATTGAGAACTGAAGAAAAGCTCAAATTCAGGTTAATAAATAAAAAGGATTACTTCTCTGGAATGTGAGCTTGAAGCAGATGCTAACAAAGCACTTTTTTTTTTTTTTTTTTGGAAGTAGAGTCTCTAGGTAATCCAAGTGGGACTAAAACAGCTCTAATCCTCCTTCCTCGGCTTCTTGAGTGACAGGACTGTAGGTGTGTATCAGCATGCAGGTCCAGTAAGTGCCTTCTGAAATCAAGAGATGAGTTAGAGGTACAGGAGCACTTGGTACAGTGCCAGTGTAAGCCGGTGCAGGATAGAAGTTTCTCTGTGCTCAGGCATGCAGCTCACATTGCTGCCTGCAGCCCCTTCTAGTTCCCTTCACAAGAAGATGGGAAGTTAACATTAAAGAGGGGGTTGCTGAAAACAAGAACAGGAAAAGGAGGAGCTAGCTGGATCTCAAGAACAGAAATTGCTGAAGAATTTTTAGACACCTGCAAATCAATGAGAAAATTGGAAGGTTAATGACTGAGTTTGTGACTTTTAATGCCAGCACCATAGAGGCAGGTAAACCTCCATAAGTCAAGTCCAGCCTGGTCAGCAAGTTCCTGGCCAGCAAGGCTATAGTCAAACTTTGTCTATTAAACTGAGACTTAATTTCAGTTTTGAACTTTTTTTTTTTTAGGTTTTTCGAGACAGGGTTTCTCTGTGTAGCCCTGGCTGTCCTGGAACTCACTCTGTAGACCAGGCTGGCATCAAACTCAGAAATCCGCCTGCCTCTGCTTCCCAAGTGCTGGGATTAAAGGTGTGCGCCACCACTGCCTGGCCAGTTTTGGACTTTTGTTCTACCTTTTCAGTTTCATGTCAATCACAAATTACTTCAAAATAAAAGTTTGAAAAGATTTTTTAAAATTTAAAAATGGCTAAGCAGTGGTGGCACACACCTTTAATCCCAGCACTTTGGAGGCAGAGGCAGGCATATTTCTGAGTTCGAGGCCAGCCTGGTCTACAGAATGAGTTCCCAGGACAGCTAGGGCTACACAGAGAAACCCTATCTTGGAAAACCTTAAAAAAAAAAAAATTGTTTTATATATGGTTGCTTTGCCTATTTGCCTACATACAGTACCCTTGGAGGCCAGAAGAGGGCAACAGCTGCCATGTGGTTGCTGAGACTTGAATTAAGGATCTCTGGAAGAACAACCAGTGCTCATAACCACTGAGCTATCTCTTCAGTCCCAGTTTTTGTTCATGCTTTTAATTAACTTATTTTATGTGTATATTTTACCTGCATGTGTACCTGGCACCTGCAGAGGTCAGAAGAGGGTGTCAGGTTCCCTAGAGTTGCAGTTACAGATAAGTAGACACAGAGCACTGCCACTCAAACCCAGATTGTAAGCAACAAGTGCTCACAAACTCGGAACCAACTCTAGCCTCTCAAAAACAGAATAAAACAAAAAAGGGTAACAAAGCATGCTCCTGGGTGTGGCTCTGGTGGAAAACTCACAGAAAGAAGAGCCAGCCTCTGAGCTACTGAGTCTGACAAAGATCGTGCAGGGCTGGGGCTGTAACTCAACTGGTATGGTGCCTAACGAGCTGGACAAAGCCCTGGACTCAATTGCCAGCACTCTAATGAAAGAGAAGTTTTACCCCTAGAAAAAGATAAAAGATCTTACACCGTTCATGTACAGAGGAGCACAAAACCGGTATCTTTTATAGGAATTTTCCTGTCTCTCAATTCAGAAAACCTGCAGCTTTTATAAGTAAGGCACCAATTGTAAAGTCATAGGAACTCTTACATTCTAACAACATGCTTTAGTCACAGCAAACTAGGGGACAATAGTGCCCTGCAGACCCAAGAACAGCCTATCTACATCAATTTCTTCCTTTAAAATATATGTTTCCATTGTGTGTACACACCTGTGAGTACGGCTGGAGACCAGATGTTGACATTGGGTGTTGTTCCTCAGAGCCATCTACCTCCATTTTTTTCATTTTTTACCACCACCACCGCCACCGCCACCGCCACCACCACCACTTTGGGTGTGATTATGGGGAGGGCATGTGCCTCTGTGCACATGTGGAAGTCAGAGTACAATTTTATGAAATTGGTTCTCTCCTTCCATCTTTACGTGAGTCCTTGGTATCAAGCTGAGGTCTTGTGGTGTACGGTGAGCACCTTTACAGGCAGAGTCATCTCAACCAGCCCTCCTCACCTTGTTTCTCAAGAAAGGGTCTCCTGGTGTTAAGGATAGGTTAGGTTGATCAGTGAGAGTCCAGAGAGTCTCCAGATTCCGAGTGTGCCACTGCTCTTGGCTTTTCTGTGAGTGCAGGGGATCAAGCTCGGATCCTCATGCTGCCATAGCAAGAAAGCATTTGCTGATGGAGCCATCTCTTCAGCTGCCAAGACTTTTCACTTTTAGGTCACTGAAATTTTATTTACTTCCGACAGGAAATCCCTTCATTAGGAGCTGGAGAGATGGCTTTGTGGTTAAAAACACATGTTGCTCTCACAGAGGGCCCAAGTTCATTCTCATGACACACATGGTGGCAATGTTAGTTCCTGGGATCTCAGGCACTCTCTGTTTCTGTAGGCACCTACAAGTGTGTTGTATACAAACACACATACACATATAATTTTTAAAAGTTTTAACAAGTTTTACAGGTAGTTGTGAGCAGCCCAACGTAGGTGCTAGGAACTAAACACAGGTCCTCCATCCATTAGAACAGCAAGTGAACATAACCATTGGCCCATCTTTCTATCTCATGAAATCCTGGTAGATACACAGCAACCTCAGTACACTACAGCAAACTTCCGTTAGAATCAGAGGCTCTCGGGGTTGGTACACAGTAATCTGGATGGTATTAAGTTCAACAACCTTTAAATAAATTGACATAAATCATAAAAACTGGGTGTCTTGTGAACATACCATGCAAAAATGAATTTCTGTAAAACATAACATGCTTCAAACAACCAACAGCTATCTCCTTACTATAATGCTTCTTTCCATCAAATCCGGTATGTTCTCCAAAATGTGTATGCAATGGTGGAAAGACAGCAACTTTTTCTTAGGCCTTCGGTACAAGTATTACATCCTGGAACCAAAATTTTTTACAACATATTCAACCCAGGTACATCTACTATCATGGAAGAGAAAAAGAGCAATTAAAAAAAAATTTAACCTGGTCTACAGAGTGAGCTCCAGGCCAGCCAGGGCTACACAGAGAAACCCTGTCTCGAAAAACCAAAAAAAAAAAAAAAAAAAAAAAAAAAAAAAAAAAAAGACATTAACACTCTACAACCTCGACTCAGCAACAATCACAAACAACCCTGGTAGGGGCAGAGGGGATTTTCAGTACTCTTTCATCTGTGGGGGAGGACACCACACCACAGGCTGCATCCATCTTTGCTGCAGTTCTGAAGTAAGACCCATCTTTAGTACATCCTTCATAGTAAATCTCACATGTACCATCATTTTCAACCTTTCTCCTACAAGAACTGCGTTCAGAACTGAAAACATCACTTCAAAGTTGAGTTTGGCTCCTGTAGCTGGTGCTTCTGCTGTACCTTTCTCAGGTATTGTTTTCTTAAGGTTAAAAAAAATAAAATGCTAGGTGGTGGTTGGTGGTGCACACCTTTAATCCCAACACTCAGGAGGAAGAGACAAGTGGCCCCCTGAAAGAGGTCCAGAAAGAAGAAACCCTGGCTCTGTTAAGTTTTAAACCCAGGACAAAAGGCTGAAGTAGCCATTTAACACATCAAAGCAGACTTAGTCATCAAGTTCTCCCAGCCTCCCTCCCTCCTACCTGTTTCAGGGTTTGGCTGGCCTCTACCCAAGAGATCTCCAGCACAGGTGCTTCTGGCTGCCCTTCCCCAAGAGGCTCTTCCTTAATACAATTCAGACAATTTCGTTACCAGCCCCTTTTGTACCTTTGGCCTTCTGGCTGCTGCACCTGGCTCCTTCCCCTCCTCCCACCTCTCTAGGGTGACAGCTCAGTTAGTCATGTCCACTCTAGACTCTCCACAAGTGCCTACCTCTAGCTATGCTCTCCCTTTTATCCACGATAAACTTCTTCCTTCACCATTCCTAAAAGCAGTCAATGTCCTTGCACAGGACCTGGGTTTGGGTCCCAGCACCTACCTGGGTGCTCCCAACTATCAGTAACTCCAGTTCCAAGATCAGAAGGCCGCTTCAGCCCTCCACAGGCATCAGACACACACATGATGCACATACATACACACAGGCAAAATAGACATACACATAAAATTAAAAAATAAATTCTTAAATTATGTGTGTAGGGTTTAGGTCTTAATGGACTTTTCCTCATCCACTACACAAAAAGCAGAGGCAACCAAGGAAAGCTGAGAGCAGGAGAGGTGATCTTCCTCAGGGAAAAAGACACCAACTGGTTGTCCGGTGCACAAGGACTATTATATGGAAAATAATATGTATAAAGAATATAAATGTATATACATTTATGCATGTAGTAACCATGTAAAAATAGGCATCATGAATTTGAAGGAGAGAAGAGGTAGATATATGGGAATGTTTAAAGGGAAAAAAGGGAAGGGAGAAATGGAATGAGAGTGTAATCTCAAAAAAAAAAAACAAAAAAAAACAAAAAACTACAGGCTGGAGAGATGGCTCAGCAGTTAAGAGCACTGACTGCTCTTCCAGAGGTCCTGAGTTCAATTCCCAGCAACCACATGGTGGCTCACAACCATCTGTAATGGGATCTGACGCCCTCTTCTGGTGTGTCTGAGGAGAGCAGCAGTGTACTCACATACTTAAAATAAATAAATCTTTAAAATAAATAAATAAAAATACATAATTTAAAAAGTTCTTCCACTTCCGATAATGAAATATTCCTCATCAAATAAACGAAATTACTAGTTAAAAGATTTTTATACCTTTTGACACAACTCTAAAGCAAGAAAGAATTACTTTTTACTGGTTTGCATTTAAGTGGTTTTATTTTATTTTATTTATTTATTTATTTTATTTATTTTTTTTTTTTTGAGACAGGGTTTCTCTGTGTAGCCCTGGCTGTCCTGGAACTCACTCTGTAGACCAGGCTAGACTTGAACTCTCGAACTCAGAAATCCGCCTGCCTCTGCCTCCCAAGTGCCAAGATTAAAGGCGTGCGCCGCCACCACCACCCGGTGTGTTTTTATTGTTTTAAATAGATTCTTTTTAAATGTATCTGAGTACACTCTAGTTGCTTCAGACACACCAGAAGAGGGCATTGGATCCCATTACAGATGGTTGTGAAGCCGGGCGGTGGTGGCGCACGCTTTTAATCCCAGCACTTGGGAGGCAGAGGCAGGCGGATTTCTGAGTTCGAGGCCAGCCTGGTCTACAGAGTGAGTTCCAGGACAGCCAGGGCTACACAGAGAAACCCTGTCTCGAAAAACCAAAAAAAAAAAAAAAAAAAAAACAGATGGTTGTGAGCCACCATGTGGTTGCTGGGAATTGAACTCAGGACCTCTGGAAGACCACCCAGTGCTCTTAACTGCTGAGCCATCTCACCAGCCCCCAGTTAAGTGTTTTCAATGTATGCTTTCATGTTTGTCCTGACACAGAGTGTCATCTACCCAGGTAACATGGCTTTGCTCTGTAGCTGACGCTCATCTTGAATTTCTAGATCATTATTCCCCTACAGAGCCCAGTGCTAGAATCATAGGCACATATTATGCCTAGTAAACCCAACCTTTCAATCATTTACCTTCTAAATGATTGAAAGCTTTATCTCATGACTGAAGTATATAAGTTGTTAACTTTTTAAATGAGTGTTAGGATTACAGGTATATACTACCATTCCCAGCCAGGTTTTGTTTCTTAATTCATCAGTTCAAGAATTCTCTATGAGCCAGAGGTAGTGGTCCACGTCTTTGACCCCAGCACTTGAGAGGAAGAGGCAGGCAGATCTCTGAGCTTGAGGCTAGCCTGCTCTGCAAATTAAGTTCCAGTATAGCCAGGGCTACTGCAGAGAAATCCTATCTCAAAACAACAACAAAAAACCCAAAGAAAGAAGAAGATTCTCTATGTATGGTGACACATGCCTTTAATGCCAACCTCAGAAGGTATAGACAGAAACAGATGAATCTCTAAGTTCAAGGCCAGCCTGGTTCACATAATGAGTTCTACGATAGCCAGGACTACATAGAGAGACCTTGTCTTAAAAACAAAGCAAAATAAACAAATGAAGAATTTTCTTTGCATAAGGCAAGATGCTGCTCTATAAATTATATGTACAAAAATATTTTCTTAATTTGTTGCTTTTTTTCCTTCTTAATTTGTCAAGGTCTTGCTATATAGTTCTTACTCACCTGATATTAACTATGTAGCCCAGGCTGGTCTTGAACAGATGACAATCTTTCTCCTTCAGCCTCCCAAATAATGGGATGACCGCCATTCCTAGCATCACTGTCTTTTGACTATGTGGTAGTCTGTCAGGTTAGTAAGAGTTCTTATTTTAAGGTCTTCTGACTTTATAAACCCGAATGCTGTGCAAATGGCATGTCTCCTTGTCTGAGAGGTCTGCAGTGTTCGTAAGCTCTGTGACCCAAGAATGACTAGGAACTACTGCTACCCTGTGCTATCCATAGAGTCTAACTGTGTTCAGTAGGCTCACTTCTGTTGGACAGCCATCCAAATGCTTGAAGACTCTTCTCAAATCTCCTGAGAGATTTGATCCAGATCAGACAGTTCCGTTAATCAGATGAAGAACCACCTGCCTTTCATTGCGGCAATTCTATAGATCCAATTCTGTGTTCTGTTAACTGCAGTGCTGAGGCTCACCCCAGAGGGGTCGACATGCTCTACCACCGAGCCCACTGTTGTCAGGACTAACTGACCTGCTAAAACTGCAGGTGTCTCTTGTTTTGCATGTTGTTTTTGAAGCATTAGAAGCTGCAAATGCACCCACTGCATGCACAGTTCCTGCAAGCAAGCTGAATCTCTAACCTAAAACTCTGTTTTCTTGAAGTACTTTTCTTGGAATGAAGTACAAAGTCAACCTTGGCTACATGAAGAATTAAAATACCAGCCTGGGCTACAAGAAAGAACTTGTTCAATAAACAAACAGATAAACCAAGAAGCTGAAAGACACACAAGAAAATGATGAAATAGTACATAAATTAATAGAGATAGATGACAGTGTAGTGGTTTGAATGAGAATGCTCCCAGCGAATGCTTGCTTGTTCCCTAGCAGGTGGAATATTGGGAAAGGTTTGGGAGGTGTGATCCTGTTGGAGGTGCATCACTATAGGGTAGACTCTAAGGTTTCAAAAGACCGTATAACTCCCAGTTATATCTCTGCCTCGTGCTTGTAGATCAAACTACAAGTTCTTAGCAACTGCTCCAACACCAGGCCTGCCTGCCTGCCTGCCTGTTGCCATGATGTTCATGGGCTCATCCTATGAAACCGTATCCATCCCCCAGGTAAATGCTTTCTTTTAAAGTTGCCTTGATCACAGCATCTCTTCACAGCACTAGTAATCTAAGGCCAAGGAATATTTAAAGCAATAACATGAGACATTCTAATACAACGAATGGCAATGAGGACTCAACCTCTCCCAAAGGAGTTAATTTGCAAGAACCTACAATTCAACTAAACATTTTTTCTTCCATCCTTCAATTAGTATGATTATTAAAATGTTGAATTCGTTAATTTTTAAAATGCTTAGGTGTACCTGGGTATGTTGGTACATATCTTTAACCCTAGCACTTGAGATGCAGAAGTAAGACCCTGCCTCAAAAAAAAAAAAAAAAGTGTACATGTAAGTGCATATGTGTACAGTATCCAAGGAGGCCAGAAGATAGCATAGGACCTCCTAGAAAGAGAATTACATAAGGTTGTGAAATCTTCCATGTGGTTACAAAGCCAGGCATGGAGTGTACTCTTGTAGTTCCAACACTCAAGAAGCTGAGAAAGGAGAATTATCTTGCATTAAAGTTATCTTGCATTTATTCTGAGCAACAGAATAAAGACCTTGTTTCATACTGACACAGAACAAACTAAAAATAAAAAAAGAACTGGCTTTCTGACTCATTCATCAGTCTACTATGAAGATCACCTCTGATGTCTAAAAGGTAAAAATTATCTGGGTATATAGCTCAGTGGTAGACTGTTTGCCTAGTATATACCAGGCCTGGGTCTGATACCCATCACTTTGGAGAAAAAAAAAAAAAAAAGTTTCTTGGTCTGAAAAGCAAATAGCTTCTGAAAAATCCACCTGATGTAGCATTAACGTCCCCAAAGATTTCTCAGGAACATTTCACTCTAGTGTGTCATAATACTACCAAATGTTACAGCTTGAATTCTCATCACTTTGCATCATTCTGTGTGTCTGGTGGGTGTGCACATGTGTGCACCTGTGCTGATGGCTACAGGTAGAAGTCAGGTGTGGTCTTCAATAGCTTCCCACCTTACTTTTTGATTAGGGTCTCCCATTGAACCTGGAGCTCACAGATTTGGCTCAGCCCGCTAGCCGATGAACTCCAGTGACCTGCCCACCCTGTGCTACTCAGGTGCTGTTGTGCTTGGCTTTTTATGTGGGTGTTGGGATCTGATTTTTAATTAAGCCATCTCCCCAGGCCTGATACATAACTGTCTATCAGCATGTGTAGAAATACCACCTTGTTTTAAGAGAAATTGATACAGTAGGGGGAACACAACAGTGACTTATATCAAAAAACATCAAAATCAGTATTGTTGACAATGTTTCAAGACTTAAGTCACATGCTACCTGTCCACAGCATCTGTGATTTATCATGAGAGGCACTGCTCTGCAGTGCTATCACTCAGTCAACTTATCCAAATCAAGATCTCCCTTCTTACCTGACTGGGGCAGATCTTTTCTTTAGTAGCTGTGGAATGCTGGCACAGGTCTTCCTTTGCTCCCTCACATAGGTCTCTGAAAACTGGCGCCTGGTCTCCTTGATCTCTGAAGACCTTTGGCTCCATGCTCTTGGGTCTCTCTTCCCTAGCCAAGATCTCACAAGCCATAGGATCTCTTGTAGGGTCCACTAGTCCACACCACCCAGTCTTGCCCCCATAATCCAAGGTCTCAGAGCTTTCTTCACAACAACCTTCTGCATGAGTCCTCTGCAACCCCAGGGGTGATGCCCTGCCATGACTTACAGGAGAGCTTGAGGCTCCAGGCTTTCTGTCTGGAATCATACTTGGCTCCTGCTCAGCATAAAGCTCTTTGGAGACACTTACTGAGAGTTCAGAGTGCAATCCCTGTACCACAGCAGACATGGAGGAATCAAGTGGAACTGGCTGAGTCTCTACTCCAGATGACAGCATTAGGGCAGATGGAGATTATGGAGTCAAGTCTTTTGCATCAATGGTTTACCCTGACACAAATCAAAGGAAGGGATGTAAGTTTAAAACCTTGAAATGGTAAAAAAATCATTTCCATTCACATTGGTTAAAATATGGAAAATAGCCAGGTATGGTGGCACCACACCTTTAACACTAGCACTTAGGAGGCGGAGGCAGGTGAATCTCTGTGAGCCTAGTCTACAAAGCCAGCCTTGTCTACAAAGCAAGTCCAGAACAGCCAGGGCTACACAGAGAAACCCTGTCTCAAAACACACACACACACACAAAAAAAAACAAAACAAAAAAATTCATGGACAACATATTCAACTTCAAATGTCAGCATTATTGTACACCAGAATGTCTACTGTATTGGTACAAAAATACATTTCTTAATCTTCAATGGTATGCCATTGATCTTAATTAAAATTACTGCCTTGTGAATAGCCTCAGTTTAAATGTTAAGCAAGGAATGTAGCTTAGTGGCAGAGTATTTCCTTAGGGTATATAAACCCTGAGTTCAATCTTCAACACTGCCACACCACCACTGGGTATTGCAGCTCATAGCTGTGATCCTATTAGTCAGGACGCTTACACAAGATTAACACAAATTCAAAAAGACCCTCAGCTACATACTGAGTTCAAGGCTATCCTGGGCTAAGACTGAGCTCCTACCTTAGGAAAATTGGGAAAAGGGGGCTAGCAAAATGCCTGAGTGGTTAAAGGTGTGTATACTGTTCTTGCAGAGGTCATGAACTTGGCTCCCACATAAGTCTGGACCCAAGTTGAACAGTTCAAAACCTGTTACACCTCAAGCTTCAGGGAGATCTGATACCTGTAACATCTTTAGGAGGCTATAGTCATCTGCATGGATACATATAAAGACACAGTATTTAACTGCCAGGCCTAGTGGCACATGCCTTGAACCCCACTGCTCAGGAGACAGAAGCAGGCAGATCTCTGAGTTTGAGACCAGCCTGGTCTATGTAGTGATTTCCAGGCTAGAAAGGGCACCATAGAAAGATCTTATCTCAAAAATGAGAAATCTAAAACAAACAACAACAAAACATTAATAAGACAAGAACATGTATCCAGAAACAGACCTGACATCAACTAGAAAATAAAGGTACTTGTCTACCTGGTTTCAAGATATGAACCTTAAACACCTGTCCACTGCTATATCCCAGAGTAGGTACTTGACATGTAGTAATTACTCAGGTTTTTTTTTTTTTTAAGTGAATGTGTATATTTGTGTGTGCACATGGAGGGCACAGGACAATTTCCAGTGTCATTCTCAGGAACTCTGTCTCCTTCCTTTGAGACAGAGTCTCTCATAGTCTAAAGCTCATCAATTAGGCTAGGCAGGAAGGCCAGCCAAGTCCAAGGATCTTCATCTCTGCCTGTCCTGTGCAGGGATGACACCCGGCTCATTTTTGTTTTCTCACTTGAGATAGGGTTCGTATAGCTCTGGCTGTCCTGAAACATACTAGGTAGACCAGGCTGGCTTCCAACTCAGAGATCCAACTGATTCGGCTTCCAAGTGCTGGGACTAAAAGCATGCACAGCCACTGTCCAGCAGGATATTGACATTTTTAATACATTCACATTTCTTCTCTGAAGGAAGATACTGGAAAATGCAATTCCATTCCCTTACATACTTGAGATCTGTCTATCCAGACAAGCACAAGTTCCTAACTAAAGCAGCTCCTTTAGCTGCTTCTTGAGATTCTCCAAGAGTTTTTATGGGCAACATGTGCTCAATTCACAGAACCACCCCATGTGCTAAGCAGAGCCACTATCACTTCCCATTATAGATCTTAATACCAAACCTGAGGAGGTTGTGGCAAGCCTAATACAATATGCTAAAGAAGACGCAAGCTCTCCAGAGGATGCCACTGTGTTAATAGCTAAATTCCTTGTAGTGTTTGTTAGATAACAAGCTACTCGCTGAAATATTTCATCTAAGTACTTTATAGTACTAGAGGGATGTAACTATAGATCATTGGTAGAGTGCCTGCCTGGCATGCATGATGCCTTAGGTTCACTAGGGGTGGGGGTGGGGGTAACAATGACACAGTACACATGATGATTCTTGAAATTTCTCCTACCCTAAACAAGAGAAGAGAAATATTTTTGTTTGGTTATTTGTTTTGCCTGAGACAAGGTTTCTCTGTGCAGCTTTGGCTGTCCTAGCAGCTGCACCACCATCGAAGGCTGAGAAGAAAATTTTTTAAAGAAATTGTCCCCAATTTAAAGACTAGAAACTATAGGTATCAGACTGCTATCTAGCTCAATAGCCTGGGCTGATCCAAAACTAGAGGTCCTATGTTAAGCCTCATGAATGCTGGGTTTGCAGGTATGAACTACCACACCTGCTTTAGGCTAAACATTTTTTAGTGAAAAGTTAGAAGGCAGTGGAGCATCATACCTTTAATCCCAGCACTTAGGAGGGAAGCAGGTGAATCCCTGAGTTCAAGGACAGCCTGGTCTACAGATTGAGTTACAGGACAGCCAAAACTACACAGCAAAACCTTGTCTTGAAAAAAAAAAAAAAAAAAAAAAAACATTGCCGGGCGGTGGTGGCACACGCCTTTAATCCCAGCACTTGGGAGGCAGAGGCAGGCAGATTTCTAAGTTTGAGGCCAGCCTGGTCTACAGAGTGAGTTCCAGGACAGCCAGGACTACACAGAGAAACCCTGTCTCGAAAAACAAAAAAAAACAAAAAAGGTTTTCCAAATTTCTTGGATCAGGGGACTGGAGCTATGGCTCAGCAGTTCAGAACACTTGCTTCTCTCCCAGAGGTCCTGGTTCAGTTCCCAGCACCTGCAAAGCTGGCTCACAATCATCCAGAACACTAGTCCCAGGAGACACAACACCCTCTTTTGGATTTCACTGGCACTGAACAAATGTAATACAAGTCATAAAGAAGGCAAAACACTTATACACATAAAAGTTAAATACTTAAATAAATGTAAAGACAAAGATTAAGAAGAAAAATTTACTTTCAAATTAGTGTGATGGCACACACACCTTTAGCCTCAATACTTGGGAGGCAGAGGAAGACAGAATTCTGCATATAAGTTTGAGACCAGCCTGGTCTACATAGCAAATTCTAAACCAGTCAGAGTTGTATAACAAGACCTTGTCTCAAAAACAAAAACAAAACTGCCTAAATTGAGGGCTGGAAAGATAGCTCTGGTTATAGCACTTGCTGCTCTTGCAGAGGATCTGGATTCTAGCACCTACATCAGATAGCTCCTACCCATCTATAATCCAACTCCAGGGTATCTGATACCCTCTGGCTTGAGAGCACCAGCAGGCTTGTGGTACACGTAAACTTGGACAGGCAGGCATACAGGCAGTCAGCACACACCCACACACACATATACCAACTCTTAAAAAAGGAATAAGAACTGTCTAAATTGTTCAGCTCATAGTAGTAATCCTAGCACTTAGGAAGCTGAAGCTAAGAGAACCTAGGATTCAAGACCAGCCTGGGCGAGTTAGGGAGACCTGATTTCAAAAACCATACAACAAAAGAGGAGGAGGAAGAGGAAAAAGATGAAAACGAGGAAAAGGAGGAAGAGGAACAAGAGGAAAAGGAGGAGGAAGAAGAGGAAGAGAAAGAAGAGGAAAAGGAAGAAGAAGAGGAAGAGGAGGAAGAGAAAAAAGAGGAAAAGGAGGAAGAGGAAGAGGAGGAAGAAGAAGAGGAGGAGGAGGAAGAAGAAGAAGAAGAAGAAGAAGAAGAGAAAGCCTAAATTATCCAAGAGAGATCCACTGGATCTCATGGCAAAAGCAAAGATTCTCCACTTAGAAATAGTAGTGACGGACTGGAGCAATGGGTTAGCATTTAAGAGTACTTACTGCTCTTGCAGAGTACTTGGATTCAGTTCTCAGCACCAATGTGGTAGCCAACAACCACATATAATTCTAGTTTCAAGAGATTTGAAGCTGGGCAGTGGTGGCGCACGCCTTTAATCCCAGCACTTGAGAGGCAGAGGCAGGCAGATTTCTGAGTTCAAGACCAGCCTGGTCTACAGAGTGAGTTCCAGGACAGCCAAGGCTACACAGAGAAACGCTATTTCGAAAAACCAAAAGAGAGAGAGAAAGAGAGAGAGAAAGAGAGAGAGAGAGAGAGAGAAAGAGAGAGAGAGAAAGAGAGAGAGAGAGAGAGAGAGAGAGAGAGAGAGAGAGAGAGAGAGAGAGAGAGAGAGAGAGAGAGAGAAAGAGAGAGAGAAAGAGAGAGATTGATTGATTTGAGACTGTTTTCAGTCACCTGCATACAAATGGTACACATACATACACTCATACAAATGGTACACATACATACACTCTGCACACACACATAAAATATAAAAACTAAAAATAGATTTCTTTAAATAAGACAGTGTTGGGCTGGAGAGATGGCTCAGCGGTTAAGAGCACTGGCTGTTCTTCCAGAGGTCCTGAGTTCAATTCCCAGCAACCACATGGTGGCTCACAACCATCTGTAATGCAAACTGATGCCCTCTTCTGGTGTGTCTGAAGACAGCTACAGTGTACTCATATACATTAAATAAATTAATAAAATCAAACCTGGACTCTATTGAGCCATCTCTCCAGCCCCCATTAAAAATAAATAAATAAATAAATAAATAAGACAGTGTTGAGACTACTTTATCCCTTTTAGAGTTAAAAATCTTCCTTTCTCCTCTAGCTACTGGTTATTTCTGAAGGCACTTTAGATTTTAGGCCATTTGTCTATGTATGTGGGAGTTAACAGAAAATAATTGGAATTACTATTTGATGCCAAAAAGTAGGAAATGCTCAGTTTTAACTTGGTTTGGATTCCTTTTCCTAGTTACTACAATGCACACAAAGTGCAGGAAAAGATACTATAATGATGGGTCACAGAGATGGCCAAGAGTTAAACTGCTTGCCTTTGAAGACTGTTAACCTCAACTCAATCGTGGAGACTCACAAGTGAAGAAGACCAACCACCAAAAGTTGTCCTGACCTCTACATACCCACAACTGTGAACACAGGCTCACATTCACACACATCATATGCACACACAAATATTCATGAAAGATCCTGTAAAATGCAAGTTTACCTCCCTGTGGGAAGGTGCACATCTTTAACTGCAGCACTTGAGCAAGCAGGACTGTGAACTCATGGCTAACCTGGGGTATCCAGGCACTCTAAAGAAAACTGAGTTTATAGAAACACATAGACTTTGTGGGTCTCTGCTACCTTCCACCCCTTTATCCCCTGCCCATCAGGGGAACATGGGTTCTCAAAACCTAATCTGTATCTTCCTAAATTTTATTTCCTCCATGATATAACCTTCCCTTTTAGCCTCCCTGCTGAGTAAAACCCAAATTTGTTCCCTTGTGCTGGGGCAGAAGCTCTAACATGAAAGATCCACAACTCTACAGTTCATGGGATGCACTCCTCTTCCACAGCACCAGAGCTGGTTCCCAGCAACCACATCAAGCACATAACCTCCTCTAACTCCAGCTCCAGAGGATCCGATTTCTCTTCTGGCTTCTGAGGGAATCATGTATATATATGTGCACAGACACACACATAAGCAGAGGCAGGCTGATGAGGAGTTAAGATAACACTCCATTACACAGAGAGTTCTAGACCAGCCTGGATCATGAGAACTGCCCTTAAATTCCCCCCAACGAAGCATACATTAACAGTGTTGTCTGGATGATAAGCTCAACAATAACTGATTTTTATGCTGTACTTTAGTGATTATGATGTCTCAGATGTTATTTCAGTGGAAAGCACTAGTTTCAAAGATAAAAGACCCCACATTTGAGCACCAGCAACGCAAAAAACAAGCAAACAAACTAACAAACAGTGTTATATTATGTGGGTTTTTTTTTTACCAAGATCTAAATGCAAAAAGTTGGTGAATAAATAACTAGCAAACCCATAAAAACTAGCAAGATCAGCCTTTTAATTTATCAGTTTTCTCACTGTCAGCCTCCTTCCTTACGACCAACAGTTTTAAATTAAATTATTAATAACTGTGTAGTAAAAAGAACAAGTAACATGTTTA
Source organism: Grammomys surdaster (assembly GCF_004785775.1). NCBI lineage: Eukaryota > Metazoa > Chordata > Mammalia > Rodentia > Muridae > Grammomys > Grammomys surdaster. The sequence continues at coordinate 6,950,652 of NW_021620993.1, read as the reverse complement.
TAAAATTCAGACAGGGATTTATTTATAACTTAAGACTTCTTAATACTTATAATGAAGCTACTAGGGAAGAATATCAAGCAAGTCATTGTCTAGTTTAAGGTTTAAGCAAAAATTAACCCGTTGACTTAGAATGACTCTTACCTGGCTGGAGAAATGGCTCTTCCAGAGGATCTGGGTTCCATTCCCAGCACCCACATGGAGGCTCACAACTGTCTATAACTCCTGTTCCAGGGGATCTGATGCCCTCTTTTGGCCTCTCCAGGTACCAGGTACACATATGACACACAGACATACATGCAAGTGAAACACTCAAATACATAAAATAAAATATAAAGCCAGGCTGTGGTTGCACACACCTCCTGAGTGTCTGTCCCAGCACTCAGGAGAGAGTGACAGATGGATCTCTGAACACTCAGGAGACAGAGATAGATGGATCTCTGTAACTTCAAGGCCAACCTGGTCTATAGAATAAGGTCCAAAACAACCATGGCTACACAGAGAAATCCTGTCTCAAAAAAATAAAATAAAATTTAAAAATCAATCTTAAATTACTCTTGTCATGTATACAAATATGTATTATATTAGTAGGGAATGTATTTATTTCAGATGTTATAAAATGAGTGACATTTGTATAAAATATGAAGTAAAATTATTCTACTAAAAGATGATGTTTTTAAAACAAGCCTACCATCCCAATATCAGGGAAACACAAATTTCTAGGCCAGCTGGGGCTACACAGTACAATAAAAGGCTATACAGGGAGACCCTGTCTCAAAACAAAACAAGTTCAAGGTAAAGAAAAGAAAGAGGAAGAGATAATATTTTTGAGCTGAGACTAACAACTGACTTCTCACCTGTGTCAAATGCAAAGCTCTGTAGGGAATAGTTCAATCTCTCTGGTGTCCAGGGCAAGAGCCAGTGTCCCTCCCTACTCTACTCACTAGCTGCAGGGTATGGAATGTCTTCAGTTTAAATGAACTTCCCTGGGCTTGTTCTTCCCATGCAAAATGACCATGCTGGAACAATTCCACAAAAACTCCAGGATGGAAAGGACAACCTCCCTCTTTTCAGTATACACTACAGACAGGTGTCAACAGGGGTACAGGGCTCAAACTAATGCCTTCAGTAGGGACAGAAAAAGAAGAATCTTTTAATAAGATCTCCCTAAACCAGGAGTGGTGGCTCACACCAGTGATCCCAACACTCAGGAAGAGGCCAAGGCAAGAGGACAGACTGGGATACACAGTGAGTGTCAGGTCAGCTAGGGCTACACAGCTAGACCCTGTCTCAAAAGAAAAACAAACCACTAATCAAGATCTCAACACAAACAGAAAACAAGAACAGGAAGAACATCACTACACAGGACCCAGCTCTTAGACATGAAGTGTGTGCAGGGGGAATTTCTAAGGCAGCAAGGTTGTTTCCCTTTCCCTTTTTATTAACATGCAGAAAAAGCAATCCATCTTTTTTGTTTGTTTGTTTGTTTGTTTTTTGTTTTTTTGTTTTTCGAGACAGGGCTTCTCTGTGTAGCCCTGGCTGTCCTGGAACTCACTCTGTAGACCAGGCTGGCCTCGAACTCAGAAATCTACCTGCCTCTGCCTCCCAAGTGCTGAGATTAAAGGGGTGCACCACTACCACCCGGCAAATGTGTAGCCCAGGCTGGCCTCAAACTCGTGATCCTCCTGCCTCTGCCTCCTTCAGCAAATCCTACTGGTGTGCACCACCACTACTGGCGCAATCCATCTTTCAACAGAGGTTTAAACTGAAAATGTTCTTGATGTCTACTGACAAAAAGACACCATCTATGAAAGACTTTCATGTACTTATCCCAGGAAAGAGAAAAGAAGCCATCTGCAGTGCTTTACATACTGGAAACGGACAGTCTTTTACTTTGGAGAGCTGGAGAGGATGTGTAGATAAGGGGAAGCTTATTTTATTGCCAACAAAAGCCAAGTGAAGGGAGAGGAGATCTAGACAGATTTGGTGGACAAAGAAAGTCTGGCTTTTAGCACCAAGTTTCCCTCCCTCCTAAGACTTTTAACAGAGAGATGAAGACAGGAAGATCAGAGGCTTGACTTCATAGCAAATTTGAGGCCAGCCTGGGCTACATGAGAGCTTGTCTCAAAACAAAACAAAAACTGGCTCATGGTGGTGCATGCCTACACTAGTAGTGTCCTATAAGGTGAGACAAAATTATCAGGAGTCAGGGGCTAGAGGCCAGCCTGGGCTACTTACTGTGTTTGAGGAAAGCCTGAGCTGTAAAGAGACCCCACATATCAAAAGAAATAAATAAAGTGCTAACCTGTTCCCCAAAAATAATATTTCCCCCCTGATTTTCACTAAGGCTCTCTGTTAATTTGGGAAGTTGAGTACAGTAGGATCCAAATGAGAGGAAGTGTCCTTTATCTTAGGCGTAGGGAAAGCCTTTCTGGTGGAGAGAGTGGGTTGAACATTTGTGATGGAGGGTACATTCATGCAAACACCAGCTTCTCTGAGGACATGACTTTTCTTTCTTAACATATCAATAGTAACAACTGACCAAAAGTTCACTGTGTACCAAGAATTTTCCACAAAACTTCCCTTGAACCTTTATGACAATTCAGAGAAAAAAAAGTACCCAGGTTACAGATGGGCTGCAACTGACAGGGGATGAGTCAAGGTCATAAAGATGTTAGTGAGAGATACAAACTTGCAAATATCACACTCCAAAAGAGGAGGAGCAGCTCAATGAATACTAAAAAACATAATAAAAACACAAAAAGCAAAGCTCCCTTGGTGGATATGACTGGGGGAAGGGGAGAAAAGCTGACTTACGATATCATAAATTCTGGGCCTCCCTCTATCTTGGGGTGAAAGTGAAAAATAAAGAAGGAAAGGTAGATCTGTTTCTTGAAGAAAAGATACCTTTGTCACTTTTGGGAAAGTTGAAACTCTCTTTCACTTGGAAGACGCTGACCAAAGTGAGGGGTCGTTTAGGGGTTACCCCTTAAACGCTCCTTTGAATAAAGAATTCCCTTTGATACCATAAACGGGTCTCCCTTCGCTGACAAATCGGCCAGAGCCAAGGAAAGGCGTATACCAACGAGGGGCGTCATCCTCTCCAAGGAGAGAAGTTGGGGGTCCCCTGCAGATGGAGGTTGAATGGGAGCCTCCTTCCCCTGGAACCAGGACTCTGAAAAGCTGTTTTCTCCCAGCGACATGGAGCCTGATCTCCTGGATGTCTATGGGTGTTTGTCACTAACAACGCTGCTTCTGTGCCCTTTGGCTCCCTGAAAGATGGGGCCCCAGACCCCCTTTAGTCAGCACCGTCCGGCAGAGGACCCCCCGACCGTCGTGGGGCTGCCCAGGCCTCTTACCCTGTGGCCTCCTCCGCGGCCCGTGCTCATCCCGCCACTTTGGCCTCGGCTGCCTCCGTCCCCGCTGTCCCCGCCGCCACAAACTCTACCAGATCTTCTGGAGCCGAGGCCCGAGGGCGCTCCAGCCTCCACCGCTTCCACAGTGCCCTCCCCCCTCCCCACCGCACTTCCTCATCCGGGGCCAAAGCCAGCCATGCGGACGGGCCTTGATCCCGCCCCCGCACGGCGCGCGCGCAATCCGGAGGGCGGCTCTTCTCAGCTGGGACCTCCACCCTCTGCTAGCTCCAGACACACTCAGCCCCGCCCCCAACGCGTTGACTCTTAAAGAGAAATACACCCTTCGACCCAGTTCCTGTCTCGAACTGTTACCAGCCCTGTGGTCCTATCCATTTCTGTGAGGTGGACAGATGTCACTCTAGGGGCCTGTCTGCTTCCATCCTGGCAGATCGTGGGACCTTTTAATAACCGTAATCAAAGGTTTAGGTCACAACCATTCTCCTTTTGCTTCTAATCACACTGGCCAAAATAAATCCAAAAGATAACTCAGGAAAGTAGTTGGTTACACTTTGATTTTATTTCATTGCCTCTTTTGCATTTTATCTCTTGGTCACCTGTTTCTTTCCATCCTTGTCTGTTTTCTTCAGGACTATATTCATAACACCTAAGGAAGTGTCTGGAAGAAATTAGAATGGAGCTGTGCATGCCTTTAATTCAGTACTTGGGAGGCAGAGGCAGGAGGATCTCGGAGTTCAAGGCCAGCTTAGGCTACAGAACAAGTTCCTGGACAGCCCGGACTACACAGAGAAACCTTGTCTCAAAAAAAAAAAAAAAAGAGAGAGAGAGAGAGAGAGAGAGAGAGAGAGAGAGAGAGAGAGGAAGAAAGACAGGCAGACAGACAGACAAGGAAATTAGAATAGAAAAAAGGGTTGGGGGGGCGGTACGTATGTCCATAGAATATAATCAACTTGCCCCAAATCACACAGATATGATTTAGAAATAAACATCTATAGTTCTCTGAAGTTCATCAGCCTGGCAAGAGGTGGAGGCTTTGGGGGAAACTGTAATTACCTTTGCTCTGACTAGGATCTGCAGATGCCTAGGCTTGGGTGCACTCTCCTTTAACCTCAGCAGAAGCAGGAGAATCGCTGTGAATTTGAAGCCAGCCTGGTCTACACAGGATTTGATTTGCGACAGGATCTCACTTTTTAGCTCAGGCAAGTCTGAAACTTGCTATATGGGCCAGACTGGCCTCAAAGGCTTGACATTCCTGCCTCAACCTTCTGGATAAAAGGAAAATGGACATGTGCGACCACGCTTGGCTTATTCATTTTCTTAAATCACATGAAAGTATTATTCATTTTACTAAATTTTTATTTTATCCTTTTATCTCGCCCCCACCCCTCTCTTCCTCTCCTGATAGGAAATGTCCTAATAGGGGTTCTCTGTGTCATCCAGGCTGACTTGGAATTCACTATTTGGATGTGGCTAGCTATCTTTTTTCTTTCTCTCAATTTTTTAAAGTAACCTCTTAAATTTATCAACCTTTTGTTTAGTTGTTTTTGGTTTTGGTTCTGAAGATAGCTTCTCTTTGTAGCCCTGGCTGTCCTGAAACTTGCTCTGTAGACCAGGCTGGCCTCACACTCAGAGATCTGCCTGCCTCTGCCTCCCAAATGCTGGGATTAGAAATGAGTGCCACCACCACCAGGCTCATTTTTTTTTTTATAAACATTCCTCCTTGATCAGTTCCCCCCCCCCTTTTTTTTTTTTTTAAAAATCTCTCACTCAGGCTGGCCTCCAACTCTTCCAGTGATGGATTGTCCACATCACCATGGGAACTGTTGCTTAGCATGCTATGGAAGGCCCTTTGACCCAATCCCAAATCCTCTACTGTTTTACAGTGCTTTTGCTTTCAAAACAAAACATTTATACATTTTCTGAAAAATACTGGAAAACTGTAGCGTGTGTTAAAGGTGGGAGAATCTAAAGAAGGAGCTATAGGTAACTGGAGGCAGAGATGCCATTTAGATCCAGTGGTCTTCATGATTAGAAGATACTCGACAGTGCTGTGACCTAAAACCTTAGCTCTAGTTATAAAATACAGAACGAAGCAGGAGGCTGGTAGGGTGGTGTAGGTCAAAAACAGGGCTGAAATTGCATGCAGAGGGAGAGTTTGCCCAGTATGTGTGAGGGTCAGGTCTCACCTCCAGCACTAGCTGTCAGAGAAAGAAAGAAAGAAAGAAAGAAAGAAAGAAAGAAAGAGAGAGAGAGAGAGAGAGAGAGAGAGAGAAAGAAAGGAAAGTAGGAAAGAAAGGAAAGGAGGAAAGAAAGGAAGGAAGGAAGGAAGGAAGGAAGGAAGGAAGGAAGGAAGAAAGAAAGAAGACAAGAGGCAAGTGCATTGGGCATAGTGGTTTGTTCCTACAACCCCAGAACTTGAAGAGAAGCTGAAACAGGAGGATTGTCATGAATTCAATGCCAATCTGGCTACGGAGTAAAATCATCATAACTCACCAAACTCTTTCTTCTTAAACAGAAAGATTGTCCCAATAAATAGGAGCATGGGGCACTCTAGTTTCAACATAATCAGTTGGCCTGGATAAGATTGGGATCTTTTCTCTTTTCTGACTTTTTCTTCAGCTTTTCACTGTCTACCTGTGAAGTACCCTAGGTCTACTATCTAATAGTGATACAAATACAGAAAGATGTCTGTAAAGTCACTGCAGCTATTTATTTATCTAGGTGTATGTGCATGGTATGTGAGCATGGTCAGGCACGCATTATTGGGCATACATCCCACAGGGCATGTGTGTCGGTCAGAGAACTGCTTTCTCTTTGACAGCGGTCCTCACCTTTCCACTTTGATTTTGAGGCAGGTCTCTAGATTCTGCTGCACTGAGTTCTCCAGGCTAGCTCGTCACCACCCTTAAGCTTTGAGATAGTTCTCAATTAAGTAGTAGGGGTGGGACTACAGATTCATGTCACTACATCATATCACATGGCTTCCTGTGATGAAAGTCTCAGGTTCTCTGGCTACCCACTTCACAGTCTCCCCTACTGGGTAGCTTATTTTAAATTAAAAATTTAAAGTAACATTAAAAACCACAGCTAAATTGGGCGGTGGTGGCGCACGCCTTTAATCCCAGCACTTGGGAGGCAGAGGCAGGTGGATTTCTGAGTTCGAGGCCAGCCTGGTCTACAGAGTGAGTTCCAGGACAGCCAGAGCTACACAGAGAAACCCTGTCTCGAAAAACCAAAAACAAAACAAAACAAAACAAAACAAAACCACAGCTATTGTCACTGATTATTGGAGGAACATAGAGACCTGGGATTATTTCAATGGTAGAGATTGATTAGCATGTACTAGTTTAGTTTTCAGTCCCTATTTCTGGGGAAGAGCATTGTCCCCCCCCCCCCGATTCAATCATCAGAACTGAATATCAACAACCAAAGTCTCATAGAAGCCTAGGAATATCTTAGGGTTTGGGTTTGTAGAGGCCTGCACACTGGACACTTCCAAGTAAGAGCTATTCTGTTGTGATAAGTTTATAATCATACCACACACACACACACACACACACACACACACTGTTAAATTTCTGAGGGTGGCTTAATGAAGACGGAAAAGCAGAAAGAGAGGCAAGTCTGACTTTAAGCAGGACTGTGTTTATGGGCAGATAGACTGCAGTGGGGGAACACAATCTCATCCATGTGGATGAATGAGCCATATTTCCCACGCTATGTGGGAGAACACCTCATGCTATGATAAGAGAATGCCCTACTCCAAGCCAGGAGATGAGAGAATACCCTAGGATAAAGAAGACTGATACCTTTATAGGGGTATAAATTACTACCACCCCCCTTTATATGTTCCCTTCCTGGGAACATAGTCCCCTTGCCTGGTCGCAAGGGAAGCTGGGAGGTGTAGTCTTTCAGTGGGAAACTATCATTCTAAACTCTAGGATATAGAGAAAGGCAGGACTGTTTTCCTGCTGAGGAGGGTCTTTGTCAGAGGGGTAGTTATGGGTCCATTGAAGAGGAGGATTCTCTGGTCACTTAGCAGGAGGAGAGTTTAACTTGATCAGCTGTGATGGATAATGCAATTATTTCCTGTATTCCTGAAGAGACCGTTGAAAAATAATTGTTAAAAAGACGTAGGCAGTTGGTTTGATTATGGAGTAAAACTGAGAGATTTCCCTGGAAGGTTGAGGGAGAGGGGAGCCAAGGCAGAAAAGACAGAGTGGGTCAGCAAGAGGCTAAGTGGGCATGAAGTTGATTCAGAATGACCATCATTGGTCCATTGTCAGGACTGCTTCACCAAAAGGAACTAGCAAACTTTGCAGGGAGCTACGGAGCATCAAAGGAAGGGAACAGGAGAAAATAGAAGACAAATCTAAAGAACTGTATTTGGCCCAGGATTATAAGGGATGAAGTTCCCTTTCATCCAGTTTCTCCTCGGCATCCAAAGTGTCTTTTTCAGATAGGTCAGGAGCAAATGGACCAAATGGAGTTGATGTGGGGTAAAAGCCATTGGGAGACCTTATGGGGAACATTTTGCTTGGGTGTAGGGTGAAACTGAGTTAGTAAAACAGGTAAAATCATAAGTATGAGTACAATAAAAATGAATGAAGTGGCCAGAGTGCGAGGCAACCAGAAGGAATTTTTACCCAGTCCCCTATAGTTTTAGACTCCATTTCAACCCAATTAAGATTTGATGGTGTGGCATCCCCCTTTAGTGAGGGAACATGGTCAGGGTGTGTTTCCTGAAAATAGGTCTTGCTAAGAGAAAGAATTGAATGCCAGGGTAGAGGGCATGGCTGACTGAACTAGCATGCAGGTCTCATATCAGTCACAGGTTCCCCTGTTTATAGCATTCTCATATGTCAGTTTGGGAGACATTGAGTGCAGAGTGTAATTGATGTTTGCCTCTCTGTTCTTTAAGACATTTAGGATGTGGGTGCAGACTCTGAGATCCTTCAATGGACAAAAGTATCTACCTCCCCCCACCTCCATCTTTAGATAAGGTGGTTTTTTGGCTTTGTTTGTTTGTTTTGTCCTACATGGTGTGAGCAAATCAGGTCTTCTAGCAGGTCCTCCTTCCCATGAATCCTTATTCTGTAATGAGGCTAACATGCAACTTATTCCAGTTGGATAATTTATGCCCCATCTAAAGAAACTATTGGCCAGGCGGTGGTGGTGCACGCCTTTAGTCCCAGCACTTGGGAGGCAGAGACAGGAGGATTTCTGAGTTCGAGGCCAGCCTGGTCTACAGAGTGAGTTCCAGGACAGCCAGGGCTACACAGAGAAACCCTGTCTCAAAAACAAAACAAAAAAAAAAGAAAGAAAGAAAGAAACTATTGGACCTTCTGCCATGCAAGCCTATTGTAGATTTAATCCATTTTACTCAAGCATTCAATGTTATGAATATTATTTTTTATCAAAAAAACTCTACACTTGGTTTCAGTTATGTACTTTAGGTTTGAGAACAAAAGAGTATATAATGGGAAATATAAATTGGTCTCTCCTTCCAAGCTTGTCTTTGTACATTACATTTGTACTTAGCATTAACTTGCATTTCTTAACTATACCTAACAGTTTTCAATAAGTTAGTAACTCGCTCATGAGTTATACACACCCCTGTTTTCTTCCTTCATAGTCCAAGAACGCTAGAGAATGTTCAGCACTCTTGTCTCCAGAGATCTGGATTAGGAGGATGAGCCATTACACGCAGAGCCTTTTGTACTTTTCAATAGCCCTCTCTCTGGACCAGGCTGAGTTACTAACTTCGTCAAACACATGGAAACAGCTCAGTGAGGTAAGAGTCGACTCTCTCGAGTTTCTCCTATTATGAAATCACTCTCTGAAACGAAGGTCTTGGCTGTGGCTCTATTTTCAAATTTCCCTGGCAAAGCGGGCAGCACTGTAGACAGTGGCGGGAAACGCCAACGGGAACTGAGTTTGAAGTCAGACTCAACGCCACGCCCCCAGCCTACCCTCCCCGCCCCCCGCAGCCCCGGAGGAGGAAGTGGTGTGGCCACCGAGACGAGGCGGAGGCTGGGCTAGAGCGGCCAGGCCAGCTGAGCCGAGACCGGCAGGGGGCGGGGACTCGGGGCGGAGCCTCGGGAGCGGCGCGGGCTCAGGTGAGCGCTCTTCGGTGGTGCTCTGTCTGGCTCTTAGAGCTCTGGTACGGAAGCTACGCGAACTGTGGGGGCTCAGGTGGGATATCCTGAGGAGGTCCTGGGTATCTGTCCAGGAACTGGCCTCGGGCCCGGCCTGAGGCGGGGAGGGGCTCTGGAAGTGGGGGTGAGTCGAACGCCAGCCTCAGGCTGAGACTTGAGGGGCTTGAAGGAAGGGTTCCTGAGCCAGGTTCGAGGCCCGACTCTTCCTGCAGCCCCCGTGTGACCTTGGACCAGTCTTTATCTCACCGAGCTTCTGCGACCGCAGCGGTGAAATGGAGGCAGGTCAGTCTGGTGAGAGTTGGTACACATAGAGGTTCGGCAAAGAAACCCCAGCCTTCCTCAGTTCTCTCTTCCCCAGGACATTGTTAGTGGAACGTGAATCATGGGAGTGCATAACAGTTCGAGTGACCTTGGGCGAGTCCCTTGTTTTGACGTTTCTCCACAGATGTGATGGACTAACCTCTTCGAATATCCCAGTACTATTTTGGTGTTCCTGATGCAGACAAAAACAAGGTAATGCCCCTCTTACCACAAGCCTCCCTTAGGTATGCGGTAGAGAAAATAGCTTTAGAGAATTGACTAGATCTTAGCCCAAGTTCCTTTTAATTTTTAAAGCACACGTCTATTTGTTTTTCTCTCTTGGTAATTGGAGGAGTGATATAATGCAAAGGGTGGCACGCCTCTCAGCCGAACAACAACCAGTACCTTCAAGGCCTAAAATTAAAGAGCAATTTTAGGAAGCCTGACATTCTCAATGTTTTTGTTTGTGTTTCAGTAGCAGGAAGGCAAGATGACTTCCCTGCTCCAAGATCGGAATAGCTGAAGAAACCACAAGACAAAATGAGAACCACAAAGGTCTACAAGCTTGTCATCCACAAGAAGGGCTTTGGGGGCAGTGGTCAGTATTGAAATCTTTGGGGATTGTGCAAGTTGCCTGAAGTAATGGTGTGCCTCGAGGCAGGGCAGGCTAATGAGTAGAGCGGTATCAGCGACTGGGAATGGTTGGAAATGAGAGCACAGGATCTTTTTGAAAAACATTCACACTCAGATTTTGTTTGGTTGTATTTTGAATCCGGGTTTTACCATGTATCCAAAGCTCATTTGGAATTCACGGTGTAGCCCAAGCTGACTTTGAACCCATTATCCTCCTATCTGTGTATCTGGAAATACTCTACCACACCTGAGTTAATTTTGTTTTGTTTTTGATTTTTCTTCTCTGTAGTTATAGGAATTTAAAGCAAGACCACATGTGTACCAGAAAATGTTTGTAAGACAGGACTGCATCCAAGTCCTCCCTCCTGTGGGTTTTTTTTTTTTTTAATTATTATTACTCACTCAGAAGTCAGAATTACTGACACAGTGAGATGGTTTTGTTTTGTTTTTGAGACAGAGTCTTATAGCTCATACTGGCTTTGAGCTCAATATGTGCTGGAGGATGATCTTGAATTACTGACCTTCCCTTCATGCCCAAGTGTTGGGATTTCAGGCCTGTGCTCCCACATGATTCTGTGTGGATCTGGGTAAAGAACCCATGCTTGTGTCTGTGAGCAAGCACTCTAACAAGGAACAGTAATATCTCCAGACCTCAAAGTCCTTTTAAACTTTACATTTCATTTGATGTTTATTTATATACATGTGTACAGTACATCTGTGTTATGTGGGTCCTCTTGCACATGTGTGTGTGTGCCTATGAAAGATAGGTGCCAACCTTTGGTATTGTTCTTCAGGAGCCATTACCTTTTTTTGGACAGGCTCTTACTCTGTAGCCTTTACTGGTTTGCAGTGCCGACTAGGCTGGCCTTGAACTTACAGAGCTCCTCTGTCTTATAGAGATAGTTTTGCCTACTGAGTACTGGGATTAAAGACGTACCCCATCATTCCTGGCTACCTAGCATTTTTATTCATTTATTTATTTTTCTTCACCTTGTTTTTGAGACAGTTCCTCTGTGGCACCTGGGGCTTGTTAATTTAGGCTAGACCAGCTGCTGGTGAAACTGAGTGATAACATGTGGAAGCTCTGCAGAAATGCCTCGGATTCTTTATGTGTTGATTTGGAATTAATTTGGTACTTGCATGTTTAGAAACCTTTTGTCAAATTATTGCGGGCCTCATGTTTAGTCATATCAATCCCATAGCGGGTTGAAACCCTCTATGAAACGGGCCTAAACATTTATGAAGAATAGGTAGCTATTGAATAAATACAGAGGTAGCTTCAGCAGCGGGAATAACAAGAGTACAGTGTATATGGTATATATATATATATATATATATATATATATATATATATATATATATATATATATTATATAGGTGTGTATGTGTATATAATAATATAGATATAGCTTGGTGATATGCCTAGGAGACCAGAATTCTAACCAGTATCCCTATCAAATATAAAGACTGTGAGTACGGTAAAACCTCTTGTTCCCCAAGAAATTCTGAACGTTCTGAAATGTAGCTGTAGTGGCTTGTGCCTGTGACACAGAACTTTCCAATGCTGAGACAGGAGGATTGCTGAAAGTTTGAGGTCATCCTGCTGCAGAGTGTAACTGACTCTGTTTCAAAGGAAAGAACAAGGAGGTAGATGTGGTGGTGCACACTTTTAATCCCAGCACACCGGAGGCAAAGGCAGTCAGGTCTCTTGTGAGTTTGAGGCTTCCCTGGTCTACATAGTGAGCTCCAAGCTACATAGTGAAACTCTGTCTCAAAAAAACAAAAAACAAAAAACAAAAAAACAAATAAAAAGGAAGAAAGAAAAAAGAAAGGGGGGAGGGGAGAGAAGGGAGGCTGTGGAGGAGAGAGGGAGGAAATGAAACAAAGCAATTTGCTCAGGGAGCTAGCTTAATTTAGACAATGGAAGTTCATCATAGGGACTTCACACACATGGGAACTAAAATTGTCAATGGAACATTTCAAATAAATAATGAGATTGACCTAATCAGTTCTTTACTAGGCTGAACTTCATGGAGTATGATTATACTTGAAATCTACTTTTATTTTGAAGTGGATAGACGGATGGATGGATGGATGGATGGATTGGTTGGTTGGTACTGAGGATTGGGTTTGTAGCCAGAGTCTCATGCATGTTAAGCATTTACTCTGTTGAGCTATACCTTCACCCCAGGCTCTAGAGTTTAAAAGTTGTTTTGAGCCCTATTGTGAACTCTTAACACTTAGAGTCTAGACTATTTGGCTCAAGTCTTATAACACATAAGAGATGGTGAGCCTGATTGAGGCAGAAGTACTAGTAATGAGCTCGGGCTGTAACTTTACCGGTTGTCTAACCTTTAGGCAAGTCAGTTTGTCTCCCAGGTTATTTCCTTGCTCTTGTCAGTACTAAAGATTAATTATGAGGGTCTAATTAAGACAGCGTTTAAGGGGTTTCTTTGAATATTACATAAATATGAGTACTGTGTTTGGGTCCTAGACTCTTTCCATCATATGTATGCCAGATTCACAGTCTTTTAGAGAGCAGAGGATATGCCAGAGGCATAATTCCCCAAACCATGGGCTGCCTTTCCTTGAGTGTAGTAGGATAGAAGAGAGAGCGTGTTATTGGAGACAGTCCCTGAGCCCTTTCCAATGCTCCCATTTTCTGTTGTGGCCGTAGATCCTTTTGCATTTTTTTTTTTTTCTTTTGAGCTGAGGATGGAAACTAGCATGGTAGGCAAGTACTTTATCACTGAGTTATATTCCCAGCCTTATGCAAATCCTTCAGTTCTAAAACTGACTCAAAATGGACCCTCAGGGAAAAGGCAGAACATCTGGTTATCCATGTGTGAGCCCTTGGTTAAGTTCCAGCCTTAGTACTTTATAAACTAGGAAAAGGAACAATCAAAACAGATGGGGGCTGGTGAGATGGCTCATGGGTAAGAACACTTGCTGTCAAACCTGTTAACCTGAGTTCAATCCCTGGGCTTTATATGGTAGAGGGAAAAAACCCGACATCTGCAAATTGTCCTCTGACCTACACACACACACACACACACACACACCCCAACAACAACAACAACAACCAGAAAACAAAACCCAAGTGGAACTTAAATATAACAACAAAAGTAAAAATAAATGTTGGGCATGGTACAACTTGCCCTGTGGTCCCAGCAGTCTGGAGGTGGAGACAGGAAGATGAAAGAGTTCAAAACCACCTTGTAGGATGAGTTTGATGTTACCTTGAGGTACTTATGTTAATCAAGAAAGTAAAAATAGGGCCAGAGCTTGTCTTGTGAGGTCCAGCAGTAATACCAACATGATGGGATACCCTGTGTTTTCTGTCTGATGCTTTTATTTTTTAGAGGGTGTGTGCTAGAGTTTTAGCCCAACACTGTATACATGTTAAGCCTCTACTCAACTACTGAGCTACACTCCAGCCCAGTTGCTTTTTAAAATCACTAAATTATCTTTCAGATGATGAGCTAGTCGTGAACCCTAAAGTGTTTCCTCACATCAAACTTGGAGACATTGTGGAGATTGCTCACCCCAATGATGAATACAGGTGAGCAATTCAAGAATGAAGAGACCTGGGCACCCTGCTGATTTCAAATACTATTTCAGTCTAGTCAGAGCTATGTAGTAAGACCCTATCTCAAAAATCAAAACAAAAAATGCTCATATCTAGGGCTCAAGAAATGGCCTTGCCAGTAAGAGTACTGGCTGTTGTTCTAAATGACCTGAGTTTGGTTCCCAGGACCCACATGGCATGTCACAACCATCTGTAATTCCAGTTCCAGGACATCCGATGCCCTATTCTGGCCTCCTAGGGTACTAGGAATGCCTGTGGTGCACAGACATGCATGCAAGGTAAAACACATATACACAGAAAAAAATTTTAAAGGTTTTTAAAAATTGTATCTGTGCATGTGAGTGCAGGTGCCTTCAGATGGAGATTCCCTGCATCTGGAGTTACAGACAGTGTGAACCACTTAGGTGGGTCTTGAATACCAAACTTGAATTCTAAGAAAGAGAACAAGTGCTCTTAACTGCTGAGCCATCTCTCCAGCCCCAACAACACATTTTTAAAATGTCCATTCCCGTTTTAAGGTTGAAGTAAGAACGCTGGATAGTTTTGTTGCTTTTGTTCATTTCCTTCCAGGCCAAGTGCAGTTTCTTTGTTTCGAAGGGAATCTTCTATATTTGTGCTACAAGTTACAATGTGTACTACGTTATTTGTTTGCTTTTAACTGAGGTAGAGCAAGCTTACCTCCTGCACTGTCCCTCACCTTTGTTACTTTCTTTTCCAGTCCTTTGCTTTTACAAGTCAAGTCTCTTAAGGAAGATTTACAGAAAGGTGAGTATTACCTCTCTTTTTGAGATTTTTATAGTTACTGTCTGGGAAATGTAAGAAACCTCTATTTGTAATCTTAGGGAATAAGTACCTAGTAGAAGGAGTTTTCTCTAGCAAAAAACACAGATAAAGCTTTTGGAGGTTAGGGACTATGTTTGCAGAGACTGCCCCAGGAACAGTAGCTGATGTGTTTACTGTCTTCATTTACCTTTACAGCTACTGGGCTGGAACGTCCCCCATACCCTAGACAGATATATAAATTGCCAAAGAGCCTTATTTGTTAGCATGTTGTAGGCATCGAAGAAACCAGATTTAGAACCAAAGAAGAGGTAATTTGAACGTGGGAAGCTTTATATTTAACTCTAAAATAATAATAATAGTAACAACAACAATAATAATTGATGGTGAATTTTCTAAATAAGTTTTTCACAAAGTATTTAAGTGTTTTCCTGGATGAGTATGTGATCAGTGTCCTCTGTTTGGATAGGTGTTTGTAGTTTCTTGCTGTCTTTTTCAAAGAGTGGAAGAGTTGCATGC
Organism: Grammomys surdaster; assembly: GCF_004785775.1. Classification (NCBI taxonomy): domain Eukaryota; kingdom Metazoa; phylum Chordata; class Mammalia; order Rodentia; family Muridae; genus Grammomys; species Grammomys surdaster. The sequence goes on along the minus strand of NW_021620993.1, from coordinate 6,935,302 downwards.
AAATAAGAAAGTACTGGGGGATTTTATTCAAAGAAGAAAGTGAAGGTAGATAAGTTACAAAAGCCTGAGTGAACCTGGACCATCAAGTTCCTGGTTACTTCCCAGGGTTTCCATTTAGGGTTCTAGGAGACAAGTGTGGGTAGTTTTTGGTTTTGAGTGTTAGGCTTGGATTATGACACTGTTCACTGCTCATGTCTTCTTGTATGTTGCATCTGATTTTAATCACATATATGCCAAGTCATACATAGGGACATAGTGATAAATAGGGTATTTCCTCTAAAACTTTACTCATAGAACAGTTTTCCCAGTCGGGCGGTGGTGGCGCACGCCTTTAATCCCAGCACTTGGGAGGCAGAGGCAGGTGGATTTCTGAGTTCGAGGCCAGCCTGGTCTACAGAGTGAGTTCCAGGACAGCCAGGACTACACAGAGAAGCCCTGTCTCGAAAAACCAAAAAAAAAAGAACAGTTTTCCCACTGTGCCTGTACTTCAGGCTATCAGACCCTGCCGCAGAAAAGGGGAGGGGCCAAGAGATGTAACTCAGCTAGACTGCCTACCCAACATACTTTGGGAACTGGGTTCCATCTATGTCTGAAAGTACATAAAACAGTTGTGATGGTGCAGGCCTTGAATCTTTATCTCAAAAAAAAGAAAAGAAAGCTTTGTGTGGTTGCTCATGCTTTAATCCCATCACGAGAGAGGCAAAGGCAGAGAGGCAGGTGGATCTCTATTAGTTCAAGACCATTCCATTCTACATAATGAGTTTCTGTTTAAGCAGAGCCACCTAAGTAAATAAAGTATATATTGTGTATTTTAATTATTCTTTTTTTTTTTTTTTTTTTTTTTTTTTTGGAGACAGGGTTTTTCTGTGTAGCCCTGGCTGTCCTGGAACTCACTCTGTAGACCAGGCTGTCCTTGAACTCTCCTCTGTGTACCAAGCACTGGGATTAAAGGCGTGTACCACTACTGCCCAGCTATTATTATTTTAGAAACCTTGTAAATAAATTAAGATATCATACACCAAAATTAACCAGATTCAAAATCTGTATAACTCCGTGAACTTGTATACAATTAGAATAGGCATTTGGAAGGGATGCTGGGGAGTGTCTCATTAAATTTTACACATCTACTACCAAATATGTTTTAGGTACTTGGCCACCACCAAAACAGACCTGAAAGTTCTGTGGCAGAATTACAACTAGGACAAGTAGCTTCCAGTCCTCTGTCAGAGCTGTTTCTCTCACTTGCATCCAGTCTTTCCTTGCTCCCTGATCTTCAGCCTTTCTTACTCTCTTTTCTTCGTGTTTACTGTATCCACATGCACAGTTTGTTTGCATATATATATTGGATAGAATCTGCTTGAGAGAGAAGAAAGCATGCAGGGTTTTTTTTCTTTCTGAGTCTTTGTTACATACACATTCCTAAATACTTATATGCAACCTGCTAATGTTGTCTGTATACACATGATCTCATGGATGACCACTTGGTGTTGGATAAAACCAAATTTGGGGGCTCTTCCTTGGTTCTCAGCATTCTTCAGTTGTCTGTAGTTTTTGTCTATGGGGAGGTTTCCCCTTTTTATATTAGCATGTCCATTGGTGTGACATTCTTTAGGGGAGGGGAGCCTTTCTGACATTTCTAGGTGACCATTATAGCAAACTTCCTGTTCTCTCACAGTTTTTCTGTGCCCTCTTTGAAGGTGGTCCCAAAGCCTTAGGTGAGGAATTCTGAATGGATGTATCAGTTGGGACTTAGCATAACACAATCTCCTTTTGTTCTCCTCATTTTGATCAATTGTGGGTTTCTGTAATGTTCTCTTTATCTGAAGATATAGTGAGACCCTGTCTCAAATGTTTCTTCCTATATTTACTTGTGTAAGTTATGTGCGTGGATGCACAACAGGCAGGATGCACACGTGGAAGTCAGAGGACAACTTCAGGAATCAGTTCTCCCATTCCGCTATGTGGGTCCCAAGGATTGAACCTAGGTTGTCAGGGTTGGTGGCAAGTGCCTTTACCACTGAACTAACTTGCCAGCCAAAATAATGGGTTGTATTGTGACATTTCTAAACATGAGCATAATGTTTTTCTGTCAAATTCATTCATGATAACCTTTCTTGTTTCTCACATCTGATAATTCCCCTCTTCTTTCACAGTAGCTCCCCGGCCGCTTCAAGGTCTTTTTCTTTGTGTGTGACCCAGTAAGCTTTATTAGGGTTGTTTACAGGAGCACAGGAACCTTACCCTGGATACACCACTGGAAGAATGTCTTTTCTTCCCTCATCAACCATTAACTGGTATAAATCTGCAAGGATGGCTGGGGCCTCATGACAGAGCAGTGACGGGCCCATCTTATGTAATCATAGCTGCTGTGAGTTAGACAATGAAGTTGTTATCATATCCAGAAGTGAGCATCCCACACTGTTCTTCCCAATTCTCTGCCTTTTATATTCTTTCTGCCCCTTCTCCTGTGTTGTTATGTTCCTGAACCTTGAGGCTGGGCATGCAGCAGTCATTTATTCTCAACATTTTGCCTAGTTGTGGATCTGCCATCATTGCGAACAGTGCAGAAAGAAGATTTTCTGGTCAAAGCTAAGAGTAAAACTAATCTATGGGCATAAACATAGTCATTTGGGCAGTTTCAGTGGTATATGCTTTTAATTCTAGGGGAGGCAAGAGATCCTTGTAAGTTAAGATTACTCTGGGTTACAGAGTAAAGTTCCACGGTAGTTTAGGACTGTATAGTAAGACTCTTTCCAAAATCAAAATAATGAATAAATAAAATAAAAAAATACTAATTTAGAAAGCAATTTCAATCTGTGGCTTTACAAATGTACTCGGTCTCCTCTGACCTTAGAAGCTAAGCAGGATTACACCTGTACATCAATTTAAAAGGTACATTGTATCCATGTAGCAAAGCTGCAGCAGCAGTTTACATACTACTGCTTATGATCTCCACAACACCAGGCTTTTGCTCAGGTTTACAGTAGTAGAAATGGATCTCCTACTGTGTGTGTCAGAATCATCCATAACAGACTCCTCCTATTGCAGCACTGGACTCATATTGCCTGGCTGGTTTGTGTTGTTGGGTATAGGATCCATATCCAAGAAGATAATTGAGGATACCTTCCATCATCACCAGGGCTAGTTAGCAAGGAAAACTCCCAGCTCAGCTCTAGCTTGATTTCTCTGTGCTCCTTGACCAAGGCTTGTGGCACCTTCAAAAATAAGGTCTTATCATCTAATTTTAGTGAGCAACCAGTGGCAATGGCAATTGCTTGTACTGTTTTGAGAATCTCTGGAGTCTTCCATGACCAGCAACTATAAGGGGAGGTTAAGGAACTCACCTCTGCCACTCGAGTTTGAATTTTTCTTATGTTACTCCTCCCACCCCAACCCAAGGCTCTGCATACTAAACAAGTTCGCTGCTACTGAGTTCTATTCCTAGTCTCCAGATCGATCCATCTACCGACCTACCTACTTGTCTGTCTGTCTGTCTATCTATCTATCTATCTATCTATCTACTATCTAACTCCTTCCCTTCCCCTCTTTCTTTTTTTCTTTCCTTATTTATTTTGAGACAGGGTTTAAGTAGCCCTGGCTGTTTTTGATTCACTATGTAGACCAGACTGGCCTGGTACTTGCTGAGCTCTACCTGTGTGCCTTTCAGGCGCTAGAATTAAAGGCCTATACCACCACACCTATAGCTCAGATATTTTTTGGTAGTTTTTTTTTTCTTTTTTCTTTCTTTTTTTTTTTTTTTTTGGTTTTTCGAGACAGAGTTTCTCTGTGTAGCCCTGGCTGTCCTGGAACTCACTCTGTAGACCAGTCTGGCCTCGAACTCAGAAATCCACCTGCCTCTGCCTCCCAAGTGCTGGGATTAAAGGCGTGCGCCACCACCGCCTGGCTGGTAGGTTTTTGTTTTGTTTTGTTTTTTTAATGTTTTTTTATGTTTTAATTTAAAACTTTTTGGTTTGTTTGTGGTAATAAGGTTTCATGGTCCAGGATGAGCATGCTGTATAGCTAAGATGACTTTGAATTTCTGATCCTCCATTTCCAGAGTGCAGCAATCAAATGCACTTACTACTCTTTTTCTTCTTCTTTTTTTTTTTCCTGTAGTTCAAGCTGGCTTCAAACTCAATGTCTAATGAGGCCAACTTCCAACTCATAACAATTCTTGTCTCAGTGTCCCAAGTAATAAAATATTTGTGTATGTGTGTGCGCACGTGAACGCCTATGTTGTTTGTGTGTCTGTGTTGTTTGTGGGTGTGTGTAATGTGCACATGCATTTACCCATGCTTGTATGTATAGAGATTAGAGGTTGATGTCAGGTGTCATCTTCTTTTTCCACCTTAGTTTTTTTTGTGACAGTATCTTTGTTTTTGAAAGAGGGTCTCACTGTGTGATAGTAAATGTACTATCATAGAATTCACTATATAGACCAGGCTGGCCTTGAACTCACAGAAATCCAGCTGCCTCCTAAGTGCTGGGATTAAGGTCATGCGCCACCACTGCCTGGCAAGATGGAGTCTGATGAACTCGGAGTTCATAGTTTTGGCTAGGCTAACTGGCCACAAGTCCAAGGATCCACTAGTTTCTGAAGCACCATTGCTAGAGAGCAGGTGTGTACATACTGCCATGCTTGCCTTTTATGTGGCTGCTGAAGATCAGTGTTCAGGGTGTCATGCTCACAGAGCAAGCACGTTACTGACAACCATCTTTCTAGTCTCTCAAGTGCAAGATCTTAACTTCTTGCCTCTTTCTCCCCATCTCTTCCTCTTTTTCCACCCCCTTCTCTCTCATTTTCTTCCTTCTTCCCTCTATACACAGGTCCAGGGACTCATACGTGCTAACCTTATGTACAACCACTGAGTTACATTTCTTTCTTTAATGTTTAGATTTATTTATTTATTTTGGGTGTGGATGTTTTGCCTGTATGCATGTATGTGTACCGTGCACACGCCTGTTGGATCCCCTGAAACTGGGTTTACAGATGGTTGTGAGCCACTGTAGGGTGCTGGAAACCCAACCCAGGACCTCATAGAGAACAACTTCCCTTAACTACTGAACCATCTCTCCAGCTCCACCTCTCTTTTCTGAGGCAGAGACTGGTTAAGTGGTGTAGTTCTGCTTTTCCGTCTTCCTGCCTCAGCCTCCCATATGCTGGAATTACAGGGGGTAAGCCAGAATATCAGGTGTTTATTATCACTTTAAACCAAGTGTTAGTTTTTGGACTTGTTTCATCTGTAAAGTACAGAATTGTTTAAAATGTGATCTTCTGGAAGGCAGAAATAGCAAATGATCAGTTACATTAATTTTTGAATATGTGCTGACTTCAAAATCTGTTAACTAATCCATATTTTTTTTCTCCGTTTCAGAAACTATCAGTGTGGACCAGACTGTGACTCAAGTATTCCGGCTAAGACCTTATCAAGATGTCTATGTGAATGTTGTAGACCCCAAGGCAAGTCTTTACTTTGTACTTTTACATCTTTTTATAGTGATTAACACCTATCCTCAGAGGTTAGGACACTATGGAAGTGAGATACTTAAGTGTAATGCTAGATTGTTAAATATATAGCCATATCTAGGTCATTTAGATATAAATGGTACATAGGTTGCTTTTAAGTGCTCAATTTTTAAGTCTTGTCTTAGTCCATATGAAAGGATGTATTTATAATTTTCTGTTTAATTCCTAATATTTTTATTTATTTTATCCATTTATTTATTTATTTATTTATTTATTTTTATTTTTTTGTTTTTTTCGAGACAGTGTTTCTCTGTATAGCCCTGGCTGTCCTGGAACTCACTCTGTAGACCAGGCTGGCCTCAAACTCAGAAATCCACCTTCCTCTGCCTCCCAAGTGCTGGGATTAAAGGTGTGCTCCACCACCGCCCGGCCATATTTTTATTTTTAATTATTATATTTCAAAACATTTATCTTTATATTTTACCTACTTGAGTGTTTGCCTGCGTGTATGTTTGTGCTCCACATGTGTGTCTGGTGCCCACAGAGGCCAGAAAAGGATGTTGGAGTTCCCTGAAACTTAGAGTCAGTTTGAGCCAGCATGTGGGTGCTAGGAGTTGAGTGAAGTCAGATCCTCCTGAAGAGCAGTCAGTGCTCTTCATCTCTGAGCCATTTCTCCAGTCCCTCGTATTTATTTTCTTTAAACAATTAATTATTACTTTTTAGGAAGAGTTTTGCTCTTTAGCTCAGCTGACGTGGAACTAAGTATATAGCCCAGGCTGGCACTGAACTGGCAATAGCCCTTTCTCAGCTTCCTGGGAGTGGAAGATACAGCACTATATACGGCTTTGAGTTTTTCTTTCTTTTTTTGTTTGTTTTTAGAGACAAAGTCTCACTATGTAGCTATGGCTGTTCTGGAACTCACTCTGTAGACCAGGCTGGATTGAACACAGAGATCTGTCTTCTTCTGCCATCCTAGTGCTGAGATCAAAGGCTGTATTCCCATACCCAGATTTACATTTTTGTTTTTTAAGTAATGCTTGATAGGCAAAGTCATTGTCCATAGATAATATCTACATTCTATAGTGAAATAAAGCAGACAGCTCAATGTTATCTTTCAAGACTAAAACAAAAGACAAAGTTGCTGGTGTCTGTAGTTTGAGCTACCTATGCTGAGGCAGGAGGATTGCTTCAGCCCAGCAGTGTGAGGGCAGCCTGGGCAACAAAGCAACTATACCCTTTGCCAGACAACAGCAACAATGTTAGTCGTCTGGTGTCCTTTTTCATAGGATGGCTGCCTTAGGGTGTGCTGTAGGATTGCCATGGGCATGTTTGAGTTGCGTTTGCTGCAGGGAATTCTTCCAGGTTCTGCTGTTGAGTGGTCTTCCAAAGGTTTTCTATTTTGCATTTTTTTATGGTGTGTGGACGTCATATTTTGACTATAAAGTGTAGCAAAACAATACAGATCTGTGGTTATTTTCTTTTAGGATGTGACTCTTGACCTAGTGGAATTGACTTTTAAGGATCAGTATATTGGCCGTGGGGATATGTGGCGACTAAAGAAAAGTTTGGTAAGATACACTTTTTTTTTTAAAGTAATATGTTGTCTTTTCTATGACAAATCGTCTTCATTTATCTTATAAATTTGGAGCCATCAAAATAAGTTCCACTTCTAGCATCTGCAACTAGTTACTGTAAACATTTGGCTATAACCTTATCTATTTCTTTCTTATTTTATTTTACACGTGTGGCTGTTTTGTCTGCATTCCTGTATTTGTACTTCATGCATGCCTTGTACATTCACCAGTCAGAAGAGGATGTTGGATCTTCTAAAATAGGAGTTACAGACTGAGCTGCCATGTGGGTTCTGGGAACCGAACCTGGGTTCTCTGTGAGAGCAACAAGCCTCTCTCCACTCCAGCCTCACTTCCTACCCCATTTTTGAGGAAGGTCCCAATATGTAGACCTCGCTGGTCTGAAATTTGCTGTTTAAATCAGGCTGGCCTTGAACTCTTCCTGAGTGATGAGATTAAAGTTATGTGCCATCACACCCACCTATTTATTTATCTTTAATGAACCTTTCTTTTTTTTGTTTTTTTTTGAGACAAGGTTTCTCTGTGTAGCTCTGGCTGTCCTGGAACTCACTCTGTAGACCAGGCTGGCCTAAAACTCAGAGACCTGCCTGCCTCTGCCTCCCAAGTGCTGAGATTAAAGGCATGCACCACCACTGCCCATTTAATGAACCTTTACTATTTAAAATGCCAAGTACTGACCAGGTACTGAAAACTCTTTACTATAGTTTTTACATATTATGAAGGAACAAATTATGTATAATTTCTACACAAAATATATTTTCAGAGTAAAGTCAAACAACCAAAACCTTGACTGGGCTTTGTGGTAGAGTCTTTGCTTATTATATGTGAGGCCATAGGCTCAATTCCCAGCACCAAATATAAACAAACAAACAAGTAAGTGAAATTTAGGCTTTTTTTTAATTGAGTGAAAGGAGTTTCTGTTTCTCTTAGCTCTCTCAGAGGTAGCTTACCTTGAGGCCTTTGGTTTCACCTCTGGTACTGAAAAAAAATTCAAAAGTGTAAAGATAATTTATTTATACAACATTTAATATCTAAATGTAGAGGTCTGTGTAAACATTCATGAAGATCAGTGGATTTCTTAGGCAGCATTTACTGTCTGCCTGATCTTCACTATGGTTGGGACTTGCTGCAGCCTCAGAGCTAGTCAGTCACCATCCCTGTGCGGGAAAGCTGTCACTGCCTTGCTGACTGGACTTTGTTGTTTAAGAAGATTGTTTTGTTTTATTTTTTTCTGGGACAGGGTCTCTGTGTAGCCGTGGCTGTCCTGGAACTTGCTCTGCTCTGCCTTCTGCATGCTGGGGCTAAAGGCATATGACACAATGCCCTACTATTTTGTTGTTATTGTTGCTTTTGGAGAAGATTTTAAAGCCAGGAGCCCTTCTGTGTGACTTTCCTGATGGCTTAAGTTCTTTTCTCTCTTCTTGTAGGTGAGCACCTGTGCCTATATCACTCAGAAAGTAGAATTTGCTGGCATCAGGTAGGTATCATGGCATCCGGGCACACTGGGTAGTAAGCAGCAGTAGAATCTAGTGCAGCAAGTCAGCTGTGTAAGATGCCCCAGGCATGTCGGTCTCCTTACAGGAAAGCACACAAGTGTTTCAAAGGTTAAACTGCTGTGCTATGAGCAAAGAAGTTCCAAGTCCGTGATGGCAGTTTTAGGACTGCTTTATGATTTTGCTCTTTGGAATTTTAAGATCTAGTCTCTTGTAGCCAGTCTGTCCTCAGTGATGCCAACACTGGCTTTTTGCTTTTGTTTTTAGAGATTGTGTTTTTCAGCGTAACATCCCTGGCTGTCTTGGAGTTTGCTTTGTAGACCAGGCTAGCACTGAATTTACAAAGATCCGAGAGTCCTAGGATTAAAGGCATGTGCCCCTGCACCCAGATTGCCAATACTGGCTTTTAACTCCTGAGCCTTTCCCCTTGACCTCTCCAGTGCTGAGATGACAGATGCATGCCCCCACACCTGGCTACTTTTAGAATTACCATGAGAAGTGGCTGAAGTTACTGTGAGAAGAGGTGCAAATTACGTATTTTAGAGCTGAAACTGTTTTTATTAATATTTAATCACGCCTGGTTTTATAGGATACTTGCTTACAGGTGTATAATAACCAGCACCGTAGTTATCATGCATTGCCTTTCTAATTGAATTGCCTCACAATCACTGCATTTAAAATGGTTTCTGTATTTTAGTAAAGGGCCTTTTCAAAATCCATCCCCCACTTTTTTTTCCTCCCCCTTTTTTTAATGCTAGAGATGGAGCCCAGGGTCTCATATATACACTTAGTCAAGCTCTCTACCACTGAGCCACAACTCTAGCTCTGAAACTGCCCACTTCACCCACTGCCATTTTCTTTACTGTCTTATATGTTTTGTGCTGATAATGGCTTCACAAATGCTGGGAAAGTCCTCTGCCACAAATATATATCTCCATTTTTTTAATTTTTAAATCAGGGTCTCATGTCTCAGGGTAGTATAGGTTAACTTGGAATTCACTATGTAGCCTATGCTGGCTATTTATAGTTTTGTAAATTTATAGCTCATTGTAAGCATTATTGTAATGATTCCATGATATTCTGTTGTATGGACACACCATAGTTTAATTAGTTGATTTTACAAAAGTCCTCTGTATGAGTGTTTTTCCTGTATGTGTATGTCCACCACATGTACACCTCATGTTCACAGAGGTCAGAAGACAATGTCAGATCTCATGGAAGTGAAGTTATTGTTGGTTGTGAGCCAGCATGTGGGTGCTGAGACCTGAACCCAGGTCCTCTGTAAGAACAGCAGTGCTCTTAACTGCTGAGTCATCTCCCCAGCCTCACTTAGCTTATTCAAAGATATGTAGTACAAACGATGCTATATTAGCTATACTTAATAAACTATTTCAACTTTTTGATTTCCAGATTGTGCCTGTAATGGATTGTGCATTTCACTGATCTCAGCTTACTAATAGGAAAGGAGGGGTGGGTTCTCAAAAGCAGAAAAACAAATGGTCAATAAATACTTGAAAAAATGTTCAACATCTTTAATCATCAGAAAAACACAAATTAAAATTGTGGTAGAGTGATTGACTAGGCCCTGGTCTCCATCTCCAGCATTGAAAAAAAGGGAGGGATTTTGAAAAGTCCCTTTTACTAAAATACAGAAAATTTGAGATCCATATCAGAAAAACACAAATTAAAATTGCTTTGAGATTCCATATGTTAATCGCACTGGTCAAGAATAAGACTACTACCACAATTTTTGAGCCAGTTTTGAAGAAAGCTTTACTTAAATACTGTTCAGGAAGAGGAGGGATTCTAGTCAGACCCATTCCTGGGTTCCCAGGAAATGACACAAGTCATGTTTTACAGAGGCTTAAAAAGAGCAAAACCACAAGGCTACCATATTTCGTATCAGGTCCAATCAGGAATAAGCATATATTCTGACGTACTTCCCACCTGAGAACTTTCTGGCTGCATTGAGTCAGAGACAATTGTAGATCCTGATGTACCTTCTGCCCTCATGGTCAAGGACTTCCAGTACAGATGGATCAGACAAAGAAAGGACAATCAGGAACTATTCTTAACTATCTTAACTGCAAACATAACTCTTTTTTGGGGGGGGGAGTGGGGGAAGTGTTGAGACAGGGTTTCTCTGTGTAGCCCTGGCTATCCTGGAACTCACTCTGTAGACCAGGCTGGCCTCGAATTCAGAAATCCGCCTGCCTCTGCCTCCCAAGTGCTGGGATTAAAGATGTGCACCACCACTGCCTTCCACCAAACTTCAATTTCAATACCATTTAATTTTAATTTTGGTCTCTGGTCATTGATAACAGTTTGTCAAAAACATGCCTTCCAGTTCTTCCAAATCCTCCTGCTCTTTCAATTGGAGCTATCTGGCCTTTGACATAAAGGAACAGGAAAAGCTAAGAATCCTGTCTCCAGCTTTAAACTATATTTTTCTTTATGTAAGCCATAATCTCAATCTCTCCCTTGAAATTTCCATCTATAATTCCTAGATGCACAATGAATTCTTGAGATGTTAGGCTACTTCTTCCTGAAACCATTCCTATTGTCTTTGTGGGTAGTAATCCAGGACTCCAATGAGTGTTTGATAGCATTGATTCTTTAAAATGTCTTCTGCAAACTAGAACCTTGAAGGCTTTATTAAGAGGTGGCCCAGTAGGTTCAATGGGCTGTCTGTCTTGATCCTCAATTTCATTAGGTACCATAGGATCACAGTTAAACACTTCCTGTTCTCTTACTTCCTGTCTTTTGTCTCTCAAGTCTTTGTACTTAGTACATAGCTAATTTTGTTGTTGTTGTACATATATTTTTTCAACCTTTTTTTTTTTGAGAGAAAATTAATGGATATGGAGTTTTCCATTTTTAATGTAGGAAGACTCTGTCTATATAATTAAAATAGTCTTTTGTTCTGGCTTACTGTGATTTGATGTCTAAGAGGCTCTGTGGTTTTGAAGTCTTCCAAGTCTTTCTGGGTATGTCTTACTTACTGATGTTTCCTCTGGAGAGGGACAATTCCAGGTGAATTACTTCAACGTTTCTGTCTGATGCCCTCTTTTTTTCTGCAATGGTGGTGGGTTTTTTCCTTCTCTAGTTGGGCACCAGATGTAAATGTTGATTTTATTTCCTCAGATTAAGAGATTAGATGAGGGCCATACCTGAGTTATGCAAATACATTGCTTGGGCTGAACCCAGAGCATTTCTTTCTGCATTTCTTTCTCTGTTCTAACTTTCCTTAGGCCTAGTCCTGGAAGCATCTAGCCTCCATACAATTTAATATTCCAAGATGACCGTTTTAATATGCCTTCTCTTGGCTTCTGACTGAATTGCTCTGCTTGGCCTCATACTAACTTTGGCAAGAACAACCATAAAACCCATTTCCACAGGAATACTTTTTTTTATTTATCATTTATCCTTTATGATATCTCATTTGTTCTTCTCAAGAGCTGTAGAAGTTAGGTAGGTAGGTAGCTAGTTAGAAAGTTAGGTAGGTAGGTAG
>NW_021620993.1:6875102-6923229 GCF_004785775.1 Grammomys surdaster | reverse complement strand
AGGTAGGTAGCTAGTTAGAAAGTTAGGTAGGTAGGTAGCTAGTTAGATACAGGGATACATTCTAATCACATTTATTGCTTTTTTTAAAAATTGAGTCTTGGGCAGTGAGTGAGATATCTCAGTAGGTAATGACACTTTCTGCCAAGGCTGATGAATTAAGTTTGATTTCTTGGTTCCCACATATTAAGAGAGATCTGCTTTGGCAAATTATCTGCTTTTCACAGGCATAAACATACCTCTACACATATACAGACAGAATCTCTCTTCATAGGCATAAACATAACCCTGCATATACACAGACAAAAGAAGATAGTAAAATCTGATCATTAGAAAGATCTTATAACAAGGAGTAGAGGTACTAGAATCTGATACCAAACTTTGTTGCACTGATTTGCATGTGCATAGTAGGGAAAGCTAATAATGTTGAGCACAGTTGAGCTTGTTTCAGAAATCCTGTTTGATGGGTTGTATGCAGTATGTTGCTTTGTTATGCTGTTTCTGTTTGTTTTGTTTTGTTTGAAATAAGGTCTTATTATGTTAGTTCCCTGGATATTCTGAGAATTGCTATGTAGACCAGCCTGGCCTTGAACCCTTAGAGATCCATTTCCTCAGTTTCCTGAGTGCTGGGATTAAAAGCTTGTATAAAAAGCAGTATGTCAAGTGCCGGTGGATGCCACCACTCCCAAGTACTGTGTCATTTTGGGACCCGAACTCATATCATCTGAAAAGGAACATTGATGGTTTTTATCTATTGATATTCAACTAGTAAGTGATACTCAGCTGTAATTACTGCTATTCCCCAAAGTGGACAGCTCTGAGCTGAGAGCCTCATTTGTTGTACTGCTCTGTTCTCTTACACCCTCAAAAGTCCCAGAGGAAAGACACTCCTATAATTTAGCACCCAGGTAAATGATGCAGGGGGATTCTGAGTTCAAGATAATACAGATTGGGCTATATAGAATAGAGTCAAAGTCTAGCCTGAGCCACACAGTTGTCTCAAAATAAACAAAACAAAAGAGTTTCAGAGGGAAAAACATTAAATTGGAAAAGATTTACCAAATTACCATTATGTTTTCAAAAAAATTATTTGTTTTGTATATAAAAAAAGAGCAAGGGCATGCCACTGCCATGCTACATGAAGCTGTCCATCCAAACAGCTGTGAGCTGCCAGCTGATCTCCTGTCTTTGCCTTTCATCTCACAGGGGGAGTGCTAGGCTTTCAGATGCACTGGCTTTTTCCTCAGGTTCCAGTGATTAAACTCAGGTTATCAGACTTGAGTAGCTGGAACCTTTACCCACTGAGCCATGTCTTTGGCCCTAACATTTAAAAAAAGAAACACTGTAGCCTCTTTGCCTCTTTCCTTCCTTCCTTTCTTTCTTTTTTGTTTTGTTTTTTTGTTTGTTTGTTTGTTTTGTTTTTTGTTTTTTTTTTTTTTGGTTTTTTTGAGACAGGGTTTCTCTGTATAGCCCTGGCTGTCCTGGAACTCAGAAATCCACCTGCCTCTGCCTCCCAAGTGCTGGGATTAAAGGCGTGTGCCACCACTGCCCGGCTGTTTTGTTTTTGTTTGTTTGTTTTGCAACAGGCTCTCACCATGTAGCTCTGGCTGTTGGGAACTCATTATCTAGACCAGGCTGGAAATCACAGAGCTCAGCGTGCTGTGAAATCAGCGTGATTTCCTGCTGAGTGCTAGGATTTAAGGCATGCCCCACCTCTCCCAACATTTTTATTTTTTATTTTTTTGAGGTGTGACTTCCCTTGAATGGGAACCTTGTCCCTTAATATCTCCTGACTGCTTGTGTTAGGATCCTAAGATTAAAATGATGTTTTATCTGAAACTCAGTGTATCGAGTCTAGGATTAAGACAGTTTTTACTGACAATTATTTTTTGAGTTTTGACCAAAGCTATAAAATCTGCACCCAATAATTTTGTATATCATTTCTGAGGGTCACTGTCTTTTGAAGGTCCAATTCTCTAGACTTGTATATTCTCTGTGGACTCCAGTTGTTTGTATTCAGGCCACTGAGAGCTGTTTGTAGTAGATAATCTGCTCATAGGGCTCTGTGGAAAGGTAAAACCAATCAGGTCATTTGGAAACAAGCACACCTAGATGACAGACACCAGAGACTGGCTTGGAGCACATAGCAAGACTGTCATTCAGAAGACAAGACAGATAGTGATCAAGCCACCTGAAGAGAGCAGCAATAACTTGTATGTGTATCTCCTTTCAGGGCACAGGCTGGTGAGCTGTGGGTCAAGAATGAGAAGGTCATGTGTGGTTACATTAGTGAAGAGACCAGGGTAAGAGTTATAAAATGACTTTCTGGGTTTGTTTCCTTATACCATTATGTCCGAGTCCTGAATTCAAATAAAGGCATAAGCAAAACTCTCATGACTGATAGATACCTCTGCCCAGCTAGAACTGCTCCTCTACTGCTCTCATGTTTTATAATTGGGTCTTGACAGGGTGGAATTGATCTTCATTTTCTTCTTGCAAATGAGTCTATTCAATCTATTAAATACAGGACTGGTTGTAGTGGCTCTTGCTTATAATTCCAGCATTCAGAAGGTGAGACAGGGTGATTACTGTGAGTTAGAAGCCATTTTGGACTACATAATCAGTTCCAGTCTGGGCTATAGTGTAAGACAGCTTAAAGTTCTCTGGTACAGTTCCTGCACTTAGCAATTTCAAGTGTTTGTTGAATGAGATTTTCCCAAGTATAAGAGTTCATAATCTGGCCGGGCGGTGGTGGTGCACGCCTTTAATCCCAGCACTTGGGAGGCAGAGGCAGGCGGATTTCTGAGTTCGAGAGTTGGAGGCTAGCCTGGTCTACAGAGTGAGTTCCAGGACAGCCAGGGCTACACAGAGAACAGAGAAACTCTGTCTTGAAAAACAAAAACAAACAAAAAAAAGAATTCATAATCTGATCCTATGCAATAGGCCTATATTCCAATCTACTTAAGAAATTGAGGAAAAGCCAGGCATGTGCCATACATCTTTAATCCCAGCACAGAGCCAGGCAAATCTCTGCGTTAGAGTTCAGCCAGCCCAGTTCAGTTGATCTACAGAGCAAGTTCCAGGACAGCCATGGTTATACCAAGAAATCCTGTCTTGAAAAACCAAAACCAAACAAACAAAAAAGAAGCTGAGAAGCCAGGGGCTATCAATGAGTAGTGTATCCTCAATTGTGTGTCCATTGGAAAGTTTAAATGATAGCTTTTACTACCACTCTACTTAGAGAACCAGATATCTGTATATGAAAATAAATTAGCACTATCGGGTTTGGGCTGAACCCTAAGGTAGAGTGGTTGCCTAGTGTGACAAGACTCTGGATTCAGTCCCTACTATCAAAAGGGGGAAACAAAAAGAGAAAGATTTAGTACTATAAAATTTACTAGCTGCAGAATTGGCTCAGTAGATAAAAGCACTTACTGTGCGAGCCTGAAAGTTGTATGTAGTGGTGCAATCATCAGTATCCTTGCATGCTTCTACGGGGGGGGGGGGGGGGCAGTAGAGAGGAGATGCTTCAGCCAGCTCGCCTGAAGAGAACCTACCTCAGTGTGGAAGGTGAGGCCCATACTGAAGGTTGTTCTCTGACCTCTACCTGAGCACTTGGGTGTGTGCCACACCCATTTAAACTTGACTACACTTATCCTCTCCTCCTCACCGACCTCTCAAACATAGACTCACAGAATTTAAGCTTAAGACTCTTAACCTAGCAGTGATACACATGTATATTCTCATCATTCCTTTTTTAGTGATGCAGTCAAACCCATGGTAGCACATTAGCCACATCACCAACTAGCCCTGTTCCTTAGGTAACTTCATCACCACAACATTTGCCTGGTTTTCCATCATATAAAATGTTACAAGTGTAAATTTTTAAAGAGAAGACTGACATAATGGTGCACTTTTGTTGTTGTTGTATTTTGAGACAGGGTCTCAATATGTAGTTCATGCTATCCGGGGACTCCCTATGTAGACCAAGCTGGCCTTGAACTCACAGATTAGGCCTTCCTCTGCCCTCTGAGTACTGGGATTAAAGGTGTGTGCCATGTCACCTGGCTAATGCATACTTTTAGTCTGAAAACTTGGGAATTGAAGGCAGGAGAATCAGTAGTTGAAGGATGGACTTCTGTCTTTAGGATAATTTTGCCTAAAAGGGAGTCTTATTTATTTGGTGTTCTCAGGGGAGCCTAGGGACTAGCACTTGCCTAAGCAAACACCACTGAACTAAATCTCAGCCCTAAAAGATATATTTTTTAAAAGTTTAAGTATAGGCCCCAGTGGTTGGCTGAGACTGAGGCTGGAACATAGTAATATCCATACTAGCCTGGGTTTCATAGTGAGAACCTGTCTATTAACAAAAGAAAACAAACAGGGCTGGGGTGCTGGCTCCATGGGTAACAGCATTTGTTTGCTGTGCTAACTTGAGAACCTTAGTTCAAATCCCTAGCACCTGTGTTTTCTAAAAAAAAGAAGGTAGACATCGTCACACATGATTTTACTAGAGCAGTGTTGGAAGGGGACAGCTAGGGTGACAGTGGAGCTTACTGGCTGCTCTCAGGCTCCAAGTTTAATGACAGACCCAGTGTAAAGGAGTAAGGTATAGAGTGACAGAGCAGGATACTGACTTGCTCCTTTCACCTCTCTATATGCTTATAACACACAACACAACACACATATTCAACAGTCACACACACACACACAAACTGCTATGCACAAAATCCTTGACACCAATACCTAGAAATCACCAGATGATCAAAGTTAATACTTTCTTTTTTTTTTTTAAGATTTATTTTATTTATATGATTACACTATAGCTGTCTTTAGACACCCCATAAGAGGGCATCAGATCACATTACAGATGGTTGTGAGCCACCATATGGTTGCTGGAAATTGAAGTCAGGACCTTTGGAAGAGCAGTCAGTGCTCTTAACCTCTGAGCCACCTTTCCAGCCCCAGTTAATACTTTCAAAAGAGTTTTTTCCCTAGACACTGTATTTCTGTGTTAATAAAAGGGAATAAATGTCTGGCAGTGGTAGCACACGCCTTTAATCCCAGAGGATCTCTGAGTTCATGGCCAGCCTGGTGATGAACAACCGAGGGGAGGGGTATTGGGATATTGGGGGAGGGGGTTGATTTATCAGGTACAGGAATTCTCCAGAGTGAATAGTCTCTGGATGAGTCAGAGGGACAGTCTCTAATGAACTAAAAAAAAAGGCTGAGAGTTTTACGTTCTGCTTTTCACCAGAGTCCTTCAGAAGTAGGAACGAATGACTGAATAACATTAGTAGTAAGCACATGTAGCCAAAATACTACTTAAAACGTTTGCTTGGGGCAGTCTGGTGAAGGGAATGTATGATATCAATTATAGTTTATTAGGCTCATTTGGCAAGTCTTGGTTCAAGTTCTGTGAGGGTTCTATGACTTTCATAGGTAGAGCTGCTGCCCTTTCTACTACGTTTCTTATATGAATCTTCTTGAAAGTATTGCAGTACTTTGCTGGTTCTTATCCAAGAGGTTAGGGATCCAACCTTGCTTCCTATGATACAAAACTCAGAGTAAGATTTAAATCTCTTCTTTTTGCTTTTATAGATTTTTTCCTTGTGTATGAGTTTTTGATGATATACATACATACATACGTACGTATGTACGTACATACATACATACATACTTACTTACTTACGTACGTACGCATGCGTGTACCATACATGCCTGGTGCCCATGGAGTCCAGAAGAGGTCACTGAATTCCCTGGAACTGGAGTTAAAGACAGTTGTGGGCGCTCTTGACTACTGAGCCATCTCTCCAGCTCCTGCTTTTGTTTTTTTTTTTTTTTTGAAGTAGGGTTTCATGTAGCTCAGGCTGGCCTTGAACTCTCTGTTCCTAAGGATTACCTTTAATTCTCAACCCTCCTGTGTCCACCTCACAAGTGCTGGGATTGTAAGCTTGTGCCACATACCTAGTCTTATTTGATATAGTAGATCAGAGCTTCATGAAAGATAGGCAGGCATACTACCAACTGGGCATTCTATCAACCAGATGAAAAAAAATGAATGGGTAAAGTTTGCTTTTAGCTGTGCTACTTCATGATTAAGAGATTTCCTCCACTGTTTGAAAAATTCTTTAGGGCTGGAGAGATGGCTCAGCAGTTAAGAGTGCTGACTGCTCTTCCAGAGGTCCTGAGTTCAAGTCCCAGCATCCACATGTACAGCTACAGTGTACTTACATCATAAAATAAACAAATAATTCTTAAAAAAAAAAAAAGAAAAATTCTTTAGTAAACACACACACACACACAAAATTTACTGAGTATATATTTTGTTTGCTTTTCAACACAGGATTTTGCTCTTTAGCCCAGATTGGCTTTGAACTGACTGTATTCCTGCCTCACTTGGCTGATTTACAGGATTACAGACATGAACCACCACATCAGAGTTTGCTCTGTTCTTTTTATTATTTATTATTAAAATTTTTTATATAATATATTTTGATCATGTTTTTCTCTCTCCCTCAACTCTTTACAGATCATCCCTACGTCCCTGTCCACCCAACTTCGTGTTTTCTCTTTCATTAAAACAAACATTAAAAAAATAAAAACAATGAAAACAGTCAGTAGACAAAAAAATAACAAAACAAAACAAAAGGAACCACAAAACCATGGAATTTGTTTTGTCTTTGTCTAACTACTACTGGTCATGGAGTATGTCTGGAATATGGTTGATTTATCAAGTGACATTCCATTGGAGAAAAGTGATTTTTGCCTTTGTTTACAGATATCAATTGTAAATAGCTTATTGGTTAGGGATGGGAGCCTGTGTTCTCTTTCACCTTCCAGTTCTAGGACCACATCTTGCTTGAACCTTTTGCAGGAGTGTACTGTCTTGATCTCTGTGAGTTCATATGTGCATTAGTCCTCTTGTATCTGGAAGACACTGTTTCAGTCCTTAGAGTCATCTGGCATCTCTGGGTCTTAAAATCTTTCCACTTCTTCATAATAGATCCCTGACTCCCGAGGGGAGAGGTTTGATGAAGACATTCCATTTAAGACTGCTCCAAAGTCTCTCACTCTTTGCCCGTTGTCCAGTCGTAGGTCTCTGTTACTTCCTATCTACTGCAAGAAGAAGCATCTCTAATAAGGGCTGAGTGAGCCTGTGATCTATGGTTCTAGCAGTATGTCATCGAAAGGCATTTTATTTCCATGTTCCTTTAGCAGAATAATGATAGTAAGTTTTTTCCCTAGGCTCATGGCATATCTAGTCTAAGGTTCTTGACCATTTTAGTAGTATCAGGTTGGGGGGTCTATCTCATGGAGTGTGTCTTAAGTTAAAAAAAAAAAGGCCATAAAAACTGGTGGCTAGTTAATCCTATAACATTGTCTCAGTATTGCACGAGTATATCATGTATGCAGGTTGCTTTTATAGGTTGCACAGTTTGTGAGTGTTAGCTTTTAAGCTTTAAATATACGTCCACTATTCTTAAATGTATAATTATGTTGGGCTAGTGAGATTGATCGGTGAGTAAAGGTGCTAACCACAAAGTCTGATGACCTAAATTTCAGTCCTCAGTACCCACATAGTGGAAGGAGGGAACTGACTCCTGTTCTGAAATAATTATTTAAAATCGGCCTCTGGTCAAGCTGACTAAGCTGTGGCAGTTCTGCCTATCTCAGTTGCCATGTTTCTTGGCTGGAGGCCACATGAACGCAGCAGCTAGAACCGACTAGCCAGAAATACCAGCCCTACCACCCATGAGACGCCATCGTGGGAGATAGCTCTACCAATCTTCCACACTGTCTCTGCAAGGCTGGGCATTGCCCAGATCATCCCGCCATCCACACAGGCCCAGTAAGAGAATGAGACTCTAATGCTTAAAGATTAACCAAAGGCTTCATATGTTGGTAATGCTCGATAACAATAAGCCCATACAGAGAGAGTTGTTTCCCAATTAGCTAACCTAAATAAACGTTGTTACCCGTAGTGCTCTCCATACCTTCGTGGCTTTCCATCCTCCTACATCTCTGCTCTCCCTAGCTCCTCCTCTTCCTTTTCCTCTTCCTCCCCTTACTCCTTCCACCTTAGCTCCTCCTAAACTCCTGCACATTTTTCTCTGACCTCCACATGTGTACACGTACACACACAGGCACAAGCATGGGCACACATTTACATTCACATTTGTCCTTCTCTAAATCCTAATGAATAAATGTAGGTAAATATCTGACCATTACCAGACTTTGAGACCCTATTCATCCTATAGAACTAAAACTGTATACAAATAACTTCTTTTAATGCAATTATGTTTTTATTTGTTACAGGTGGTGTTCCGTTCTACGTCGGCTATGGTTTACATATTTATTCAGATGAGCTGTGAAATGTGGGATTTTGATATTTATGGTACTGTTCCCTAAGTACTGATTATAGCTGGTACTGGGAAGAAATTTTCTGGTTTTCCCCAAGTTTGTATCATTGTATAATAAGCTCATTGTATAATAATCTCTTAAAAGATGTGTCATGCTTTCTTGCCAAACCTTTTCAGTTCTGTCCTTTTTGTGATTTTTTGAGACAGGGTTTCTCTGTAAAGCCCTGGCTATCCTGGAACTCACTCTGTAGACCAGGCTGGCCTCGAACTCAGAAATCCGCCTGCCTCTGCCTCCCAAGTGCTGGGATTAAAGGCGTGCGCCACCACTGCCCAGACAGTTCTGTCCTTTTTACTATTATTTTTCCATTATTCTTTTTGTTGCTGTGTGTTTTTTGAGATAAGAGCTTATATAGCTGAGAATGGCCTTGAACTTCCCAGTCTCCTATCACCCAGGTGCTGAGATCAAACGCATTTACCTTTGTGCCCAGTTTATGCTGTGCTAGAAATTGAACCCTGGGCTCTGTGCATACTAGGAAAGCATTCTACTAAATTGAGATACAGGCCAGGTGTAGTAGTACGTGCCTCTAATTTCAGCATTCAGGAGTCAAGAGGCATTCAGATTTCTGTGAGTTCAAGGCCAGCCTAGTCTACATAGCAAATTCCCATCAGAGCCAGATAGTGAGACCCTGTAACCAAGGATAACCTTGAATTTCTGATTTTCCTGCCTCCCAAGTGCTGTAATTTCAAGCATGTACTACCATGCACAGTACTTCTTTGTTTTATTCATTTTTAGACATTTTTAGTTATTAATATTTCATGAATATATGCATGCATACATTCCACATACCCATGTGAAAGTCAGAGGACAACTTTACATAGACTTTGTTCTTTCTTAATTTTGAGTATGGATTCAGGGATCACACTTTGTCATCAGTCCTGAGCAGCAAATGCTTTTACCCACAGATCCATCTTGCTAGTTCCTCTATTTTATTTATATAAACTGTGTAGATAATGGAGAGACAGATGCAGAAGCAGAATATGAACTTAAGGAAATATAATAAAGTATGAATGAAAACCCTGAATTCTTAGCTCTTAGACCCTCATATGCTTAGGTAGCAGTAATCTCTACTTTCTGTCTGCTCACAGGACCTTGCTCTATAACCCAGGTTGTCCCCAAATTCACAGACTTTATTCCCAGCCTCCTCGGTACAGGCATATACTACAACTGTCAACTTGATGTTTTTCATTTAGTTTTCTTTCATCCACAGAAAAAAAAAAGTTTTCTTCATGGTATTTGAATTATGACATAATGAGCAGAGAATGCTAAAACTACTGAGTTACAGATCCTGTGTCCCCCCCCCCCCCAGTGTCATGATTTGTACAGTTTAGATTATTACAAATTAATTCTTACTATGCATCAGCAAGGAAATTTATGGGTAGAGGGAACTATAAACAATAATTAATGAATGCCTAAGGCTTATCAAATAATTTTTTTGAAACTTTCATTACTTAGAGAGAAAGAATGTGGAGTGTGTGTGTATGTGTGTGTGTGTGTAAGTATGTATGTGTGCATGCACAACTTTCTGAAGTTAGTTCTCTTTCTCCTGGGGGTTCTAGGAATCAAACACATTAGTTTGGCACCAGGTCTTTTTACCCATTGAGCTATCTCACTGACCCTGCAAATTATCTTCTAATATACTTTTTTTGTATCATATTTGGAGTTTAGGTTGTTCTTTTTTCTTGAATATATAATATATTAACTACTCATCTGCCTCTTTAAATATTTGGGTTTTACCTTGAAGCCGATACTGTAATTATGAGATTATGTAATTATGAGAAAGTAAACTTCTGTGCTTTCTGTGCTAAGGAAGCACCTAACCTCCATAATTAAACTTGGCTTGACAGAGCTGAAGATACAGCCTTGCTAGAGTATTTGTGTAGTGTGTATGCAAGGAGATCCTCCTTTATTTTTATACTTTATCCTTTTTTTCCTTGTGTGTGTGTGTGTGCTCTTGGTTTGTTTTTGTTATTGTTCTTTGTTTTGTTTTGAGGCAGGGTCCATAGCTCTGGCTAGAATTTGCTATGTAGAGCAGGCTGACCTTGAACATACAGAGATCCACCTGCCTCTCTAGTGCTGAGATTAATGTGTGTCAGCACATCTAGTGACTTTGTACTTTAGAGGCTTTTTGATCTTTTATAAAACATTTAGCAGAACCATTGTTTTCTCTTTGGTGCTTTTCCTTGACTGCCTCCTCACTGCTTCTTTCCAGGGGATCTGTACTTTGAGAAAGCTGTGAACGGTTTCCTTGCCGACCTGTTTACTAAGTGGAAGGTATGGTTCTTTCTACATTCTCTATAATTTTCTGGGTGGATATGATTAACTACATTTAAATTTTTTCAGTTATTAATAATAATTAATTATTATTAACTATTAGTTTTTAATTTGTGAGACAGTTTTCATGTAGCCAAGGTTGGTCCCTCCCTGTGTAGCCAGTGATGACCTTGAAGTTCTGATCCTCCTGCCTTAACTGTGAAGGTGGGCGAGCTTTTCTTTTGTTGTTCTCTTTCTTTCTTTCTTTCTTTCTTTCTTTCTTTCTTTCTTTCTTTCTTTTCTTTTCTTTTCTTTTCTTTTCTTTTCTTTTTTTTTTTTTGAGACAGGGTTACTCTGTGAAGCCCTGGCTGTCCTGGAATTCACTCTGTAGACCAGGCTGGCCTCAAACTCAGAAATCCGCCTGCCTCTGCCTCCCAAGTGCTGGGATTAAATGCATGCGCCACCACTGCCTGGCTTGTCGTTCTTTTTCTATTTTAATGTTTGTGTTGTGTCTGTAGGGTATTGGTCAGGCTTCAGTGTTGTTCCTCAGGTACTGTCTACCTTGTTTTTATACCTGGGAGCTCCTTTTCTAGCTGCCCCAGCATTGGGATTACAAACACATGCCACTGCCTCTACTATCTATTTTTTCAATTAGTTGTTGTGCTTTTGATGTTGTAAGAAATCACTCCTAGAGCTGGAGAGATGGCTCAGTGGTTAAGAGCAACAACATGGAAGTTTACAACTGTCTATAACTCCAATCCCAAGGGATCTGTCACCCTCATATACACACATGCAGGCAAAAGGTCAGTGCACACAAAATAAAAATAATCTAAAATAAGATATAAAAAAGGAAGAAAGAAATCACTCTCAAATTCAAGGTCTTAAAGATTTTCCTTAATTCTGGGCATGGGGGTGCACACCTGTAATTTTTTTGTTTTTGTTTTTGTTTTTCGAGACAAGAGTTTCTCTGTGTAAGCCTGACTGTCCTGGAACTCACTCTGTAGACCAGGCTGACCTTGAACTCAGAAATCCACCTGCCTCTGCCTCCCAAGTGCTGGGATTAAAGGCATGCGAAACCACTGCCCGGCTATCACACCTGTAATTCTAACATTTGAGATGTAACTCCAACACTTGGGGTATAATCTCAACATTCAGAGGATGAGGCAAGCCTAGTAAACTATTTGATGATAGATAGATAGATAGATTAGATAGATAGATAGATAGATAGATAGATAGATAGATAGATAGATAGATAAACTTTTTTAAGAGTTTAGGGTATTAGCCCTGATACTTAAGTCTTTGGCTGACTTCCATGTATGATATATAGTAGGGTCCAAATTAACTCTTTTTTTGTTGTTTTGTTTTTCTGATTTTTCAAGACAGGCTTACTTTGTGTAACCCTGGCTGTACTGGTACTAGCTTTGTAGACCAGGCTGGCCTTGAACTCACAGAGATCCACCTGCCTCTGTCTCCTGAATGTTAGGATTAAGAGCAAGTACCACCAGTGGCCCACTTAGATTCATTCTTTTCCATATAAATATTCAGTTGTGTCAGAGCATCTGCTGTATAGAGTATTCTTTCTCCTCTATAATGGACTTTGTTAACCTTGTCTAAAATAACCAGACCACAGACATATAGGTTGATATATGGACTTTTTTTCTTTTTCTTTTCCCAAGACAGGGTTTCTCTGTGTAGCCCTGGCTGTTCTGGAACTCACTCTGTAGACCAGGCTGGCCTCGAACTCAGTAATCTGCTTGCCTCTGTCTCCCAAGTGCTGGGATTAAAGGTGTGCACCACCATTGCCCGGCCATATATGGACTTTTAATTTAGTTCTATTTATCTATATGTTTGTCCTTATGCCAATATATTCTCCTGCCAAATAGTATGATCACTAGCACTATTTGGTGTCTGTAGTAAGAAATCAAATTCTTTATTGTTTTTATAAGACTGTTTATGAGGATCAGATTTTTATTTCTATAAAAAATGGGTATTAGCATTTTGATCCAAACACACTGAACTGTAGACTGCTCTGTATGCTATCTTTATATTGTTCTTGCCATTTTGGGATCTTTCTACTGTTTCCCAAGTCCTGAGTTTATAGGCATATGCCACTGCACTCAGCCAGTACTGTCATGTTAACCCTATTAAGACCAGGCATGACTGGGCAGTGGTGGCACATGCCTTTAATCCCAGCACTTGGGAGGCAGAGGCAGGCAGATCTTTGAGTTTGAGACCAGTCTGGTCTACAGAGTGAGTTCCAGGACAACCAAGGCTGTTACATAGAGAAACTCTGTCTGGAAAATCTAGGGCTGTAGCTCATTTGATGGAATGCTTACCGTCAGCAAGCCTTGAGTTCAGTGTCTGGCATGTGATAACATTGGCTGTAGTGCATGAACTTCTGTAATTCTAGCACTAGGGAGGTGGAGGCATGAGATCAAGAGTTCAAGGTCATCCTCAGTTACATAGTTTAAGACCAGCCTGTGATACCTGAGACTTTGTCTGAAGAGCAAGCAAAATAAAGCAAAAAAGATGAATTGCACTTCTAAAAATTGATGTCTTTTGAACATCAGGATACAGCTCTTTGCTACCACATGAAAACATCATTGGGATATACCTAGTATTTGAGGTCACAGAGTTTGAAGTAGAACAAAATGAGTTTAAAATTAGAGTTCTCCTCCAATTAGCTTTTTGTTGTGGAGAGCCTTGGTTTCTTTTTCTGTAAAATGGAGATGATGATACTCCTTATCTCCTTTTCCACATGGAGTGACTCTATGTGACATTTTTTTTTTCTGTCCATCAGAATTAGTAAAGATGCTGGACTTAGAGCATGTGAAGTCCAGTAAACTAGTTGGTCACTAAAGAGATTTTCTCTACCAAAGCAGTGTACTTTCTGTACTTTGACTTGTACTCAGGAGTTTTGTCTACTTGCGATATAGCCCTGGAAGAATAGTACATTAAGTTGTATTCTTTTATGTCACGTGTTGAATTGTGTGAGTATGGTTAGGAGAGAGGTAAGGTTGAGCCTGGTGGGAGCTGAAACTACACTTGTCAACTCTAGACAAGCTACGTATCATGTCCACCTATAAGCACACCGTTCTCAGGATTTTGATCTCAAGACTTCATGGAAGTGCTATTCTTACTAGCTTCCATATTCTTCTCTATCAGCTTCCAGTGCTCATCCTGTGGTTTATAGGGTATCTTTGCTCCTTAAAACCACCACTGTGGCCACTATTCTTTTTCCCTAAACTGATGAATTAAAAATGTGAAGAGATATAATCAAGTTCCAATGTTCAGTTGACCAAGTGTAGTTGACCAAGTGTTTGTCAGATGGAAGGATTGGGTGGCAGGGAGCCTTTCTTAATTGTAGCTTTCCAAGCATTTTGCAGATCCTTGGAACTTTAAGTAACTTACCTGGTTCTTCTGGAAGAATTGTTGCAGGTCTTCTGACAGCATGCAGTGTTGTGTCTCCTTCACAGTGCTTCCTACAATCACCTGAAGCTGTCCAGCACCAAACAGCCACTGAGCCTCTTAGTATGAATGGGTTGCTTCATAGTGAAGTAAATGAAGTAATCTTGTACCCACTTTTTCTGTGTTCCTGCCTAGGAGAAGAACTGTAGTCATGAAGTGACTGTGGTCCTATTTTCCAGAACTTTTTATGATGCAAAATCTATTGGTGAGTAACTTTTTCTCATTCATAAATGTATTAATATATGTAGATATGTGTGTGTGTA
Organism: Grammomys surdaster; assembly: GCF_004785775.1. Taxonomy (NCBI): domain Eukaryota; kingdom Metazoa; phylum Chordata; class Mammalia; order Rodentia; family Muridae; genus Grammomys; species Grammomys surdaster. Next base: position 6,908,827 of record NW_021620993.1, on the reverse strand, counting down.
TATATATCTTATATATATATACAATTTTTAAAATCAAAGATAGATTTTTTAATACAACATATTCTTGTTACACTTTCCAAATTTTCTGTCTGTCTGTCTGTCTGTCTGTCTGTCTATTTATTTGATTTTTGTTTTGTTCTGATTTTCTCCTGAGACAGGGTCTCGCTATATTCCAGAACTCACCATGTAACTAGGCTGGTCTCAAGCTAACAGATATCTTCCTGCCTCTGCCTCCCAAGTACTGTGTTTAAAGGTGTGCACCATTACTCTTGCTAAATTTAAGATTTTTCATAGACAGGTCTTGTTACATTTTTAGGCTGGCCCTGACCTGCCGTCCGAGGTTCCGAGTAACTGGAGTGCCAGCACACGCTGTCATACCACCTTCTTTCAGTTATTTTATGTTGAGTTCCTCACCATCATCTCCAGCAACTTATTTTTGTCTTCTTTGCTTTTGTATTTTTTGTCTTTCCCATCTTTACTAGAGGGACCAAGTAAAAAGGAAAATAATGCATCTTAATGTATGTAAGATAGCTGTGCTGTGATATAGTCTAAAAAACCCATATAATAAATATACAATTGTCTTTACTTATTTACTTTTTTGTTGTTGTTTGTTTGTTTTCTTAAGGCAGGGTCTCATTGTGTAGTCTAGGCTGGCCGAAAACTCACAGAGATCTGTCTGCCTCTGCCCACAAGCGCTGGAATTAAAGGTGTGGATCTCTCCTGGCTTATTTTTTTGATGATACCAGATCTTCAAGGCAAAAGAGTAATTCAACAGCACTGTAAAAATCTCGTTTCAATATGATTTGTATAGTGAATTTTCTTTATTTCAGATGAATTTCCAGAAGTAAACCGAGCTTCAATTCAACAGGATCACAAAGGGAGATTCTATGAGGACTTTTACAAGTATGTGTTGATGTTTTGCTGTGTCTTTGACTTATTTATTGGTTATTTCTTCCCAACTTAAAGAACTTTTCAGACTTTTATCAATTTTCCATTCTTGTACTTTTAAAATTCTAGGATTCAGAATAATGCATTGTGTTTAGAATTTTTATTTGTTTTTGATTTTTTGAACAGTGTCTAACTGTCTAGCTTTGGTTCTTCTGGAAGTCACTGTATAAGCCAGGCTAGTTTTGAACTTGTAGCATTCCTTGTTTCTGCTTCCATGGTGCTAGGGTTGTAGGTGTGAACCATCACAGATTCCAGAATTATATTTTAAATTATAAAATATCTTAGCCTTCAAAATTAACGCTAGTAGGTAATATAAGAACCTTGGGTGTTCAGTGTCTGCTTTTGCAGTTAATATCTCCTCATATTTGCTTATTTTGCTTTTGGCTAGATTTTTATCTTAAAGTAAATTATAGCTCTTATAATATTTTTATTCCTATGCAAAATAAGATAACTTTATATATAATCATGTCATTTAACAAAATTAACAATTACTCTAATATTGTCCACTTATCTGATGCTTTTTATAGTTTCTTAATTGTGTGCTAAAATAACTTTATCCGTGTATGTCAGGGTATATATGTGTATTTGTGTAGACTGTGTGTGAGTATGCATGTGGAAGCCAGAGGTCACCGCTAGGTGTCTTCCTTGATTTCTTTCACCTCATCTTTTGACCCAGGGTGTCTCTCACTGAACTTGGAATTTACTGAGTGGGCTGGCCGTAGAGCTCAGGGATCCATCTGTCTGTCATTCCCCACACCACTGGGGTTGCAGATATACACAGCTGGCTTCTCCATCAGTGCAGAGGATCCAAACTCAGGCTCTCAGGCTTGGTAGCAGGCTCTTTGCCTACTAGGGTTGAATGGTTGTCACACAGAAGCTTTGTTCTTTTACTCTGTTCTGTAGTGTTGTTCTGTGCATAGGGTGTGTGTGTGTGTGTGTGTGTGTGTGTGTATGTGTGTATGTGTGTTGTGTCCACATCTGTGCATGGTATTTCCATACATACTCATGAAGAGTCTAGAAGTCAACATCAGGGGTATCTTCCTCAAGCATTTTCTCCTTTATGTTTATTATTTATATCATTATGATTATTTAAGACAGTTTTTATATGATCTTGCCTCGAACTCCCTGTGTATGTATACCACGCCGGCCTCAAACTCAGAGAGATCTATCTGACTTTGTTTCCTGAGTGCTAAGATTAAAGACGTATGCCAATCATGGTTTGCCTTAGTTTTATTCTTAAGATTCAAAATATTGACTTCCTTATTTTATGTGCATTGGTGTCTTGCTTGCATGTATATCTGTGTGAGGAGGGTGTCAGATTCTTCCAGAACTGGAGGTACGGACAGTTGTGAGCTGCCATGTGGGTGCTGGGAATTGAGTCTGAGTCCTCTGCAAGAGCAGCCAGTGCTCTTAGCTGAGGAGCCATCTCTCTAGCCCTGATTTACTTATTTATGGTGTGTGTGCATGCAACTCATGGGAACACTGTTGAGGTTCGAGGACAGCTTGTTTGTTTTAGCTTGTTTGTTTTCTTCTACCTTGTAGGTCCCTGAGATGAACTCATGCATCAGGCACTGTGCCAGGTGCCTTTACTTAATGAGCCATTTTGGTTTTGTTTGTTTGTTTGTTTTTTTGTTTTTGTTTTTTTGGTTTGGTTTGGTTTGGTTTGGTTTCGAGACACGGTTTTTCCTCTGTAGCCCTGGCTGTCCTGGAATTCCCTATATAGACAAGGCTGGGTCTCTGCCTCCCGAGTGCTAGGATCAAAAGCTTAGAACACCACGCCAAGCTTGTTTTATTTTTGACCAAGTAACTCTGGCTGGTCTGAAACTCACTGTTGACCAACCTGGCATTGAACTTATGGCTCTACCTCCTTAGTCCTCAGTCCTTGAATGGTAGGCATGTTCGCCTCTTCATTCTCTGCTTATTACTCATTATGAATCACATTATCCTCCTTCCTTGAAACTTTGTAATGAACCTGATAGCATGTATGTAACAGGTGCTTGATTTCTCCTTCATGATAATATTTCTTTCAGAGTGGTGGTGCAGAATGAGAGAAGGGAAGAATGGACCTCACTCCTTGTGACCATTAAAAAACTCTTCATCCAGTATCCAGTGTTGGTGCGACTGGAGCAGGCAGGTACTGCATCTGTGTGTCAGAGGTGCCTTCCTGGCTTTCCTTTTCTTGGGGGTTGTTACACACTTTCTCTGTGTAACAGCCATGGCTGTTGTGGAACTCACTCTAGACCAGACTGGCCTGGAACTCAGAGAACCAACTATCTCTGCCTTCTGAATGCTGGGATTAAACGTATGAGCCTCCACCACCTGGCACCTTCCTGGTTGTTTTCAACAGATCATATATTTTTTAAAAAAAGATTTATTTATTATATTTATATGAGTACACTGTAGCTACTTTTAGACATACCAGAAGAGGGCATCAGATTCTATTACAGATGGTTGTGAGCCACCATGTGGTTGCTGGGAATTGAACTCAGGACTTCTGGAAGAGCAGTCAGTGCTCTTAACTGCTGAGCCATCTCTCCAGCCCTCAAGAGATCATATTTGATGAAATGTTTTTCCTTGTTGGTATCTTTTGCTTCAGGAGGCTTTCCTCAAGGAGACAATTCTACCTCAGCACAAGGAAACTACCTAGAGGCTATCAACTTGTCATTCAATGGTGAGTAAGAACACAGTAAGCAGACCTCCTGCTTTCCATGTAGCCATAGACAGCTCATTACTGATATCCAAAGACCCAGACCTGGTGGCCCTCTTCCTAGTTACACTTCAAATTAACTCAAAGCAGTACATTCTAATAGGGTGATCAGAATGACTGCTGTTTGGCTCAAAGGCCTTCTATTTGGGAATCAGCTTAGTGTTCTTGTCTGTGGTGATGGGCTGGCAGGAGTCTTGCCTGGTGGCTTTTATTTTACTACAGACTGTGTTTTTATTTTTTATACCATCTTTCAGATGATTTTAGTTTTTTTTTTTCTTTTTAGTTTTGCTTTTTGTGGTTGTTGTTTTTTTGGTTTTTTTGTTTTTCGAGACATGGTTTCTCTGTGTAGCCCTGGCTGTCCTGGAACTCACTCTGTAGACCAGGCTGGCCTTGAACTCAGAAATTCGCCTGCCTCTGCCTCCCAAGTGCTGGGATTAAAGGCGTGCGCCACCACAGCCTGGCTTAGTTTTTCTTTTTAGAAGAAAATACATATATTCTTGGATGTGGTGCCTAAGGAGGGAGAATCATAAGCATGAGGGATAGAGAAACCATAAGCTATTACAGAGACCCTGTCTCAAAAGCAAAAACAAAAATATGGGGTTAGTGAGACAGTATAGGTGCCTGATATCAACTTGAGGGCTTAGGTTTGAGGCCTGAGATCTTAGAATAAAAATGACCCCTGCAAGTTGTCCTCTGACCTCCACATGTACTCAGTAGTGTGCATACCCAGCACAATAAGAATACAATAAAAAATTGAAAACAAAACCAGAAAAACTGCATATGCTATATTTTAAAATTCAAATGGAAAAGAGTATACTAAGTAAAAACCAGGTACCCTCTATCAGTCCTGTTGTAAGAAGAGCCAGTGACTGTGATATAGCCTCTTCCTACGGCTTGTTCCTGTATGTATGTTGTAGCTGAGATACCATTATTTGCCAACTGAAAAGGAAATTTAAAGTGAAGATTCAGGCAGGTGTTTTCAAGGAAGATAGAGACCTTGGTGGCTCTGAGGAACATAGCATTAGGAATTCCTGGAGCCTCATTCAGTCCCCAGTGATCCTGTCTCTGCTATATTTGCAAATACAGAAGACTATGTGGAAAGACTGGCAAGGCTGGCCCCTGATAGCCATGAGCAGCACTGGCTGGAGGTAGAAGGGCTGATGAGTTTTCACTTCATCATGTTACCTTTCCACGAGTCGTATTCAGGTGCTAGGGGATTCTAGAGCACATGTCACCTTTCCAGGAATGGAATCCAGGTACTAGGGGATTCTAGAGCACATGTTACCTTTCCAGGAGTCATATCCAGGTGCTGGGAATTCTAGAGCACAGAGCAGCTGTAGCTACTCTTTTTGTCATATTCAACTTTCAAAATTTTTTTTCATAGCAAGAATTAGTTCAGGAATAAAAATTAGTTAAGATCCCTGGATCTATTTCCTTAAATATTGTTTTAAACTGATATTTGGGGGCTGGTGGGATGGCTTAGTGGACAAAGGTGCTTGTCCCTCAACCTGATGGTTGACCTGACTTCAGTCCTTGGACTGTGAGCCTGTGCACTATGGCACTTGAATGTACACACAGTAAGCAAATAATATAAAGTATCATATTTGCTTCTTGGAGCTTTCAGTATAGACTCATCGATGAATGATGTAAGTTTTTAACATAAATTAAGCACTTAAGGCTGTGTAGCCGTCAGTGAGGGCAGTTGATATAGGGTAAAGGACTTGCTTTTAAGACATTGCCAAAGTAGAAGAGAAAGTAAATGTGTATATGACTTGGTAAAATTCAGGTCAGAATGATTGGAATGTGTGCCAAGTTCTCTGAAAGTAGAGATGCTTGTTTGTGCTGGCTTCTGAAAAGCTGTGACATCATCACTGGGGGGAATTTTGTTTTCTTTTAAGTGTTTGACAAGCACTACATCAACCGAAACTTTGACAGAACTGGGCAGATGTCTGTGGTGATCACGCCAGGGGTAGGTGTCTTTGAAGTGGACCGCCTACTCATGATCTTGACCAAGCAGCGGATGATTGATAATGGTAATAGTTCTTGGTTTCTGCTGTCTCCCTGTGTTCATAGCCCGAGTTGTCCTAGAACCATGGAGTTTTCAATGTCTTCTTAGAATATGGAGGGCTTTGCATGAGAATCAGGGATGTCACTAGACTTTAATAGTGGAGGCCTTGCTTGTCTTTTACAGATCTTCTGGGTAACCTGTGTCTAGCCTAAAGCATAATGCATATACTTTTAAATTTTAATTGCAGCATGGCCAGTCAGCTTTGCCTCATACTAACCAAGTTCAGCAATATCATTACAGACTGGAGTTAACAGACTGAACACTTCATTCTGCTCCTGTACCCCTCGTCACACCTTTCTTCATCCTTCCTTTTTAGGAATTGGTGTGGACTTAGTGTGCATGGGAGAGCAGCCATTACATGCTGTGCCATTATTCAAGGTAAAAGCATTTAGGTTTTCTTCTGAAAGACCAGATGAAGAATAATTAAAATAGAAAAATTGGAGCAGTTCATAGCCAGCTTCTTTTCTGTCTTATGTGTGTTCTGGCGTGTTCTCTTGCAGCTACACAACCGGAGTGTTCCAAGGGACTGTCGGCTGGGTGATGACTATAATATCCCTCACTGGATAAACCACAGGTGGGTGATGACTATAATATCCCTCACTGGATAAACCACAGGTGGGTGATGACCATAATATTCCTCACTGGATAAACCACAGGTGGGTATGACCTTGATAGGAAGACAAAGGTTTTCAATAGTTTTCTTGGTATTAGCTCTTTAAATTTGTGATTTTGTTTTGTTTTATGAGGTGGCCTCTGTGTTGTTCAGTCTCAAACTCATGGCAGTCCTGCCTCGGAATCCTGAGAGCTAGGATCATATTCTAAGCCACTCAAATGTGCCCTATTAATTAATTAATAAAACAGTTGGATATGCTGTTTTTAAAAATATATTTACTTTTATTTCTTTTTGTTTTTTTGTTTTTTCGAGACAGGGTTTCTCTGTGTAGTCCTGGCTGTCCTGGAACTCACTCTGTAGACCAGGCTAGCCTCAAACTCTCGAACTCAGAAATCCGCCTGCCTCTGCCTCCCAAGTGCTGGGATTAAAGGCATGCGCCACCACTGCCCGGCTTACTTTTATTTCTATGTATGCTGTTTGTATATGGATGTACATGAGGCCAGACAAAAGTGTTGGATCATCTGGAGCTAGAGTTATAGATGGTGGAGAGCCACCTGATGTGGGCTCTGGGAATCAAACTCAGGTCCTCTAATCACTGAACTATCTCTCTAGCCTGCACCTATGGCTAATGCATTGTCAGCAATTGCTCTATCCTAGGCCTGAGAATCCATTTCTTTAGACCATTTTTTTTTCTTTTTCATTTTGTTCTTAAGTAACAAAATCATTTTTATAGTCTTAGTTTGAATCTCAAGATGTAGAAGTAAAAAAGTATGCATGTTCTTTCCTATCACATGGCAAGGCGTGACGTGCCAGGAACCTTGGGATCGGGAGACAGCCGACTTTAAACCACTACTCTCTATGTGCTTGATCTGATTCTTCAAGAACGCTTGTTAGGAACTACCGTGATTGACCCCTGCAGCCTTCTCTCTGCCACCATTTTCTCTGTTTTTTTCTTTTTTAAAAAAGATTTATTTATTTATTTATTTATTGATTGATTGATTTTATGTATATGAGTTCACTGTAGCTGTCTTCAGACACACTAGAAGAGGGCATCGGATCCCATTACAGATGGTTGTGAGTCTCCATGCATGTGGTTCCTGGGAATTGAACTCAGGACTTCTGCAGGAGCAGTCAGGTCTCTTATCTACTGAGCCATCTCCCCAGCCTTTGCCTTTCTTACTACAGGTACAGACACCCTCATCTTACCCCGTGGACGATAGTTTTTCAAACCTGTACTGTCTCAGGCTTGTCGTTGCCTTGAAGGTTCTTTCTTTCAAGGCCCAGCTCTAACCTCTCTTGTCTGTGACTCATCTCAACTTGCTTCCTAGTCTCTGTGGTGTTCGCCATAGGCTGGGCTTCCTGAGGGACAGCCTACTTGCCTTATGCCTCCAGCTCAATAGATCCTTCTATTTAGACTTTTATAGTGTATTTTTAAAAAATTATTGCTACACCTATTTTGTTCTTTCCTCCCTTTCACCATGTAGCTCCTGGAGATCAGACTCAGATCCTCAGGCTTGTTGGCAAGTGTGTTTAGCTAGCACTGAGCAATCTTCTGGTCTTGGCTTCTACAGTATTTAAGTTGTAAAATATACTAGAGACCAGCTTGGAAACTCATTACAAATACAGATGTTAGCCTTGCTTATGTGTCTGTTATCTTTGTAACAAGCCGTGTTACTATTGGTTAAGTGATTGTTGCTAGCCACCTATAATTATTCATAGACAAAGAACCAGAAATGAGCAAGGATTACTTGTTTATCCATCTCTGTAATTATAATGTGGTTCCACTACAATTATACTGTTCAAAGACTATCCCTTATTATTTATTTAATAAATATTATTTATTATAATAGATATTCTTTAAGAGCTCATAAAATATTGTCTGGCTGGGTTTCCATATTCTTCCTTTAGAATGTATATAAAAAATTGTGCTTTTTTTTTTGAGACAGGGTCTTGCTATGTAGCCAAGATGGTCTCAAACTTTTGATTGTCCCACCTTAGCAATGTTACTATTAAAGTTGTAAGCCACCACAGATAGCATAGATATCATACTTAAAAAAGAAAACTTTATTGGAGGGTGGACTTGGAGGGGGGCAAATGACTGGACTGTAAGAAAATAAAAGTAATAATGATAATGATGATGATGATACTACTACTACTACTAATAATAATAATAGAAAACAACTTTATGGGGCTGGAGAGATGGCTCAGTGGTTAAGAGCACTGACTGCTTTTCCTAAGGTCCTGAGTTCAGTTCCCACCAGCTATACATGGTGGCTCACAACTGTCTGTAATGGGATCCAGTGCCTTCTTCTAGTGTGTCTGAAGACAGCTAAAGTGTACTCTGATCAATAAAATAAATAAATCTTCAAAAAAAATTTCAAAACTTTATTTATATGGGTCTTTTGCCTGCATGTGCACCACATGCTTGTCTTGTGCGTTAGAGATCATAAGAAGATGTTGAGTGCCCTAAAACTGGAGTTACAGATTATGAACAATCATGTGGAAGCTAGGAATCAAACCTGGGTTCCCTGGAAGAACAGCCATCTCTCCAGCCCTATTTTGTGGTCTTTAGCTCTAAGGAAAAAAAAAAATTAGAAAGCAGAAAAAGATTGATTCAACATCGCAGCATTAGGAAGATGGGCAAGAGATCCAGAAAAGCCCTCAATGCTGTTTTTAGGGTCCTAAAGTGAGATCAGAACTTAAATAGAAGACCAAAGGTATGTACATCTAAACAGGGCTGGTCAAGATGTGGTCCCACCCAACAATGACCCATTGTTGACTGTAGGCTGTCCTGTAGGATGGCCTCACAGATTGTTAAAACTGTGTGAAGTCTCTTTCCAGGACACAAGTCCCACACTGGCTAGCAGCCTTTCCTTCTTCAGCATGAAATTTCTGGGGAATTCCCATGTCTTTAAAGTCTGTTGTTTCAATAGTCTCAGGTTGAGAGACACAAGTGTCTCTTTAGAATATTTTTATTTCTGCCAGCACAGTTACAACAGTAAGTACATTTACCTCCTGAGCCATCTTGCTGACTTCTTTGTTTTTAACTTTTTAATACATTTCTATTCAGTTATCAATTCAAAAATCACAGTTAAAAACCACATATTTCATGGTTTTGAGTTTAGTTCAGGAAAGATAAAAAGTAACTATAGAATATATAGAAATACATGTATTCCAGTTAAAGTTCTGCATTTTCCTCAAATTTTACTTTATAGTAACTTGGAAGATTTCCGAAATCCCACTTTATTTTTCATCCTACACTGGTTTTCTGGTTCCATTATGACACAGCATAGAACCACATGAGAAGGACTTTTAAATCCAAGAATTTAGTGGGACTGACACCTGCTTTTCACATTTCCTTGTGAGCCTTGCCAAAACAGAACAGAACAGAAAAAAAGCAAACAAAGAAAAATCCTGAAACCCAAATGAAAATTGTGATATTAGATTGTTTGTGGCCCTGAAAAACAGCTATTTCATGGTTCAAGTTAATAGAAATCCATCTTTCTGTTTCACATTACTTTTATAACTCATCTCTCTGGTGCGTGCGTGTGTGCGTGCGTGCTTGCACGCACGCGCGCGCGCGCGCGCACATGTGTGTGTGTGTGTGGTGTGTATGAGTGCACATATATATTGAACTCATTAATAATAGACTCAGAATACCCAAAATGTATGAGTGCTGCATTATGATTAAGAAATTAAAAGGCACCATCCCTTGGTGTAATTAAACCAAGGTTGAGCCAAGATTTGAATCCTCTGCTTTTCTCCCTGTGTCTTCTGTTTGTTGTAATAATCTGAGTCTGGGCCTGCCCAAATGCAGTCATGTGAATCTCATAGTGTGTGTGTTCTTTGTCTTTCTAACAAAGGTCTTTGCTCTCTCTTTTATTGAACAGCACAGAACGTACCACACGGGGAAGGAATGAGGGATACTTTACAGAAATCTTTAACAGAATTTTATAAAGGATTACTTCATTGGGTCCAACTGACCCAGATAACAAGAAAACGAATGTTATCAAGCAATATCTGTACAGTGTCTTCAACATTTATGGTAGATATTCACTCATTTTACAAGGCTGCTTTCAATCTATATTTGTTGTTTCCAGCACTTATTACCATGATACACACATACACACTCATTTATGGGTCATGGTAAGGAAAATACATAATTTAAGGTTATAATTAGGTTGTAAAGGTTCTACAGAGCCCTGGCTATCCTGGAACTACCTGTGTCCCCTTGGTGTTGAGATGAAAAGCATGCACCACCATGCCCTCAATGGATCGTTCTCTTAGCGCATCCCGAGTATCTTCAAGGTGTATTATTAACTGTGGCTGGAAGGTCCAGCAGAAGTTCCAGTCTTTTAGAATGTGAAATGTTTTCATAATTTTGTATTGCTACATATGTGTATTTGGGTATGTACATATGTATATACTTGCGGAGAGCAGATGTCAACTTAGTATGTCTTTTTTCTGGAGCCATTCACTTTGTTTTTTGAGACAGGGTCTCTCATTGTCCTGGAGCTTTCCCAGTAGGTTAGGCTGGCCATCTAGTGAGGCACAGGCTGTCTCCCTGGTGTCTACCTGTCGATTCCCTGATGCTGGCATTGCAAGTGCACAGCCCTTGCCTGGCTTTTTTACATGGATTCTGGAAATTGAGCTCAGGTCCTTGTGCTTGCATGGCAAGTACTCTCCTTACTTCAGCCATTTCTTTTTTTCCTGACAGGGTCTTGCTGTGTACCCACTCCTTCCTCCTCAACCTCCCAAGCGCTAGCATAATGGAGATCTGCTACCATGCCAAGTTTCCATTCATGTCTTTTACTTTTGATGTCTGGGAAGAAAATAGCAACTTCTAGTTAGTTGTAACTTGTATACCACTACGAAAAGCCAAGTTATAGGGGTTAGTTAGACTCTAGGCCTAATGGCAGGTACAGGTGACACTCACGTTCTTTTGTGTTCGGTGTGCCATGAGATTGTTTGATGGCCTGTCAGTTATCTGTAGCTGCTGCTGCTGCTGCTGCTGCTGCTACTGCTACTTCTGTTGTTTTGTTTTCTGAGTCATGGTCTCACTATTTTTTATTTGTTTGTAATCAGAGATTTTCTAGAAGTTAGAACTGGGGTAACATCCCAAATATTATTTGCGGGTTTATAACATAGAAAGAAAAGAGAATACAAGAAGGTTCCCGAAGAATAGAAAGGCAGTACAGCTTCTTTGTGTTCATTTAGCACTCTGGTGTGAGGCTAATCTCCACTTAACATGGGTTTATGACATGTTGTATTAACATTACTTTTTAGAGGGATTGGGATTTAATGGTTTCAGCTATCTTTTCTTGAATACTAACCTTTTTCCCGTTTTTTGTTTGTTTTGTTTAAGTATTGATCATTGAGTTGATGGTAAGAACTTCCTGTGGGCCTAACTGTATACCAAACATCAGGATGAACATCAGGATGTGGGGAGAAAAGGCCAGAGCAGCAGTTGATGTTGAATTGCTGATGTTGAAGTTGGAATTTAAATTTTTTACTATTATTATTGTTGTTGTTATTATTGTTGTTGTTGTTCTTATTGTTTGAGACAAAGTCTCACTGTGTAGCCTTGGCTGGCTGAGACCTTGCTATGTAGAAGACAGGCTGGTCTCTTAACTCATCAGAGTGTGACCTGGCTTGGTTCTATTATTTGGATGTGTGTGTGAGTGCGGTGTTTGTGGAGGTCAGAACACAGCTTTTGGAAGTTGATTCTCTCCTCTGCCATACATTGCCAGAGATCACATTGTCCGGTTCCCACAGTGCTTTCACTCACTGAGCCATCACACTGGCCAGAAGAGGGAAGATTTATGAATCTAAAACAAAGCCAATCGCAGGCATGCTGACCTTATCTGGATTGCAGTTTGTCTTAAGGTTTAGATTAATGAACCCAGGTATACTGGGGGAAATCTTTAATTGCAACACTCAGGAGGTAGGGACAGGTAGATCTAAGTATGAGGGCAGCTAGGGCCACCCAGAAAAACTCTGTCTTGAAAAACAAAGCATGCACTTGGGAGGCAGAGGCAGGCGGATTTCTGAGTTCGAGAGTTCGAGGCTAGCCTGGTCTACAGAGTGAGTTCCAGGACAGCCAGGGCTACACAGAGAAACCCTGGCTCCAAAAAAAAAAAAAAAAAAAAAAACAAAGCAGGACAAAAAATTGGGGCTGGAAAGATGACTCAGTGGTTAAGAGCACTGGCTACTCTTCTGGGAGACCCAGGTTTAATTCCTGGCATCCACATAGCAGCTCACAAATGTCTATAACTTAAAATTCCAGTAGATCCGACACCCTCACACAGACATACATGCAGGCTAAACATCAAACTCACTTAAAAATAAATAAATAGTAGATTAATGACCTTTTTCCTCTTTCTCTCTTTCTCTTTCTTTTATTCTTTTTCTTCCTTTCTCTCTTCTTTTTTTTTTTTTTAACAGTTTCTACACATCCAAAAGCCAGCTCTTTTGTAACAGTTTCACTCCACGAATAAAACTGGCAGGAAAGAAGGTATGTTTTCTCAGTTTGACCAACTCTCTGGGGCTATCACCCAGCTGTGCGTTTATTCTGATCTTGAAGTACTTCCACCTTCCCTTTCCCCTGCCTAGGGGCATAAATAGGGTTTAAATTTTTTCGTGTTGAAACTTTGAGGAGCTGGTGTTACAGCCCAGTGTAGATAACTCTCCCAAGCACACACGCCTGAGGCCCTGGATTCAGTCCCCAGCAGGAAAGCAGGCTGGCTGGCTCTAGTAAAGTTCAGAGGGGAGAGTTCCTTTCATTTGACGTGACTAATTTAATACTGATGCTGAGGCCACTATTATTTGAAAGAGGATAATGAGAGGACTACACATGGCTGCAGCGAAGGAGAAATATGAAGTTGTAAATGGTCACATTGTGGCAGTAAGTAAATAGAAATTTAAATGTGGAGATTATTTTTCTCTGCCTACCACAAAATATGCTAATAATAATTCTAGATACTAGGAAAGGTGGTAACATCGGAACTGGGGTTCCTGGTTGGTGTGTGATACTTTGGCAAAGCAGGGTAGCCATGTGTACTGTGAATCAAGTGTATTGTGAACGATTAGGCCATTCTGTGTAGCTTTTTTTTTTTTTTTTTTCGAAGACGGGTTTCTCTGTATAGCCCTGGCTATCCTGGAACTCAGTCTGTAGACCAGGCTGGCCTCGAAGTCAGAAATCCACCTGCCTCTGCTTCCCAAGTGCTGGGATTAAAGGAGTGCGCCACCACCGCCCGGCCTGTGTAGCTTTCAAAATAATTTCTAATTGTTGGTGTGGGAGATCTGAAAGGTTCATTAGAACACTTTTAAAAGTGGTAACATGCCAAGTTGGTGGCATGTTTCCTTAATCCAGCAGTCAGAGGGCACAGGCAGTAGGAGTGCTGCAAGTCTGAGGCTAGCCTAGTCTACATAGGAAGTTTCAAATTCATCAGGCCTATGAAGTGAGACTCTGCTTCAAAAAAAAGTGGCTCCTGAATCCTTCCCCATTTAGTCCATCTTAGTAAGTTTGTGATCTGTGGACTACTCGGCTCTGATAAGGTATAGGCAGACCTGGTGGTGTTTTGGGATGGAGAGACATCAGGTATGACCTAGCCATAGTAGAACAAACACAGTAAGTAATGGATTGACCAAGAAAGAAAATATTGACTTGGGTTTTTTCTAGGTACATGACTTCAGCAAACCCTTTATTTTGTGAAGAATTGAATAACTCTCTTGTCTTAAGGTTTTTGCTAACAAAATACCATGACCAAAACCAAATTGGGAAGAAAATGGTTTATTTGGCTTACAAATCCTAAATCATAGTCCACTGAGGGAAGTTAAAGCAGGAGTTCAAATTGGGGGAGCCTAGAGGCAGGAACTGGTACAAGGATTATGGAGGAATGCTGCTGTTGGCTTGCCTAGGCTGCTTTCTTATAGAACACAGGACCACCAGCCCAGTGGTAATTAAGAAAACATGACATTTTCCTCAGTCGAGGTGCCTTCCTTCCAGGTGACTCTATGTCAGTTGTCATAAAATTAGCCAACACGCGCCCCTGTTGAGTTTGATCTATGCTCCATCTGGATAAGGTTGTGCAAATAAATCAAATGCAAGGTAGAAATTAAAAGACGTAGCAGGGCTTGACACTGTGGTAGGCAGGTGTCAAGTGTTAGCACCCACTTTTCATAAGTTACTAGATGGCTAGGATATGGTCTTTGCTGTGGGGAGTAGCACATACTGTGTTTTTCTACAGAGGGATGATAATTATCTATTTAATTTTTCAGTCTGCCTTTGAGAAAACCAAAAATGGCCGTGATACATGTGAGTATTTTTGACATATTTTTTCATCACTTTTAGAAATAGTCAGCTAATTCATAGCAACAGAATAATGTGAAATATCATAAAAAGCTTCATATAAAGGTCAAGACACCCATGTTCCTTATGTCACCTTTGGAAGGGTCCTTAGCCCCTTGTTGTACCTTGTAAACTGCAGTGAATGGGTCACTTCTGGGGTCTGGTGGAAAGTAGGAAATCACTGAGCATGCTCAGTTAGGATTTAAAGCAAGGCTATAAAAGACTAAAGTGCTGCTTACACTGCCTTTAACTCTATGTTTTATTTTATTTATTTATGTTTATTATTGTTTTGTTTTTCAAGTCAGTCTTCTGTGTACAGTCCTGGCTATTTTGGAACTTTCTCTGTACACCAGGCTGGCCTTGATTAAACTCAGAGAGATCTGCCTGCTTCTACTTCTCAAGTGCTGGGATTAAGGGTGTGTCACCACTGCCTGGCTACTCTATATTATATTAACATCACTTTGACATAGATATCAGTCCTCACCTGATGGTTAGGTTATTATTGCGCTCTGTTCTTAGTAGAGTATCACCTGTGCCTTTTAGATTCTGATGCCCCTCTGTAGGTCATCTCTATATAGATAGGTATACCTCTAGTGATATCTCTAAGTATCTGTTAGATTATCTTAATTATATTATTTGTGTTTTGCAGCTCTCGGGACTCCAAAGGAATCTGAAAACACCCTTCCTATCCAAGTAGATTATGATGCCTATGATGCTCAAGTATTCAGGCTGCCTGGTCCATCCCGGGCTCAGCGCCTTGCCACCTGCAGGTTTTCTGTCAGATTCTCTTGGGGGGTCATATAAAATTATATCTCAAGAAAAAAGATTAGTTAAGAAAACCTGAGGGTTGTGGTGGCACACATCTTTAATCCCAGCACTTGGGAGGCAGAGGCAGGTGGATCTTCATAAGTTCGAGCCAGCCTGGCCTACAGAGTGAGTTCTAGGACAGCTAAGGCTACAGAGAAACACTGTCTCAAAAGAAGAAGAAGAAGAGGAGGAGGAGGAGGAGGAGGAGGAGGAGGAGGAGGAGGAGGAGGAGGAAAAGAAAATCTGAAGGGTGCCCTTCAGAGCATGTATACTAACACTGGAAGCATACAGGGATTAGCATGGCCCTTCTCAAGGAAAACATGCAAATTTATGAAGCATTCTATCTTTTTAAATTCTATACTTGTTTATATTAAAACAGACTATTATAAAACAAAAAGAAAACCTGAAAGATTTGTATGAATGCAACATTAAAGATGTTTAAATTGGAGCTAGAGCTATGGCTCAGTGGTTAGGAGCACTTGTTCATTCAGAGGACCCAGGTTCAGTTTCTAGCATCCACATGGTAGTTACATAATCATCTAGATTTAGAACTCCAGGTTCTAGGAGATCCAAAGCTGTCTTCTGACCTCCTACAGGCAAACACGTGGTGCACCTACACACAGGCAGACAGAATATTTACATACATAAAATAAATCTTATTTTTTTAAAAAAGATTATTTATTTTATGTATTTGAGTACATTGTAGCTGTCTTCAAACACACCAGAAGAGGGCATCAGATCCCATTAGAGATGGTTGTGAGCCACCATGTGGTTGTTGGGAATTGAACTCAGGACTTCTGGAAGAGCAGTCAGTGTTCTTAACTGCTGAGCCATCATTATATGTTTTAAAATTAGCTCTGGCAAAGCCATGTTCTAGAAATTGTGAGAATTCCATTTGCAGCCTCTTGGGTCCACCTCTTTCATTTGTCTTAAAGTATTGTCTCGAAATACAGGAAGATTCTCAGACATATTTTTGGTTTGTTTGTTTGTTTGGATTTTAAAGACAGAGTTTCTCTGTGTAGCCCTGGCTTTCCTTAGAACGCTCTCAGCAGATCTGGCCTCAAACTGAGCGATCTACCTGCCTCTGCCTCTCGGTTACTAGGATTAAAGATCCTCACCACCACTGCTGCCTGGTTCAGCTGGTGCCCTTAACTAACACTGAGACATTTTTCTAGCTCCTAAATATTATTTTAATAGTCTATTTTTTGTTTAGTTTAGATTTTGCTTTGTTCTCCCCATGTTAGGAATTGAATTTAGGGCTTGAAGCATGCTAAGTAAGTGCATTAGGTCTAAGCCACATATGAAGCCTTTTTTTTTTTTTTTATCTTTTGTTTTGAAATGGAGTCTCAGTGAGTTAGCTATCTAGGCCGACTTTGAACTTACTTGATTTGAACTGAATTTCGCCATGAACTTGTAGTTTCTGAGCCTCAGCCTTTGGAGTTGGTAGAATTGCAGGTCTGTACTATGATCTTGCTCCATAGCTCAGACCACCATAGAGTGAGTTCTCGGTGTCACTAGGGGAGACTTCAAACTCTTCACATCCGTTCTGCCTTAGACTCTTGAGTTTTGGGATCACAGGCAGGAATTACAGTGCCCTGCTGACAGTCTTATTTCTTTGTGTACATTTTTTTATGAGTGTGAAAAACTAGAGGGAAAAAAAAGTTTGTTTCCCCAGAGATATGTGGTGCAGAACTCTAGCTTATTGTTGACCAAATCACATAAATTATTTTCTAGGTTTTTCTGGGGAGGGGTTGGTTAATGAAACAGAGCTCATTTTGTATAGCCTTGGTTGTCCTGGCCTCCAACTCAAAGAGATCCATCTGCCTCTGCCTCCCGAGTGCTGGAATTAAAGATATGCACTACCACCACCCATTTTCTTGGTCTTAAATTTGCAATTAATGTATCTCACTAGTAGTGTTATCTAATTTTTTGATTTTGTGGCAAATGAGCTTATGGCCACATGATTGCTTCATGTCCCTCTCTCTCATCCTGCTGTCACACGTCATCAAGACCATGTCTATAGCTTAGAATAAATGATGTTATGGCAGCTCTTCATGTGCTGCTTAGGGGACTCAGTAATAACCACATAGGGTCTTTCCTTACAGGTTTTTTATTTGTTTCTGTTTTTTTCCCCAGATTTATTTTAATTTGTTATTTATGTGTATATGTGAGAGTATGTGTGTTTGTGTGCCACAGTTTGAGCAGGCACCCACAGTGATCACCAGAAGCAGGCTGATGTGTGCTGAGAACCAAATTCAGCTCCTCTGGAGGACTAGGCTCAGGTGGTCTTTCTGCCTTAGACTCCCAAGTTGTGAGTCTGCAAATGTTTCCCACTGTACACCATCTGCATGAAGTGCCTGGCTACACAGACCATGTCTTACTAAGTGCTCTAGCCCTGCACATGACTAAGCATACACTGATGCTCAGCTAGTTACTGTTGAAGTCACGGGTGTGTAATCAGACCTGGAGGTCTATTTTCAGGCTACCTTCAAGCCCTTGACTTAGTACAAAAAAAAAAACCTCATAAAAGATTGGAAACATCCCCGATGCTAGCACAATCCTGTTGGTCGGCTAATTCCTTTATTCTGAGATTGTGCCGCTTCATTGAGTTTTCTCCTTTTGATATTTCTTCCTAGTACTTCTTAACATTGTCACCTTAGAGAATTTATGTTTTGTTTTCATTTATTTTGTGTGTAGATGGTTTGTTGAGTGTAAGACTGTACACCATCTGCATGAAGTGCCTTTCAATACCAGAAGAGGCACTGGATCCCCTGTGACTGAAGTTACACCGCTGGGCCACCATCTTGGTGCTGGACGTTGAATTCAGGTTTCTTTGAAGAGCAGCCAATGGCCTTAACCATTGAAACATCTTTCTTTCTTTCTTTCTTTCTTTCTTTTTTTTTTTTTTTTTTTTTTTTTTCGGTTTTTCGAGACAGGGTTTCTCTGTGTAGCCCTGGCTGTCCTGGAACTCTGTAGACCAGGCTGGCCTTGAACTCAGAAATCCGCCTGCCTCTGCCTCCCAAGTGCTGGGATTAAAGGCGTGCGCCATCACACAGCCCGGCTGTTTTAATGTTTTCTTAAGAGACGTTTTTACAATAATACACTCATTGAAACATGAAACTTTTGTGCTAGCATTATTTCTCACATTGGGAGTTTTGATACTGATTTCCTGAATATGTATAACTGATGATCATTGTTGACGTTGAACTCGAAGTTGAAGTGTCCTTTTCATGATGCTAATTTATCTCTTGCATGTCAGGTCTGTGAGAGAGCAGGAGAATCACAATCGCAAAAGTGCCAGCTCCTGTGATGTCTCATCCAGCCCTTCCCTGCCAAGCCGTGCACTGCCCGCTGAGGAAGTGAGGAGCCAAGCGTCTGATGACAGCTCCCTAGGCAAGAGCACCAACATCTTGATGATCCCTAACCCTCACCTGCACCAGTATGAAGTCAGCAGCTCACTGGGCTACACCAGCACACGAGGTCAGAGTGCTGAAGCAGGCAGAGCTAGGGAGGTCTGGGGACAGTTTCTTTGCAGGGGTGAGGAGTGAGAGTGGCTAGAAGTTATCAGAGTGGGGTGTACATCTCATATTTTAGCTATTGCCATGCTAGCAGATGGGTATAGATCATATTAGGTGTTGCATGTGTATTGTACTATTTATGTCTTAACCTTTTATATGTCATCTACAGTGCCATCTTAGGGCTGTAGTCAAAGGGGTTTGTTATTTTCTTATCTCCATTTGTGCCATACTTAAAATAACTGTGTCCTCTGTAATTGACCTGAATAGTTATGCTTTTTCTTTGCAGTAGTAGAGATTAAACTCAGGGCAAGAGTCATACTGCTGAGTTATATCCCAGGTCTTGCATTTTCTTTCTTTTTTTTTTTTTATTTTGGCACAGGGTCTCATTAAGTTCCCTAGATTGGACTTGAGCTTTCTTTTATAGCCTAAATAGTCCTTGGGCCTGTCATCCTCCTGCCTCAGACTTCAGAGTTAGCTGGGTTTATAGATCTTGTCACCAGGGCCCAGTTCATATTAAAACCATGGGTTTCTGTATCCATACAATAAATAGCTGTGGGATATGTGTGTGTGTGTGTATTTATATTTTATATTACATATATATTACAGACACATACATATACAGATACAGTATTTGTACTGGAGGCTGGAAAGATGGCACATCATTTAAGAGCAATTGTTGCTCTTGCAGAGGATCCAGATTTGATACCCTGCACCACACGATGACTCACAAGGTCATCTATGACTCCAATTCCAAGGGGATTCAATGTCCTATTCTGACCTGAAGGCACTGAGCATGCATGTGGTGCCTAGACATATATGCAGACAAAATACCTATACATACAAAAAAAGCTTATATTAAACATAATCAGACCTTTTATTCTTGTCATTACTTCCTAGATAATATAATACTTACATGGTATTTGCCTTGTGTTGTTATAATTAATCTAGAATTACTTGAAGTAAGTTATATACAAATATTCTTCTATATAAAGGATTTAATATTCACAGTTGGACAGATGGAATGATTTTTGGAATCAGTCTCTCACAAATATACAGACATGTTATATATTCTCACTCTCTCTGCTTTTATTATGCTTAATCTTTATTTTACTTCTTAGCCTTTTAAATGAGTTGGCTTAGCTGAGCGTGGTGCATACCTTTAATCCCATCACTGAGGTTGCAGAGACAGGCAGACCTCTGTGATCTCAAGGTCCACATGTGAGTTTCAGGCCAAATGAAGCTGCACAGTGATGCACCATGAGACTCTGTTTTAAAAAAAAAAAAGGTTGACTTAGCTCAAGGTGGTAGAGTTTCAGAGTACAACAAAGATGAAACAGCAGGCTCTAGCCTGACTCCCTGGGTTCCCTTTAAATTCACAGCTGAGCCCTGTGGTAGTGGCACACACCTTTGATCCCAGCACTCCAGAGGCAGAGGCAGGTGGATGTTGGAGTTTGAGGCCAGCCTGGTCCAGGGCTACACAAAGAAATTCTGCTTGAACTCCCCCATCTCCCACCCCCAAATTCACAATTAAGGTATGAATAGCTCAATTATATGAGAACTAGAGACAGTAAGCCATTGTATAAAGTTTATTACAATGTACAACAGATTCCAGAGTAACACTTCGATCTAGCTATTAGTAGAAAAGGATGTTACCACAGAAAATCCAGATGTTTCCATAGGAATGGAAGAGGGTCACCATCATCTCAGATGTAATGAACAGCTTACTTTTGCCAGATTTCTTAGTTGCACCTGAGGCCAGGACCCTTCCCCATGGCCTTGACTGTTAGCTCCTGAGTTGCTTCTGCTCCCTTTTTCCCTCTTGAAAGCCTTGTCTTCCTTTTCTGTCTCCTTGGTCTTGAGCTGTTTCAGGAACTTCTTTTTTACCACTTCTGAGACCTGACATGGTGCTTCTGGTCACTTCCATGTTTCTGTGTAGGTACGTGTTTGCAGAGGCCAAAGATCAGATACCCTTGGGCTGGATTTTCAGGCATTTGTGAGTTGCCTGACTTGGATGCTAGGAAACAGATCTGGGTCCTTTGCAAGAGCAGTAATGCTATTCATGTCTCCAGCTCTGCTTTGTTAAACTGCTGTCAAATACTAGGGATCACAGGGCTGCTCCTCCTGTATCCTGTCTTGTCTCTCCAGCTATAACTGCAACTGTAGTTTATAGGCTCTGCTGACTTAAAAAAAAAAAAAACAAAACAAAACCAAGTATGGCATAGTGGCATACTCCTTAAATTCCAGCAGAGTCAGATGGATCTATGTAAGTTAAAGGCCAGCCTGGTCTACATAGTAAGTTCAATGCTAGTTAGGGTTCCAGAGTCGAGGCCCTGTCACAAACAAACAAACAAACAAACGCCCTTTAATTCTTAAAACAAATGAGAATTCATGAGAAATATCAAAAGGCATACAGGAAGGTTATTGAACCTTTTGCTCTTTCCAGTGGTAACATTGTATGCGACTATAGTGCAGCATCAAAACCAGAAACTTAACATTGGTAAAATTTACAGAGCTTATTCACTTGTACTGCACTCTTATGTTTTGTGTTTTTATCACATAAAGATTCGCCTTACCACAACTGCTATTAAAACACAGAACAGGGAGCTGGGTATGGTGACATACTCCTTCAATCCCAGTACTCCAGAGGCAGAGGCAGTTAGATCTCTGAGTTCCAGGCTATCCTGGTCTACAAAGCAAGTTCCAGGACAGCCAGGGCTGCCATACAGAGAAATCCTGTTTCAAAAAAACAAAGAAACAAGAAAGAACAGTTGTGTAGCCAGGCCTGGTGGCACAGCTCCTGGGGAGGTTGAGGCAGGAGGTTCACAAGTTCAGTGACTGTCTGGGCTGCATGTTGGTTCAAGCCCACCTGAGCAAGGAAGAAACTCTCTCAAAAAGTAAAAAATACAAAAGTGGGGGTGTTTGGGAATACAGTTCAGTGGGAGAGCATTATTCGCCCAGCATGCAGAAGTCTCTGAGTTCAATGGCTAGTGCACTAAGAGAAAAGAGCTGTAGATCAGTGCCATTATCACCACCCTGCCTCGTGCAAGCATTTAGAGCCATCCCCTACTCATCATTGGCCTCCATAATGTCATTACTTAAGAATATATGGGTGGGAGGCACATCTGTCCTGATGGTATTTACAGCCTTAGGAATGCTGTATGCTCACAGTTGCCCCCTTGGCTGTGAAAGGAGCCCTAACAGGTAAGGAGGTTTTCCCATGACCCAGTATGTTGTGGAAACTTCTTTGACCCAACCATTTCGCAACAAGATGCATTTATCAGTGAGGAACCATGATGCTATGCTGTGTATGCTATGCCTATAAATACTTTTGATGGTTGGATGGTTTTTTTTTAAGATTTATTTATTTTTTTTATTTATATGAGTACACTGCAGCTGTCTTCAGACACATATTAGAAGAGTGCATCGAATTACATTACAGATGATTGTGAGCCACCAAGTGGTTGCTGGGAATTGAACTCAGGACCTCTGGCAGAGCAGTCAATGCTCTTAACCACCAAGCCATCTCTTCAGCCCGGTTGGATGGTTTTTTTAAACTGGCTGAAAGCACAAAATTTCAAAGGAGAAAGAAGATATTTATGTATATTAGAGAGTGTATAACCTGTATCACCTACATTAACAGTATTTATATTTTATATGCAAAGAGTGTTATTTTAATTTTTTTTTCATTTTTGAGACAATGTTTCATATAGCCCAGGCTGGTTTCAAATTCATTGTGTAGTCACTCCACCATGTGTGTTCTGCAGATTACCAGGCTTAGTAGCAAGTACCTTCACCTTCTGAGCCATCTTGCTGGCCCCCTTTTGAGAAAGTCTCACTTTACTATTGCCCAGGTTAGCCTTCAACTTAAAGTAATCCTCCTGCTTTGACCTCCCTAGCACTGAGATTTAGATGTGTAACATCTTACCCAGCTGAGTTTCTTCTTTGACTTTCACAGTAGAACATATGATTTCTTATTCGGTAAATCACCATTCATTAATTTACAGGATGTTTGTTTCAGACAATGATCAATGATAACTATACTTTCAGTTTTGAATGAGTGAATGTATACAGGAGCAGAAATAAAAGGACAAATACCAAGTCACAGATTACAAATACCAAGACCGGACAGACAGCAGAACATTATCAAATCAGGGAGAACATCCAGCAGAGCACAGGAGGGACCCAATCCAGAGATGAACAGAGTATCAGCAAAGCAAAGGCTTACACATACCCAGCACAAACCGACTGGGGAAGTTAAGGCAGTCAGGAATTCCCAGTTGAGCTTCCTGTCTGTAGATGAATTTTGTTTTCCTGTTCCTACCACAGATTTGTTTTGTTCAGTTTTGTTTTTTTGTTGTTGCTGTTGTTTGTTGATGTTTTCTTTTGTTTCGAAACAGGGTCTCTCTGTGTAGCCCTGGAATTTGCTTTATAGACCAGGGTGGCCTTGAACTCAGAGATATGCCTGCCTTTGCCTCCCAAGTACTGGGATTAAAGACATGTGGCACCATGCCTGGTTCACACAGATATTTTTATACTGTGGGAGAAATAACAGTAGCTGATATTGTAGAAAGTTTACTTTCTAGCTGTTCTCAGAGGGGAAAAGGTTTTTTTTTTTTAGTCAGGCTCTCATTTTGCAATGTAATGTGTATGTAGTAGTGAGAGGTAGTTTTTACTTTTGATAGAGGACATCACTATGTAGTCTAACTAGTATTTTAAATAGCCTCAATTAATATAATAATACATTAAGAGAGAAAGAAAAGAAGAAAGAATGAAAGCAAAACAGACAGTGTTTGTGACACAGACTTGTTCCTTAAACCCATTTGGTTTTGCCAGGCAGGGTTGCACAGTACAACCTTGCTGGCCTGGAGCTCACTATGTAGATCAGGCTGGCCTTGAACTCAGAAATCTGCCTGTCTCTGCTCCCAGGTGCTGTGATTGTAGGTGTGTGCTGTTATACCTGGCTCAAACATTTGTTTGTATTGTTTTGCCCACGTAGAGAATGTATTCACTCCACTCCCAAAGGAGATAACTCAGCTCCTGTCATAACTCATTGCGTCCAGCCCAGTGTTCACAGTCCCCTAGCAAGATACAGGAATCTATTAGGTTTGTGTCTTCACTGGGACAGGTCTTCAAAATACTTGAAAAATGAGCAAACCTAAACATGTTTTACTTCTTCATCCTTTCACAATTTCACTCATTTCTCTGACTTCTGATATTTATGATGTCCTAGGTTTTTGCTAGCCTTGACTCATCCATCTACTTAATTCTGATTTCATTGTGGCTTTGTGCTTTGTGTTTGTTCAACTTCATGATTGCCAGCAGATGTCCTGGAGAACATGATAGAACCACCACAGCGGGACTCTAGTGCACCAGGAAGGTTCCACGTGGGCAGTGCAGAGTCCATGCTACATGTCCGACCTGGAGGATACACACCTCAGAGAGCACTGATTAACCCCTTCGCCCCCTCAAGAATGCCCATGAAGCTCACCTCCAACAGAAGGCGCTGGATGCACACTTTTCCTGTAGGTAAGATGGCTGCTCAGTAAGAGCCTTGGACTGTGAGTTCCTAGCTCTGGTCCTTAGCACTAATCACCCCAGTGACTTTAGTCAAGTGCCTCAGCTTCTGTGAACCTCTTGGTTCCACCAGTGAGATGGATATGCCTGCTGGGCTTTTCACAGGGTTCTTGACAGGGTTCTCGCAGGGTCTTTGGACACACACTTAAGAACAAGCTTTGTAACTGACCAGCTGTGTTAACGTAAGGGATTTGCTTGTTTGTTTGAAGGGGCCTACACTTTCCTGTCGCTCATTTTCACCCACTGCTTCTCTAAGCTCCACTTATGTTTCTTTGTCATTTCTTAGGGCCCTCTGACAGGTAAATAAAAATAATTATTTTTACCTCACTATTTTTTGTAGCCCATCTTTTTACTCTATTCTGGTCTCAAGAAGATGACAGTAAGGGTTTATAAAGCTGCAGTTAAAATTAAACTTCAGCTTAATGGACTCTTGTTGGGCTAGGAAGGAACAGATGTGTTAGGCTCCATTTTGTTTGTTTGTTTGTTTGTTTGTTTGTTTTCATGGGAACCATCTTGCTGAATTATTAGAAGTCGTATTTTCTTTTACACCTGACATTACTGTTAAAACGTTAAATAAAAAAATGAAATAAATCTGTTTATCTGGCTGTAATTGGAGGCCACTCCAATCCTGCTTTGTCCCTTATCTCTGCTAGAATCACGTAAGTTGCTGCTTTATGACGTCTTTTGCTTTCTTTTCTGTCATCACGACTAGAGTCTCTGAGACGTTGATCTCTGTTTCTTACTTATCTATTTTCTTTTGCTTTTTATTTGTTTTTGAGACAGTCTCATGTAGCCCAGTCTAGTGTCGAACTTTGCATGTAATGGAGGATGACTTTGAACTTAATTAAGGTCATTACCACCATGGCAAGTTCATGTGATGCTGGAGATCAAACTCTGAGCTTTATGTTTCCTGCATACTAGGCAAGAACTGTCTCAATTAAGTTACACCTCCAGCTCCTAGGCTAAGATCTCTGTCTTCCCCCCAACCTCTGCAAACACATGGACGTGTATGGGGCTGTGTGTGTGTGTGTGTGTGTGTGTGTGTGTGCTTCGTTTCTTTGTTGTTTGAGACAGGGTTTCTCTGTATAGCCCTGGCTGTCCTGGAAATCACTCTGTCGACCAGTCTGGCCTTGAATTGAGAGATCCACATACCAAGTGCTCGGAAAGGGGTGTACTAAAGGTGTATACCACCATGCCTGCCTTGTTATTTCATTTTTATTTTCCTTCTCTTGTCATCTTTTGGTCCTTCTATACTTGTCTATTTCTGTATGGCATCTCCATAGTATTCATGAAACTGAGGTGGTGTTCTTAACACACTGCACATGATAAAGTACCGGACCTGCATGGAAGAAGAGTTTCCTCTATGGAAGCCTGATGGTGCCTTGTATAATGTTCCTCTTCCTGTGTTCTTTGTCAGATCTCTCCAGTATCCCAACAGTTGGGAAGAAGGTAGAACATGTTTTTGTGCGCAGCCGGAGCTCTCAGGTGGGAATAACATTCAGTGGTTCTTTGTCTGGTTAGGACCATCTGGAGAAGCCATCCAGATCCATCATCAAACCCGGCAAAACATGGCAGAGCTACAGGGCAGCAGGCAGAGGGACCCCACCCACTCCTCTGCAGAGCTGTTGGAGTTGGCGTACCATGAAGCTGCCGGAAGGTGAGGGTTTGTACCATGCTCTGGATGGTAGCCCAGCACAGTGCTAAGTAGATTGCTGATGAAATGACACGTTGTGGCTTAGAGCACACACGGTCAGGACCCTCCTTTGTCAGCCAGTGTCATTCCCATCCCTGGGTACAAGCAGTTAGCCTGGGATTTTGCCTGTAATATTAACAAGGCCCTGCTTAGGTTTGTTTTGAGTTTATATTTTGTAAGCTTCCTAATTTTCTTCCAAACCTTGGTCAAAGGTGAAAATGAGATATCTCTTTTTTATCTTAGGATTTGCCTATGGAATGCTGGGGTGGGTGATTCAAGCTGTTGTCTTAGGCTTGCTGTGACTTGGCATGTTGGTTTTTGAACAAAAGCCATGAATGTCTTATCTGAAGAGTCAGTGTAGGAAGAAAGTCATTTACGCCTTGATGAGCATGACCCCAGCTTTAACCTGGACACACTGATCCTAAATTGCTTTAGGAAACACTTTACAAAGAGCACCCTTCTTGGTCCCTTCCTTAGACACTGGGCATCTTCTTTGCTGGGGGCATTCATGGGAGGTCTGGATGGTATGTGGCCTTCTTCATCGGGTTTACTCTGGTATATCCACTCAAGCATTTTATATCTTTCCTGTGTTATTATCGGGGAGACATAGGGCAGAAAGGGTCTAGCATGGTGCTAGGTAAGCAACCAGGGAGGGTGTCCAAAGCTGGCACAGAAATGACCATTACTACTAGGTAATGGTTTGAAGTATGGATCCTAAGTGTTGCACACCTATGTGACTGAATATCAGGGCTGTTTTTCATGAGTTTTTTCTTTCCCCATATGCCCTCTCCCTCACACTAGGATACAGGGTGAACAGGAAAAAAAAAAAAAGTGATGATCTACATTAATTAAGCCAGGTGGCCTGGCTTTGTTCTCTGCAGGCACAGCACTTCCCGCCAGCCTGGTGACAGCATGTCCTTGAACTTCAGTGGAACAGAAGAGCTTTCTGTCAGCCTGCTTAGCAACAGTGGTACAGGTAACTCATCTAAGAAGAATTGGCATGCTCCAAGCAGCCTCACATCTATAAGTGACAAAGGCCAGAAAAGCAGGACCATGTCTATTTTGGGGATCTTTTCAGCCACAATTTGGGGTGACCTATTTAGAAGCAATGCTGTATAATGCATGGAATTATAAATGGGCTGCACATTACATTTTTAGCTGAGAACATGTTGGTCAAGACATATTTATCATCGCTTTGTCAGTGAGTCCTGACTGAGGGCTTGTGAGGTGTTGAGGGTAGAACCAGAGTCTGAATAGGAATAGTCTGTACCCTCATAGGCAAACAGGCCCACAGGGGAACATCGTGATTTCTGTTATATCATCACAGAATAAAAAGAAGCACCTTTTCAATCCCAGCATTCCAAAGGCAGAAACAGGCAGAGCTCTGTGAGTTTGAGGCTAGCCTGCTCTACATAGTGAATTCTAGGCCAGCCAATCCTATATAATGAGATACTGTCTCAAAAGAGAGAGGGTGGAGGGAGGTGATGTGGTTATGTTGAGAAGTAAGTGTGCATCTCTGGCTTGAAGGGGTGGAAACCGGTTTGATGGAAAGTTAGAAGGTACAGATTCTAAGTGTGGATGATGGGTGTAGAATGAATTTCTATTTTACTCTTTTTTTTTTGTTTTGTTTTGTTTTTGTTTTTCGAGACAGGGTTTCTCTGTGTAGTCCTGGCTATCCTGGAACTCACTCTGTAGACCAGGCTAGCCTCAAACTCTCAAACTCAGAAATCCGCCTGCCTCTGCCTCCCAAGTGCTGGGATTAAAGGTGTGCGCCACCACCGCCTGACCTATTTTACTCTTTCTGACACACTTTTATTATCCAGTAATCCCAGGAAGGCGTGTATTACTAAATACAGTTTACATGGTCAGTTGATACTAGAGACACAGAGGTACTAAACTAATCTCTCACAGCAGTGCAGGCACCCTCATTTGAACATTCTAGTCAGAGTGTCAGGAACATGAATTTAGAAAGCTATCTTTTCTGCAAAGCAGGTATTTTATGAGTGTGGGAAGATTTAAACAGCAAGATGGTTGCTTCATCATGTCTGTGTCCTATAAATTGACTTGTATTTCTAGAACTTGGCTTATGGTTTATGAAAGTAGGGTCTGGAGAGATGGCTCAGAAGGTAAGAGCAACCATTGCTCCTCCAGAGGACCCAGGTTCAATTCCCAGCACCTACATGGGAGCTCACAACTGTCTGCAACTCCAGTTCCAGGGGTTCTGTAAATTAAAAAAAAAATGAAGGAAGGAAGGGAGGGAGGGAGGGAGGAAGGAAGGAAGGAAGGAAGGAAGGAAGGAAGGAAGGAAGGAAGGAAGGAAGAGAAAAGGATTTGGAAAATAAAGCTATGTAGTGGGGCCAATGATACTGTTTTCAGTCACTGGTAGATTGATCTGGCCATCTTCCGAGAGACCAAGGATAAATGCTTACGTGAGTTGACAGTAAGAGAATCCCAAAGTGAAAACAATCTCATTAGATTCAGCCATTCATTTTAAGTGAGAAACAAGTAAAAGTTTGGTACTGTGGAAATACTTTCAGCCATATATTCAGGGTGCTTAAATGGCTGCAAGATTTTCTCAAGTGCCTGCAGAATGTTACAAAAGCAGCAATTCTATCACTTGGCTAAACTAGGAAGCCAGTTTTTAGGAACCAGTTTGAGTTTTCCTGGCTTTAGGGGTAGAAAGTTACTAAGGAGGACTAATCTAGGTTTCTGAGCTAGCTTGACTAGTGATTAGAAGCAGGAAGAATTAACTGAACCCAGATGGTAGTAGCCAGCACCAGGATCTACTCAGAAGCGCCCAGTAACCTGGAGTATCCTAGAGATACCACATGATTCCCTGTATGTAGTTTTTGGAATTTTAAAAGTTTCCTGTTGAGAATGGAGTGAGCTTTAAAATGGTCTTGATTTTAAGATGAGTGCACAAGATCTTTAGGTGATATTGTCATATCCTCTTAGCTGAGAGTTTCCTGGCACGCATGTGCACACAGACAGGCAGGCTGACAGACATTGGGAAAAGATTTGCTTGCAGCCTGGCTCTCTGGCTCACCCTTTCCTTCTTTTGCTCCTAAGTTGTCAATCTGCCTAACTGATGGATTGCTCTTCTTGGGTGGCTGGTAGATGCCTCATTGTGGATGTGATGTCGTCTGGACCCAGTTTGGTTTTTTTGCTCATTCTGATGGTGGCTCCTCAGCTCCATTCTTACTGCTTTTGTTCAGCCCTTTATTGTCTCTGCTCAGGATGATCACAGTAGCTCGTCCTGCTCTGTTCCTCTCTCCTTCAGGTCATGCACATGCAGAGGCAGGGAGGGGGCATCAGGTGTCCTATTACTTTTTGTCTATACCTTTGTGGCAGGTCTGTCCCTGACTTGGGACTCATACCTTCTCAGCTAGGTTAGAAGCCAGAGATACTTCTTTACCCCACTGGGAGCTGAGGTTATAGGCATTTGCAGGGAGGGATGCCTGGCTTGATGTGGGTGCTGGGATCTGAACTCCAGCACTCATGATTGCAGAACAGAGTTCTGAAGTTCTGAACCATCTCTCCAGCCCTTGTTTTGTGACTATTCTAAATTAGAAGTCAGATCATAAAACTTTTGTACAAAGCCATCTCAGGGCTTCTCGACTAACATTTAAAAGCTAAGGCGTTACAGGGTTATGTTATAAGGATAACAGAGCCCTTTAGTCATGTTTCTCAGGTTAGCTTCAGATCTTGTCTGCGTCCCCTTACTCTTCTCTCTTGTGGTTCCCTTGCGAGCTCAGGCACACTCACAGACTCAGCCCTTTCTCCAGCTCCTCTGCACTGTGTTCTTTACCAAATGAGCCTCAGGACTAAAATCTAGTTGTCTAAGTTTTCTCCATTAGAAGATACATTTTTGTTTCACTCATGCTTTATCTCTAGAGCCTGAGGTGGTTCTGGCACAGAGTAGATACTTGATAAATATATGTTAACTGGGTATACTTTGCAGTCCTGGGATCATAGCCAAGGCCTTGTGTATGCTACATGTAAATGTTGTACCAGTGAGCTTTTTGTCACTGAAAAATTATTTAATTTTCTCTGATGCTCTTCTCGCTAATAATCTTGTTGAACAATTTACTGGATTCACTTTTCAAAGAGTTAGGCAGTGTAAGGACCCAGAAAGAGGACCCCAACTCAAGTCCCAATTAGCGTGCACCCAAGGAGACACAAGAGACTTACTTGATGCAATGGCAAAAGGCAGTTTACTAACAAGGGCCCTTGGATCGAAACTCATCCCACGCAGGGGAGAGAATTTCGATGAAGACCCCAGGAAGTTTAGAACTTTTATAGGGGGAGGGACAAGGGGGAAGGGAAAAGTGGGAAATTCTGGCGCGGTTACATATGATTGGATATTTCAAACATCAGCACTTTGCGTAAGCAATCATTTTGACAGGTTGGATGGCCCACTAGTTTTGACCATGAAGTCTCAGACCTTCTAGGATAAACACCAGGTGGCCCATTACTCACTTGGGTGTGTTTAGACTGGTCAAGATATGTCTTTGGTTGTTTCTACATTTCTGGTCACCTCGTCCCTAGAGGGGCTTGATATTTTTATTATGGCTACTCTCAGTAAGCTCAGCAAGCTGTCCTGCGGTCTTTGCCAAGTTGTTTGTGGTCTCTGCTGAGCTGTTTTAATTTTTACCCTTACAGCAGTCTTTTTATACCATTTGTTTTGTTTTATAGATAAGGACTTTTCTAATGTAGGCTGGCTTTAAATTTACTATGTAGGTGAGGATGACCCTGAGTTTGTAATTCTCCTGCCTCTACCTCTGGGATACTGAGATTATAGATGTGTGTCACCAAATCAAGGTATGTGTCCTGGGGATCCTAGGCAAACAACTCTATACTTTATTCTCTTCTCTCTCCCTATTCTCTGTCTCTCTGTCTGTCTGTCTGTCTCTCTCTCTCCTCCCTCCCACCCCCTCTCTCTCTCGGCTCTTAACTTTGTATCCCTGGTTAGCTTAGAACATATTATGTAGATCAGGCTGGCCTGAAACTCACAGAAGACATCGAGTGTCCTATTATTTTTCATCTGTATCTTTGTGACAGGATGTGTCCCTGAACTTGGGACCTTAGGACTTATACTTTATCAGCTAGATTAGAACCCAGGGATCTTTTGTTTTTACACTTCTGGGAGCTGGGGTTACAGGCATTTTTAGGGAGAAATGCCTGGCTTGGCGTGGGTGCTGGAATCTGATATTACACCTGGCTTATATTACACCTGGCTTATATGTTTTTCCTTAAACTTTAAAAAAAATTATTCTGATTGTGTGTGCATACAGGTGTGTGTATAAAAGCCAGGCCAGGGTCTCAGATATCCTTTGTCATCGTGCTCCACGCCTTATTCTCTTGAGACCAGGTCTTTCTCTGAACCCAGAGGTAGGCTTCCAGCCAGCAAGCCCCATCAAGTTTCCTGTCACTATTCCCTACAGCACGGGTTTTTTATAGGCATGTGACCACACCTGGCTTTAAAAACAAAACAACACTAACAAGTGTGGGTTCCAGGGATTTGAACTCAGTCCTCATGCCTGGATACCACTCTTACCTGTTGCTCTATCTCCCAGGTCTGGTTTGCTTCCTTAATGTACAAAACTGTACCTCTTTCAGAAGTATTTAAACTTCTGTTTACAAATTATAAAGACAGCAGCTCTCATAACATCAGTGGCCTTTGACTTGTATCTCCTTTGGGTTCTCTTTGAGGCCGTTCCTACATGTGATAACAAGGAGGAGAGAAAGCCCTCTCACCAGGAGTTGGACTGCAAATCATTCGGATGTAGTGTGGTTTTTACATCTCTACTAAATTAGACTATGTAGATAACGTAATGTGTTGAGATTAACAGCCTGCATCAGGGCTATGGGTATAGTTAATACTAGACCACTTGTGTAGCATGCCCAAAGTCCTGGCTTTGATCCTAAGCACTGGGGGGAAAAGGCTCAGGAGTGGCAGGGAAGCTGCAGCAGAGTGGTGTCTGAGTGTTGCAGAGCTTCTGCCTTAGGCTCTACTAGCAGACTGTTAAAGTTGACTTCTGGAACAAAGCAAGACTATATGGAGTTCTAAAGAAAGTTATTATACAATCTGAGATACTTTATTAATTAACTTGATGTAATGCAACGTTTTGTTTCTTGTTAAAGTATTACATGAAACAGAATAAAACAAACAAAACCATCCATTTAGATCCTTGTCCTCACAGCATTAGGAGGGTCAAAAGCAGGCTGGGCTTGGTACGGACAAAACTTAGAATTCCTGTTTTGGAGCTGAGCTTCATTCTGAATGCCTTTAATCCCAGCACTTGTGAGGAAGGGGCAGGCAGATCACTGAGTTCAAGGCCAGCCTGGTCTACAGACTGAGTTCCAGGACAGCCAGGGCCAGATAGAGAAACCCTCTCTTGAAAAACAAAACAATCCTTGTTTTGTTACAGTTTACATTGAAATACATAGCTAATAAACATTTCACTTATTAAAAACAAGAGAAAAGTCAAGAAAACCAGTTCTGTGACCCTGCCTCTGCCTCCCTTGGCTTGAAGCTTCTGCCATCTGCAGGTACTCAAGTGTGACTCAGACTTCCTGCATTTGGACCTGATTCATACATGAGTCATGCTTCTCAGGAATACTGTCTCTGTGGGTTTCCTTTTGGCTCTGTAGGATTTTGTTTTGAGCAGGGTTGTGAGATATTGTTTGCTTCTCTGTGCTGTCTAGCATCATCGAGGCACTTAGTGGGTCTTGGCAGATCTCTTTTTTTTTTTTTTTTTTGGTTTTTCGAGATAGGGTTTCTCTGTGTAGCCCTGGAACTCACTCTGTAGACCAGGCTGGCCTTGAACTCAGAAATCCGCCTGCTTCTGCCTCCCAAGTGCTGGGATTAAAGGCGTGCACCACCACCGCCCGGCTGGCAGATCACTTTCTATCCTTCGGATTTTTTACCTTTTTGTGTTGGAACCTGAAGCTAGGACCTTGTGTGTGCTAAGCATATACCTACCTAGTTATGTATCAAGAACCTGTTTAAACAACAGGTGGGTCAAGTGCTAGGTCCTGGGTCCCATGCCTACACTGCATAAGAAGCTGGGCTTGGTGGCAGCAGATGCTAACAGAAGAGGAACTCAATGGCATCTTTGGAGGCTCCATATTTTATAATGTTGTAAATGTCATGTCAGGGTTTTTAATTTTTTTCCTTATATTATTTATATATGTGTGTCTTTTTTACCCTATAGGTCCTTTGTGTATGTATTATTACTTCTAGTTTAATGATTTTATGGGATTCCTTAGTGTGTGAATAAGTAGTCTCAGTATCTCTATCTGTTTCTTGTGCCTTTTCTTAGGCTCTTTTCCTCTGTTTTATTCTATTCTTACATATTAGCTTTTGTTGTATCTTTATCTTATCTTTGTTTATATTATGTCTTATTCCTTAGAAGCATGTTTGTTTTCTTTATTTCTTCCTTCC
>NW_021620993.1:6874312-6874702 GCF_004785775.1 Grammomys surdaster | reverse complement strand
CACACAATTAGGAAATGGATCTGGATAGGAGGGGAGGTGGGAAGGAACCAGGAGAAGCAGAGGGAGAGGAAACAATAATCAAGATATATTATGTGAGAAAAATGGTTTGTTTGTTTGTTTGTTTGTTTGTTTGTTTTGAGACAGGGTTTCTCTGTGTAGCCCTGGCTGTCCTGGAACTCATTTGGTAGACTTGGCTGGCCTCGAACTCAGAAGTCTACCTGCCTCTGTCCACTGAGTGCTAGGATTAAAAACATGTGCCACTATGCCCGGCTTGTCTTTTTCCTTTCCTTTTCCTTTCCTTTCCTTTCCTTTCCTCTTTCCTTTCCTCTTTCCTTTCCTCTTTCCTCTCCTCTCCTCTCCCCTCCCCTCCCCTCCCCTCCCCTCCCCTCT
>NW_021620993.1:6755156-6874212 GCF_004785775.1 Grammomys surdaster | reverse complement strand
AATATTTATTTATTTATTTATTTATTTATTTATTTATTTTATGTATGTGTATATGCTGTTGCTGTCTTCAGACACACCAGAAGAGAGCATTGGATCTCATTGCAGATGGTTGTGAGCCACCATGTGGTTACTGGGAATTGAACTCAGGACCTCTGGAAGAGCAATCAGTGCTCTTAACCGCTGAACCATCTCTTCATCCCCCTGGCTTTTAATTTCAATAAGAGGGGGAAAAATCCAAGCAGGAGGAAAAGGAAGGAAGAAAGGGAGGGAGGAAGAGAGGGAAGAGGGGGGGGGGGCTTAGGAGGTTACCGAGTTGGCTCAGCAGTTAGGAGTGCTTGTTGCTTTATAGAGGATTGAGGTTGCCACATGGTGGCTCACAAGCATCTGTACCTCAAGTTCCAGGGTGTCTGATACTCTTTTCTGACTTCTGTGGACACCAGGCATGAATATGACACATAAAATACATCTAGGCAAAACATTTGTAAAATTGAATAAGTAAACAAACCAGCATGCAAACAAACTGGGCTCAGCCCTGGGAGAGAGGAAGGAGGATTGGAAGTTCAGGACCATCCTCTGCTACAAGCAAGTGTAAGGCCAGCATGGAGTACAAGAGACCCTGCCTTGAAATAACAAAAACTAGATGCAGAGGCATGTCACTATTTAATTTTCTGTTTCCTAAGTGGGTACTGGTGTGGAATATATTTTTATGCACTTGTTTGCCTTCTGTATATGGTGTTAAAGGGCCCATTCAAATATTTTGTCCATTTATTTATTGGGTTGTTAATTTTCTTCCTCTTGAGTGTTGAGAGAGATCTCTGTATTCCAGATGCAAGTTCTTTTTCCAGACTATGTGATTTTTCAAGTGCTTTCTCTTATGTCACTGCTTATTTTTTTTCTAAAGATTCACAAGAATTTATAAGTATTTGTTATAGTTGAGAGAGATTCAAGTGACACAGAAGTATGTGGAGTAAAAGGTTCAAATTCTGGGGCTGGAGAGAGGCTCAGCAGTTAAAGTCTGTGGTGCTCTTGCAGAAGATCTGGGTTCCATTCCTTGTTCGCACATGGCAGCTCACAGATGTCTGTGAGGATCTGGTGTCCTCTTCTAGCTTCCATGTGCTTCGGGCACACACAGGATACACATACATGCAACCAGGTACTCATACACATAAAAACAAATAATCTTAAAACAAAACAACCAAAGGAGTAAGTTTTCACTTACCTCCTCCCTTATGCTTCTGTATGGAGACAGCTAATGTTGGTTATTTTTTGAGGCTTTTTCCAGTTCCTTTTTGTAGTCTGCTTTTTATTAAATATTTTTGTTTTCACCGGGCAGTGGTGGCGCATGCCATTGATCCCAGCACTTGGGAGGCAGAGGCAGGCGGATTTCTGAGTTTGAGAGTTCGAGGCTAGCCTGGTCTACAGAGTGAGTTCCAGGACAGCAAGGGCTACACAGAGAAACCCTGTCTCAAAAAACCAAACCGAAAAAAAAAAATGTTTTCTAAGTGATGTTTAGTTGTATGTGTTTTTTAAATTAGCGCTGTCATTTCATATTAAAGTTTCATTTTAAATCTTTTTTAGACTTAGGTAGAATCTTTGTCTGTTAAGTGTAGTAAATGTTGATGTCTTGTGTTCTATTCTTAAAAGCTATGATTTGGAAAAGAGTTATAGAAGTTAAGGTTAAACAGATATACAAAATGTAATTAGGTTATTTTATGTTTGCTAAAAATTAATTGGTTGAAATGACTTTAAATGTGTCAGTTTTCTCAAAATAAGTAGCTGTTTGCTTTGCCAAAAAAAGCTTAACAGACAACAAGAATGGTATTGATAACATTGAAGTTCTGGTTCATTCTCAAATTTTAAGTTGTTCTTATTTTTCTTGGGTTGGTTCATTTGGGCTGTTTGAAATACCCAGTTCAGAATTGGCATTTGGTTTGTGTTTGTATTTTTAGCTTTATTTTTGAGCTTTTCTAACCACAACTATAAGAACTTTTTTGTAGAGTAACTTTTGATTCAGACAAGCCGCTTTTTCTTTCTCTAGGTATGAATCTTAGGACCCAGAATAAGGACTCTCTAGAGGACGGTGTTCCTACCTCTCCAGAGCCAAGTAAGGGGCTGCCAGACTAGAGGAGGGCAGGTGATGGGGTCTGCGGGGTGGTGAGGGCATGAGCAAGCCCTGAGGACGACAACAGTCCAGGAAGCCACATACTGTGTGATAGGAAGCTGATGTGTGGGGGATTCTTGGGTCTGATGCCAGGTGAGAGAAGTGTGGCTGAATGACCTGCCCAGAGTGTGTAACTCAGGACACACAGAAGGAGGAGATTTCCCAAGAGGACCCTCTTGCCTGGCAGAAGCTAATCTTAGTTCTTAGCCCTAATACTGGCTCTGGAATAAAAATGAGCAAGAAATAATGGGCTGATACTAGAGTCCTTCACATACTCTTATGGTAGAAAATACTTGGCTAGTTAATGTCTGTTTAGATCACATTTGTCTATTTAAATAGCTGAACAGTTACAGAGCACCTTTACTAGAATACAGAAACCATTCTACCACTGCAAACACTTTATTCTGTGTGGCTATGCATGTGTAGCACTGAGTCTTTTTGTCTCCATTGATGATTAATTAACTTAATCCTCTTATAAATTTTCATGTCCCCATTACTCATTTTTTAAGTCAAAAAGTTTATTTTACGTATTTGTGTGATGGCACACATATGCTATAGCATATGTGCATGGAGGCTCGAGGACAAGCATGGGAATCGGCTCTCTCCTTCTCCTGGGTGGATCCGGGGATCAATCTCAGGTCATCAGCCTCAGTGGCAAGTGCCCTACCTATTGAGCCATCATCCCAGCCCCAAAAGTTGTTCGTTCTTTCCCTCTCTCCCTCTCTTTCTTTCTTATAAGTTTTTTTTTAAGATTTATTTATACTATGTATATGAGTATTCAGATACACCAGAAGAGGACATCACAACCATTAATTATAGGTGATTGTGAGCCACCGTGTGGTTGCTGGGAATTGAACTCAGGACCTCTGGAAGAGCAGTCAGTGTTCTTAACCACCGAGCAGTATGCAGTGTGTAACTATCCCGCTCAGGACTCAAAGGAGTGAGGGCTGTTGTTGTTGCTCTTATTTGTTTCCTTTTATAGATTTTTTTTTTTTAAAGTCTTCACTTAAAAGATCTTAAAGATAGAGTCAGTTTTACTTAGAGAGATAGCTACCTGTCTGTTTTTATCATTTAAATGAAACACTTGAGGGGGAAACATTTATTAAAATGTGGTTTAAAGCCCGGTGTGTAGTGCACATTGAACCCCAGCTTTCTGCAAGCTCCAGGAGAAGGATCACAAGTTCAAGGCTTACCTGGGATGCATAGCAAGTCTCTGAGAGAGGAGGAAGGAGGAGAGAGAGATTATTATGGTGCTGACTCTGGCAAGAGCTCACCAACTGCATCCCACAGTGATGAATGGCATCGTGATTAGAAAGAGTCAGACATCACATGCAGAAAATGGAAGCTAGAGCACAGAGTAGGTCAGGGACTATCAGAGCTGCCTCTAGGTTTCACTGTTAAAGTGTCCATATTTTTCATAGTTCAACAAGTACATGAGTCTAGTGGAACAAGCCACATAGTGTGGCCTTTGTGCTTTAACTCAGTGGTCTTGCACTCAAGCCAGACTTGGCCATTATCTGTATTATTTGTAGTATTCACAGTAGAGTGCATCGCTGGCATCTTGTGAGTAGAGTCCAGCATCTCTCAATGTCCAGCACAGCCTTCTATAACAGACTGATCTGGTCCAAAATGTTAGGAGTTAGTTACCAGTGTTGAAAACCTGCTTTATCTAGGGAGCAGATGTCAAACTCATGTCTCCAAAATCCCAGCCTTGTAACTGTCCCAGACATCCTCTTTTGGTTTTCCCTCCTATCCTTTTAAATCTATTACTTGTGGTTCTGAAAGTGTTCCTGTTTCTGCTGCTATTTGCTATTTTGCTCCCAATTAGGCTGAGCTTTCTTCCTTTCCTACCCAGACACTCTGCAGTTCTCTAAAGGAGAAGCTCTACCCTGAGCCTCTCTTCTGCCCTCAGAATGTTAATTTGCTTTGATATATAACCCTGCCTGCCCTGCAGTAACCTCACTGGCATTTCAGCTGTAGCTCATGATCAGCAGAAAATGAAAAATAGCGGCTATGAATCCCATTTGCATGATGGGATTGGATAAGCATGTGTTGCGTTATCTAACAAACTCTGTTTCTCTCTCTTTCTCCCTCCCCCATCCCCTTCCCTCTGCTCCCTCTCTATCCTGGCAATTTCTATCACCTTTTGTCATGAACTTCACCCCATCCTCTCCCTTCCTTCCATATCCCAAACCTGCCGTGGTGACCACATATACCCTTTCCCTGTTATGCGAGGCAGTTCTGACACTGTCTGCTCCCCCTGTAGTGCCAGGCTTCTGTTGCACAGTTGGAGTGGATTGGAAGTCTCTTACTACTCCTGCATGCCTTCCCCTCACCACTGACTACTTCCCGGACCGTCAGGGCCTGCAGAATGACTACACAGAGGGCTGCTATGATCTCCTCCCAGAAGCAGACATGGACAGGTCAGTGCCTGAGACAAAAGCAGTCAGCTTTGTTTTGTGAGGGTTATGGGTATATTGGAACACATGCATAGAAAGAAGAACACTGAACTTCTAAGCCTTTTATGTCCTCCTTTAGTAGTTGGGAAATTTGATGATGCAAGAACTGTTAGTTTCTCTCAAGTTTTGTTGACATCAACAGTTTGTCTTCCTGGATAACATTTGCTAATGTAGTTGTTTTGGGCACACTACATCTGATTATGTTTTCTAAGGTTATTCTTTCTGTCTTCTTTCTCTACCTTGTTGAACTGATCATTTCTCCTAAAGCTGATGTACAGGTTATGGATTTTATGAGCTGAAACAAGAGAAGAGGCGCAGTAACTATATCACTGCCCAAGGTCAAGCATGCCCACATGCTCACTCATTTCTTTTCCAGGAGAGATGAGGAGGGTGTTCAGATGACAGCTCAGCAAGTGTTTGAAGAGTTCATTTGCCAGCGTCTCATGCAGGGTTACCAAATCATAGTACAGCCAAAAGCACAGAAACCCAACGCCACAGTTCCACCCCCACTGAGCAGTAGCCCACTCTATAGCAGAGGTAAGTGATTCTCCTTAAAATTATATTTCTTCCTTTCTACTAAATCCTGAGAATAGGTTTCTTTTGTTAGGTTATTGTCTTAGTTGATGTGATGAAACACTATGACCAAAGCAAGTTGGGGAGGAAAGGGTTTATTTGGCTTAAACACATCACTGTTTATCACTGAAGGATGTCAGGACAGGAATTCACACAGGGCAGGAGGAACTTGAAGACAAGACCTGGTCCAGAGGCCATGGAGGAGTACTGCTTACTGGCTTGCTCCCACATCACTGTTTATCACTGAAGGATGTCAGGACAGGAATTCACACAGGGCAGGAGGAACTTGAAGACAAGACCTGGTCCAGAGGCCATGGAGGAGTACTGCTTACTGGCTTGCTCCCAATGGCTTGCTCAGCCTGCTTTCTATTAGAACCCAGGACCAGTAGCCCAAGGATAGCACACCTACAATGGGCTGGTCCTTCCCCACCAATCACTAAGTAAGAAACTGGTTGATAGGCTTGCCTACAGCCAGATCTTATGGAGACATTTTCTCACTGAGACTCCCTTCTGTCTGATGGCTATGACTTGTGTCAAGTTGACATAAAAAAACAACTGGCACTTCAGCCCTTTTGAGAGTGGTCCTGGATTCCATGACTAGCACCCAAACACAAAAAAAGAACAGTGGTAAAGAAAATCACTTCAATCAGGTTTGGTGGCCCAAACATGCTGAGTTATAGGTTAGCCTTCACTACAAAGTAATACCCTATTTTGAAACAAAAACACAAAAGACCCTACTCTTGGAGCTGGAGAGATGGCTCAGTGATTAAGGGCACTGGCTGCTTTGCAGAGAGCCCTGGTCTTTGGTACCTAACTCTCACCTGGTGGCTTACTCCCAATGGTACACATACTGTTAAGCTCAGTGAAGGAGAGTAAAACCATTACCCAAATTCTTTGTTGAAGTTAAGTAAACTTTATTTCCTGTCAGACTGGGCTATCTTCCTAAAGCAGGATTTTGGAAAAATAGTACCAAACATAAGAGGAGGTGGGGTTTATATAGCCAAAAAAACCACCCAACCCCCCCAAAAAACACTGTAAGAACAGGGAGTTTTCAAGGGTTTAGGGATTTCCAGAGGAATTTTGGTTATGTAGGAACTTGGCTAAACATTTCAAAACTATTTGGAAGAACATCTTGTCTTATCAGAGTACATTCAAGGTGTGAGTCAAACTTCAAAGGGGGAGGAGCATGTCAAATCCCAGAAACTGGTTAAAGTGTCATCAACTTGAATTTTGCAGCAAACAGAAATGAACTTGTTCTGACCTCATGACAGAATGGCTTCCGTCCTTAAGATGGATTAGGCTGATCCATCAATACATTCAGGCAAACACTGATACTAATAAAAGATAGATTTTTTTTTCTTTAAAAAAAAAAACCTTCTTCTTTTTGAGACAGAGTTTCTCTGTGGAGCCCTGGAACTCTAGACCAGAATGTTTTCAGACTTACAGGATTCTGCCTGGTTTTGCCTCCCGAGTACCATGATTAAAGGTGCCCACCTTTAAAGGTGGTCAACTCTATTCTTATTAATCTCCCTCTCCCTCCCTCTCTTCCTCTCCATTTTCCTCCCTCCTCCTTCCCTCCATCCCTTCATCCCTTCCTCTTTCTGTTTTCTGAGACAGGGTTTTACTGTCCAGCCTATTAATAGACTCTGGCTGGACTATAACTCACTGTATAAACCAGGCAGACTCACCTCAAACCCAAAGATCTAGTTGTTTCTCCCTTTGAAGGGCTGGCATTTAAGGTATATACCCTTATGCCTGGTCCTACAATTCTCTTTTTAAAAAAGAGGATACGACTAATTTTAGCCATGATATAGTTTGGTTTAGACAACTAGGAGTAGCAGAAGGCCAAGTTAATAACACTCAGTTATCAAGTATATAGTGAATGTTCTAAACCTGGAAGAGGGTTTCTAGTGTTACACCTACCTGATACACTACAGGTTCTCAGATGGTGCCTAAATCTAAGTTTACTGTTTGTTTGTTTGTTTTTTAATGTATATATGGAGTAGCACAGTCCACAATAACTAGGGAGGGTCAAAAATTTGACAGTGCTAGAGTTATACAAACAGTGTGAGAGGCCAGCATGAGTGCTGGGACCAAACCCAGGTCTTTTGGAAGAGTAATATGTGCTCTTAACTACTGAGCATCTCTCCAGCCTGCTGCTTTTTTTTATGTGTGCCCTTGTCTTTTTTCTTTTCCTGGAACTGAGATCAAACTCAGGACCTCAGTCATAGTAGACAAATTCTCTACTCATTTGTACATTTGTTCTTTTCCCCATAGTCCGTGTTCATTTTTCGTCTTAATTACTGTAGCTTAGTGACCTGATTCAAGCATTAGTGGCTAGCAAGTGACCCTAACTGAGGAAGAGCCAAGTTGTGGAGAACTCATCTCAAATAAGTGTAACAGGGAGTATAAAGTGTGGGCGTCTGGAGCTGGAAGGTAATAATCACTTTCTGAAATAGTCAGTGAACTGTCTTGGTCTCTGGCTTCTTCATTGTTGCTAATGAAGCCTCTACTTCCCTATTTGGCCAGTGTAAAACTTCTGATCATTGTTGGTTCTAGTACAGCTCCTCTGGCCAGAAAATTAAAGAAGTATGGATCTGGAGTGTGGATTTAGTTGGCAGCTAGTCCAGGCCTCATCGATGAAGCTGTGGGCCTTTACATTTGTCACATGCTGACTTCTCTTCTTCATATTGTACACTCTCCTGGTTTTGGGTTTTGGTTTTTTGGGTTTTTTTTGTTTTGTTTTGTTTTGTTTTGTTTTGTTTTGTTTTGTTTTTGAGACAGGGTTT
The DNA here is from genome assembly GCF_004785775.1 of Grammomys surdaster. Lineage (NCBI taxonomy): Eukaryota > Metazoa > Chordata > Mammalia > Rodentia > Muridae > Grammomys > Grammomys surdaster. The sequence continues at coordinate 6,866,230 of NW_021620993.1, read as the reverse complement.
CTCTGTGTAGCCTTAGCTGTCCTGGAACTCACTCTGTAGACCAGGTTAGCCTTGAACTCAGAAATCCACCTGCTTCTGCCTCCCAAGTGCTGGGATTAAAGGCGTGCGGCACCAACGCCTGGCTACACTCTCCTGGTTTTGTTTTTGTTTGTTTGTTCATTTTTTTAAGGCAAAGTCTTTTATAGTTCAGGTTGGCCTTGAACCCTTGATCGTCCTGCTTCATCTCTCATCTGCTGGGGTACAAATATGTACTGTCACACCTGGCTTTTTCTGTATGAACCTTTTGGGGTGCCAAGACCATTTTGGAAGGTTGCTATGGTCAGCACTGTACCACCAGTGAACTTACCCAAGACCATTTGGGGTTCATCTTTTTTACTTCCACAGTCGAAACTACAGTGCCTGGATTATAACAAATAGTAAATAAATATATGTGGTTATTCATTCACTTATTTATTCAACAATGTTTTTGACAATTGGGGAAATTATAGCTCAATAGAGAGAAATGAATCTGCTGTGATAAAGCCTGGGAGGGAAAAGTTAGTTCAAGGCCCATTAGATCTCTTTAATTTGGACTTTAAGATGTTTTAGAGGACTGGGTGAATTTAAACCTGAAATAGTGGAAGTCATTAGGGGAAATAGGGGGAAGTTGGAAGGAAGAGCCTGAAGGCAGAAAGATCAGCTTATGTATGTGCGAGAAAGCCTTATAGCAGGAGATAATTTTTGCACACCAAAAAGAAAGAGTGTTAGAGTGCTCTGGAGCTGTGGCTAGAGATGTTAGTTCTCACAGGGCTGCGAGAAGAGCTTAACTTTTTAACCCAGGAAACAGTAATGAATTTACTTTAGATGTCACTGGCCACATCTAGTCTGCCTGTCCTCTGCTCTTGAATGGATAGGGACTGTCCCTTGTGAGTCTGTAATTCTAGCATCCAGTCTGGTCCTGACTGATTTGTGACCCTTACTCTTCATGGCTAGATGTCAGAGGAAAACTCTTATTTCCCTGGTAATAAAAATTACTGGTATCCTGTTACTATTGTTACTTGAAAAGTTGCTTTCACAGCCAAGTCTTGCGTCTCCCTTATTTCAGGTTTATTGATTGCAAATGTAAGGTACAACTTGGGTTTACTGTACTGTACTACAAACACATGTTTGCTTACTGGGGTACTCCTAGTTGGGCTGAGGTGTTGGAGAGCTGACCTGGATGCTCAGGATCCTTATCCCCTGATACTCTTCCTGACAGCCAGCAAGTTGTAGCAGAAATGAAGGAGTGCCTCATGGGGTACTCTTCAGTTGCAGAAAGCAAGACTTGCAGAGATTTGAAACAATCACAGTCAGAATCCTCTCAGACTCTACTGTCCTTTCTTCTCCAGGGACTTCCAAGTGGCCTGCCACCATATGACCATTTCTCTGAGCTGAACAAGAGAGATCACACTTTGTTTGCAGGTCATGAGGATCTTGCACAGGCTTTGCTGTTGTTCTTTGCTTGTTTGTTTGTTATTGTTTGCTTGAGACATGGTTTCTCTATAGCACTGACTGTCTGGAACTTACTCTGTAGACCAGGCTGACCTCAAACTCAGAGATTTGCCTGCTTCTGCCCCCCAAGTGTTGGGATTAAAGGCAGGTGCCAGCACTGCCTGACTGGCTTGGTTGTTCTTTATAGCATAGTTTTATTCTTTTAAACACTTGTCATATGTTTCTGATTCCTTGTCATTCCCCACTCTGCTGTGTTTAATTCAGTTAAACTATGTTTTTGAACACTTATTCTGAGCAAGGCCTTTTTAATAGGAGCTAATATAAAATAAACTATATTTAGATTTGGCCTCTTGAAGCTTTATTTTAAATTTTAATTTAATTTGTTCTTGAGGCAGGGATTCACTGTGTTGCTCAGTTTTACCTCAAACTTCAAGACTCAAGCAATCTGCCTGTGTTAGTGTCCTGGGTTGCTGCAGCTATAGATATGCACTGCAGTGCCTGAGAGAGACACATACCTAAGGAACTACATGTAAGATATTCACAGGGTTAGCGCTGTCTGACAGCTTTCCCCGGGAAGTTACTTTTGATGGTGATATTAAGTTGTCTATAAAATGGACTAGAGAGATGCTAGCCAGTCAGGCACTTACTGCTGTGCTTGAGGACCTGAGTGAGTTTGATCCCCGGAACCCACATGTAGGACGAATTGTCTTCTGACCTCCACCATGCATACTATAGTCTGCACATGTCCTTGTACTCATGCATGGTACACAAGGTAAGTAAGTAAATGTGAACAGCTGTTTAATCTGTAAGGTTTAAGTTAGTGGCTCAGGAAGAGAGTGCAGAAGCAGTGTCCGAGCAGCTGTGTAGGGGCAAATCTGCATAGATAAGTAAGTGCTCCTTTCTCCGAGAGGAGCCTTGGGGAGGAGTTGGAGTGCGGGCCAGGGTAAGGACTGCCAGCCTGGGGTGGAGTCTGGGTAGAGTGGAGTTTCATTTTAATCACACATCTTTCCCCAAACCTATTAATGTTTACTCCAGAGGACTGTGCATCAGGGTTGGAGTGTGATATCCAAGTGCTTTTAGCACTCTGATTTGCTATTAGTTGGTTTAACAACGGAAATATCTGACCATTTCTGCAATTTTATTTTTTAACCAAGGATGATGCTTCTGTGAGTTTCCTCTCAAAACATTTGTTTCTTCTTTTGTTTCTCTTTATCTGTATCTTTGTGGATAAAAGCAATAATTTTCTTTACTAGGCCTTGTGTCCCGAAACCGCCCTGAGGAGGAGGGCCAGTATTGGCTGAGTATGGGCAGAACTTTCCATAAGGTGACACTCAAGGATAAGATGATCACAGTAACTCGTTACCTTCCCAAGTAAGTCCTTAGATGTTTACCATCCTTGGTGACTATCTTGAATTTTGTCTGTACACTAAATTATGTGTATAAAACAATATGTATATAAGAAGTAGAATGAGTCCTTTAGAATTTTGGCTTTGCCTTAAAATAAACTTTTAGTTTATAGTTTACTGCTTCCAAAAAGCAACTGATTCAGTTTATAAAGCTTAGCATGACTTACATCAAGCGTATTAAAATCAAAGGATGAATGTAAGAAAAAAACATGATAAGTTTAAGAAGATCTGAGAAATGTCCATTATAGTCTCCTAGGATGAACTGATTTCTGTATCTAGGGACTGATCCCAGGTAGTACCAAGTACAGTGAGACAGAAAAGGGTGGCGATGGTTGTGGTGGCAGTGGCAGTGGTATGTGCAGATTGCTTTTAAGTATCCAGGCATACCTTTGTTTTTCAGGTACCCTTATGAATCTGCCCAGATCCATTACACCTACAGCCTCTGCCCTTCCCACTCAGACTCAGAGTTTGTCTCCTGTTGGGTAGAATTCTGTCACGAACGGCTAGAGGAATACAAGTGGAATTACTTAGATCAGTATATTTGTTCTGCTGGCTCTGAAGATTTCAGGTTAGACAGCAGTTTAACTTCCTATTCCTGCTGCTTTAGATATGTGCGTCTTTTAACACATTCGTCCTTTTGTCTGATGTCTGTTTTGTTTTCCCTAAAATTGGAAGAACAGAGCATACCTGCATGTGTTAAACTCTGTGTGGCTAATGGTGGCAGTTATAACAGTGTGAACCTACTCAATGCCATTGACATACAGACTTAAAATGGGTTAAAGTGATAATTTTTTCTTTTTTTGTTTTTGTTTTTGTTTTTCGAGACAGGGTTTCTCTGTGTAGCCTTGGCTGTCCTGGAACTCACTCTGTAGACCATGCTGGCCTCGAATTCAGAAATCTGCCTGCCTCTGCCTCCCAAGTGCTGGGATTAAAGGCGTGCGCCACCACTGCCCTAAAGTGATATATTTTATAGTATGTATTTTATTGCAGTTGGAAGGAGAAACTCAGCCACAATGTGCCCTTTGGTGCAAGTTTTAACATAGAGTACAAACTCAGTGGAGGAACTTACTCCCATAGATATTGTAGGATGTTCCTGAGGCCACCTAGCGACAGCTATGATTCAGCATTGTTTTATGTAAATTAATAGTCTGTGCATGTGTGTTTACATGTCCTTGTATACATATTTATACATTTTTAGCAAACATAAGGATACATGTTGCCATGTGCTTTCAGCATTTTATTCTCTTGTTGTCTAGTAGCCTTGTGGTTGTCTCATGTATAATGTTTTAACTTTTCTGTCTGCTTTGCAATTGATGGTGGACAGCTGCTTCACTGGGGGTGGATGCACAGAGGCATTGTCATGGCTCTGGGGTTAAAGCAGAAGCCACTTTGTGGTCTTCCTTGTAGTTTTCTGTCTAGTGTCTTAAGCAAAGCCACTTGGGACACCAAAGCAGGACTCTGTTGCACCAGCTTCAGAGAGCTATGTGGGAGGACTTTTACTACCTACTTTTTTTCACCACCACTCTGTTACCCTTGACTATAGCTTAATCGAGTCTCTCAAGTTCTGGAGAACTCGATTTCTACTACTGCCAGCCTGTGTCACTGCCACCAAGCGCATCACAGAAGGGGAGGTGCACTGTGACATCTATGGGGACAAACCCCGCGCAGATGAAGATGAGTGGCAGCTTCTAGATGGCTTTATTCGCTTTGTAGAGGGCTTAAATCGCATCCGCAGGCGCCACCGCTCAGACCGCATGATTCGGGTAAGGGTTCTCAGAGCTCTCAGGGGCTACAACTAGCCTGGGGTGCAGGCTCTACCTCCTATTCTCTCATCAGCTGGATGATTTATCCCATGACTACCCAACATGTGTCTAAAATTCCAATCAGGAAGTTCCTACCTGTTGTTGGATGGTATCAACAGTGACTGGACATTACTTTATGATTAGTTGCCCCTTCTAGCTGAGGACAGACCACCTACTGTGTAACCCCAAGTGGGACCCAGGATCAGGCACAGCAGTACTGAATTGCAGAGTAAAAGCTCTTAAGAGGTGAACAGCAGCAGACCTTCCTTTTAGAAAGTGTCTGTCACTTTCATTTCAGTCATACACTGCCACTCAGTAAAGAAACTGAGGCTCATGAAGGCTACAGGATAGACCTGAGGCCACCCAGGCAGTGATGATTCACCATTGGTTTGCTTAAATTAACATATAGTACAATTGACTCGTGTGTGTGTGTGTGTGTGTGTGTGTGTGTGTGTGTGTGTGTGTGTGTAGAAAATACAGGGATTCATGTTATCAAACACCACAATCAAAAAATCAAAATGAATGGTTCCTTACAGGTAGACCACCTGCCTGACATTTGACAAACTGAGTTTGATCCCAGAACTCAAAGGAAAAACAAAAAAGGTTCATGCTGCCCTTTGCAGTCCTATCCTTCCCATCTCTATCTCCTAGCAACCACTAGTCTTTGCAAATGTTTTAAAAACGCTATTGTATAATATAAAGCCATTTGAGGCTTGCTTCTTTTATATAGCATCATGCTTTGGTTTTCATTCAGGTTTGTGTGTTAGTAATCTTATGATAGTGAGTGGTCCTTCATCAAGCCTATTTTTAACCTCAGGCTCCTTTTCCCACATCAGCTACCATCTATACACAAGATCACTTGTGCATGGAAACGTTTAGAAATTAGTGTGAAAAAAACCAACTTTAGTTTGAATTTCAGCTCCAGTGGGATTTGAAATTACTTGGCTAAACCAACTTCTCTGAGCCTTCTATAGTCCACTAAACATAGAGAACCTGTGTTCCTCTGCTAGGTTAATTAGGTTCCCAGGGTCTGAAGATGAAACAGTGTGAGCTGAGATACAAGGAAATCTCAGAGCCCACCTGGGCTAACGAACTATCTCCTCCTCCATGCTTTAGAAAGGGACTGCCATGAAAGGCTTGCAGATGACCGGACCCATTTCTGCACACCCTCTGGAGTCAACAGGCCCCCCAGTTGGGAAGAAAGGAACCTCAGCCCTGTCTGCCCTGCTGGAGATGGAAGCTAGTCAGAAGTAAGTGCCTGGTTAAAAAGAGACCGCTTTCCAGGGACCCAGTATACTTTAAGGCATTTCAGTGCCTCAGTTGCCTGACCAAGGTGAAATATAATTGCCATGTATAATTAAGGAGATATTACAGAGTTGGAGAGGTATCTCAGCAGTTAAGAATAGTAGCTGCCTAGTCTTAGTTCCCAGGACCCATGGTGGCACCCAGCTGTTTGTGACTGCAGTTCCAAGGGTTCCACCACCTTCTGTGGCCTCTGTGGACACTGCACACACATGTACAGACCTACATGCAAGCAAACAGGCATTCACATGAAATAAAACTAAGTCTTTTTTAAAGAAGACATTTACATGACCAGAAAGTGAAGCTAATACCTTGTGTCAAATAGCAAAATAGACCTGCAGTTAAAAACCTGAAGTCTGAGTTTTTATTTAAACTACAGCTGGGCAGTGGTGGTGCATGCCTTTAATCCCAGCACTTGGGAGGCAGAGGCAGGTGGATTTCTGAGCCAGCCTGGTCTACAGAGTGAGTTCCAGGACAGCCAGAGCTAAATGGAAAAACCCTGTCTCAAACAAACAAACAAACAAACAAAAACAAACAAGCCCTGCGGTGGTGGTGCACGCCTTTAATCCCAGCACTTGGGAGGCAGAGGCAGGCGGATTTCTGAGTTCGAGGCCAGCCTGGTCTACAGACTGAGTTCCAGGACAGCCAGGGCTATACAGAGAAACCCTGTCTCGAAAAAACAAAAAAAAAACAAAAAACAAACAAACAAACAAAAAAAAAAAAACTAAACCTACAAACATTTAATTTGGACCACAAAACGTTTTTTAAAGTTGTTTTCTTAAAGTTTGTATAATGTATGCATCTTTATGTATGTGTTGCCATAGTCATGCACATGTTACAGAGACCAAAGGGGGTACTGTGGGTCCTTCTCTGTCACTCTCTACATTGTTTCCTTGACACAAGGTCGCTGGCTAAAGCTAAAGCTTAGCCGCACCAGCTGGCCAGCAAGCTTTTGGAATCTGTCTCCTACTCTTCCACCAGGCCTGAGATCACAGGCACGCCTGTCTGTAACTGACTTTTAAGTATATGCTGGGGATCTAAATTCATGTCTTTATGCTTGTTCGGCAAGCACTCTTTTTTGGGGGGGTGGGGGGGGTGGGGCGGCTACATGTGTCTGTGTACCGTGTGGATACCTGATGCCTGCAGAGCCAGAAGATGGACTGAAGGGTGATTGTAACTTAACCAGAGTCATCTGTAGGTGTAACATATGCTGTTAACTACTGAGCCATCTCCCTGCCCTATCTATGGTTAATTTCGTTATTGTTTTCATCTTAAGATAAGTCTGGCAATGTAACCTGGGTTAACTTAAAATTTTTGTTGTAGTTTTCTATTATCTTAACCTTGTGGTATGCCTTCCTTAGCCCTCTGGGTGCTGGGATTAGTAGCATGTGCCACCATGCTTGTCTTAATTAGAGATGAGATCTTGCTATGTTGTCCAAAATGTCCTCAAACTCAAGTGATCTTCCTGCCTCAGACTCCTGAGTCTCTGGGACTGCAAGTATATGCTAGAGACATAGTATCTCCCTGGAGATGGAGTTACAGGTGAGCTCCCTCACATGGGTGCTTGGAACTGAATTGAGGCCTTCTCTAAGAACAGTATGCACTTAAAACCACTGAGCATTCTCTCCAGCCCATGCTTGGCTTTAAATAGCAGAGATTCAGTCTACATTTATCCAACCACAAGAGCCCAATAGTTTAGAAAGGACATCCATTTCTGGTTCTCTCAGTCATCTTATTCTTCTCAAAGACAAGATTCTATGTTAGCTTATGCTGGCCTCAGACTCACCATGTAGCCAGGGATGACTTTGAACTCCTGATCTTTGTGCTTCTACCTCCCACGTGCTAGAGCTAAACGTATGTGCCACTGTACATAGCACTCTCCCTGAGGTGACTCGTCTTGCACCTTCAGTCATGCACTTGATTATGTGGCCCCTTTATAAGTAGCAAATGTTGCAGTTGACAGAACATCAGTTGAACGACACCAGGCTTTGTGAGGAGGACATGGAGAGCATCACAGCTGGGAGATAAGATGGCTGTGCAGTAACCAAAGAGTTTCTGGGGGAAGGTGGAACTCAGCAAAAAGAGGAAGCATTATTGCATGTGTGCAGATGAGTCCTGTCCCCTCTTATTCCCCCATCTGCTTGTCTGCTTCTTGGACCTACATCAGTCAGATGACCTGACAGTTTTCTACTGAGGCTAGAGGATTTGTCTGCTGGTTTCAGAGTAGATATGCTATGTATGTATATGATATGTAGTTTTATGAAGTTATGGAAGGTGGGCTGCTGAGGGGCTCTTTGTACAGATGTTGTGCAGGTGGGTTAGGAGAGACCCTGTCTACCCTGTTGTATGGTTCCATGTTGTATCTAGTAAGAACTTTCACACATTGGCTTCAGAAAGTAAACTTGATTGGGCAAGAGAGCATGAGGTATGTGTAGAAATTCATTTGGAGACAGTGTGGAGAGCTGGATGCCAGGCCGTCCTTGCCTGTCTCATAGCGGAGGAGGATTCACTTAGCACACATTTGGTTTTGTTATCATGAAAAGTTTCAAACAGATGAATAAATGTGGACTGAGTAGTATTAGCTAGTCTCTCTCTAGTCTCCGGTTTCAGTGATCTTCTGTTCTTGGCCACTCTTATTTGATTTATAAATGGGTATTTATCTTCCCTTTTATTTTATTTCTCAAATCCCACATATCATACTCTTATCTGTAATATTTCAAAATGTATCTCTGAAAATTTTGTCTTATTTAAAAAAAAACAAAAACAAACAAACAAACAAACAAAAAACCAACTAAACCAGTACAGCAAGATGGTTGGTTCAGTGGGTAAAAGTATTTGCCACCAAGACTTATAATTTGAGTTTCATTCCTGGGACCCACGTTGTAGGATCAAGAATTGACCCATGAAAGTTGTCCTCTGACTTCAACACTTGTACTGTGGCATGCGTGCTTCCCAGTAAAAAATGTAACTTAAACCCTAATCATAATATCATAATTTATCATAAAATTATAAGTCCTTAATATTGTGAAATATGTTTTCAGTGTCTTTGGCAAAAAATGTGCCTCTTAGTTAGGAATATTTTTGCTGTGATTAAAACAAAATGATCAAAAGCAACTTGGGGAGAAGATTTCTTTGGCTTATGTGTCCACATCACTGTTGATCATTAAGGAAGTCAGGACAGGAATTCCAGCAGGACAAGAACTGCCGCAGAGGTCAGGGAGGGGTGCTGCTTACAGACTTGCTTCTCATGGCTTGCTCAGCCTGATTTCTTATAGAACCAGGACCACCAGCCTAGGGATGGTGCCATCCATGATGGGCTGGGCCCTTCCCAAAAATCATTGATTAAGAACATGTGTTATAGGCTTCCTACAGCCTAAGCATACAGAGGCATTTTCTTAGTGGAGGTTTCTTCTCAGATGACTCCAGCCTGTGTCAAGTTGGCATAAAACTATCCTGTACAGCATGGTTTCAGGGATGAGTCCACACCTAGAATGACTTGGTGGGTGGGTGGCAGGAGGTAGGATTTGGGTGGAAGGAAAGGACTACAGAGAGGCACAAACAAACAGCAGAGTACCTACAGGCCTGCAGATGGGAAGAGGCAAGTGGCAAGATGAGTCCTCCTGACAGCACTGGGCTCTTGTTGGGACGACCAAGAAAGGCCTCAGGATTCTGCCAGCAGGTTCTCCCTGACTGCAGAAAAGAACAAGGAACATGCGTTTCTGGGAGGGGAGTGGTGTGAAAATGGAGGTAGAAAATATCTTAATTTGCCAGTGAGTCACTGTTTAGTATGCACAATGAGCCTCTTTCTGCTCAGATTGGGAAAAGCAAGCCATCTTGTGCTTGTAGGGTGGATGATGAGGCTTTCAGCTAATCCCATGACAAGAGCCAGGTCAGAGACTTGAGGCATTTCCTTCCCCAGATAACTGCTCCTGGCTGATGTGCCAGGTTTTTGAGAGGCTTAGGGTAGGTTAAAGGAGCCAGACCTTTATACAGTGTACTTACATGGTGCTTTTTGTTTTCTTTTTCTTTTTTTTTGTTTTGTTTTGTTTTTGTTTTTTCAAGACAAGGTTTCTCTGTGTAGCCTTAGCTGTCCTGAAACTCACTATGTAGATCAGGCTGGCCTCAAACTCATAGAGATTGGCTTGCCTCTGACTCCTGAGAGCTGGGATTAAAGTGGTGCACCACTGCCCAGCTTGTTTGCTTTTCTTTTTCTTCTGCTCTAATTAGCAGATTCAATTGTTTTTGTTGTGAAAACCAACATTAGCAATGTGAGAAAGGGCTTTCTTTTTATAGTCTGCCTCTTACTGTAACTATTTCCTCCAGTTCCCTGCCAGTCTTTATCCATAGACACATTCCCTTGATCAGGCTCTTGTGGAGTCAGCCTATGCTGACTAACAACAGTGGGTTAGCCTGGGCAGCAGATAGTGGCCTGAAACCTTTTCTGCTTTTATGAGATGAGGATAACCCAATGCAGACAAACAGACAGATGTCTTCATTCTATGTAGGATGGCTCTATGCAACCCTAGAGTATGATAGTGCCCCATCCACCTATACGTATGTAAAAGATGTTTGTGTACTTGTGTCTTGTGTTTAGTGTAAGCTGACTTTCTCCTGCCAGTTTCATATGGTGCAGACTTTGTGTAGGACTGGCTGCTTTCCCTCCTTCCTCAGAATAAATTGTGCCCTGAACATGTTCTCACATCTATGTGTATTCCCTGTAGCAGGTTCTGAGCTATTGGACAGGAACAGTCTCTTCCAGGTATGACTGCCTTCCTGGTGTGGGGGTTAGCACCTAGAAGGGAGTTCAGTAAATGTGGATGGTTAAGTGCATATGAGGCATCTGAGGCTTTCTGCCATTGCTGTCCCAGTCATGGCCCATTGTTGCAGCCATCAAGACCTGCCAAAGAAAGTCATAGTGTGTGTTCGTGGATGTAACTGAGAAGAAAACAGAATATAGAATATATTACAGTGTGGTAGAGAAATAAAGTTTGATATTGGTGGACAAAGATGAAAAGCAAGAGTATCTTCTGCCTCTCCTATAAAGTATACCTCAGAATAACCAAGTAGTTGCAGATTTCTTTTTCTTTCTAAAGTATTCTTGGTGTTAATAACAGAAAGAATGCTAGAATATCATTGTGTAGAGTCACTAAAGAATTAAAGGAACTAAGAACTCATCAGCACACAGCACACAGAGGAAGAATCCTTGCCCCTCAGTTGAACCTAAATCCAACCAAAGTTTAGGTCTAGCTCATAGCTCTCAGGAATTACAGGGAAGAAAGCATGGAATAATAAAGGAATGGATTCAGCACATCTGGATTAAATATGTCACGGGCAAGCTGCAAGGTTACAGTGAGAAAAGGAGTTTGGACCTTAAGAGATGTAAGCGATTACTTAACTGCAAGCACAGGCCTTCATAGACTCTTGTTTGGGACACACTAACATTTTTGAGATAATTGGAAATATTTGGTTGTGGTTATGTTTCTTTAAAGGTTATTTTCTGGGGCTGGAGAGATGGCTCAGCGGTTAAGAGCACTGACTGCTCTTCCAGAGGTCCTGAGTTCAAATCCCAGCAACCACATGGTGGCTCACAACCATCCATAATGAGATTGGATGCCCTCTTCTGGTGTGTCTGAAGACAGCTTCAGTATATTCATAAATAAAATCAATAAATAAATCTTTAAAAAAAAAAGGTTATTTTCTTTTAGCGATATTGCTGTGATACAGATAAAATGATATGTGAATTTTGTTTCTAGGTAATTACCATGAATAGACAGGGAAATAGAGGAAACAAAGTTGTTTTCAAGTATGTAATTTTAATGGCTGAACATGCAGGGTTGCTTATAAATTATCCTCCGCTTTTGTTTACTTTACCTTTTATTTATATTTGATTATCTCCCAGCCAGGTAACAAAAGTGGTAGAGCACTTGCTATGGTGGACATGTGAACACAGGCTTGATCTCTGCACCCACCCAACCCACTGAGTCAGAATGAGAAATGTTACAGATTAGGTTGCCAGGGAAGCAGAGCAAGACATGATGGATGCTGTTTATTAAGGAAAATTCTTAGGTTCAACACCTGTGGGAAGGAGTGGAAAGAAACAGGATTGGGCACTATACTATTATATACCCAGTGACAGCCTCAGGGTTACTACACGATCACTGGAACTAGACAGACAGTACAGCTTTCAGAGGTAATCTGGGTTTTGACAACACAGCATTCATTGACTATGGCTATTCAGGGGACAGGCATGAGCTTAAGCCAACCTCTCTGGAGTTGGAGCTGTCCCTGCCACTTATATAATGTGCCCAGCTGCTGAAAAAAATAGACTAAGAATTTGGCTATGAGGTATCCATTGTGGCAAGCAATATAATGGGTCCTCTTTATGGATGATGTATTTGTAGATTCCCTCATCCACTGATCTGAAATTGAGTATAAGGCTGGCAAGATGGCTCAATGAGTAAAGGCTCTTGCTATCAAGCCTGATGACCTGCATTCCCCAGAACCAACTTGGTAGAAGAAGAGAAACAACTCCTGTAGATTGTTCTCTAACTTTGAACATGGGTGTTGTGGCATGAGCCACGCCTCACCCCAATAAATAAATATAGACTTTTTCTTTAAGTAAAATCTGTACTAAATGTATAGACTTTTTCTTAACCCCTAAAGAGTGCTGTGTATATAAATAGTATTTGTATTATATTGGATATCATAAGTAACATAAAGATGGTTTAGAGTATATGGAAGATTTTTAAATAGCCAACCCAGTCATGGTAGACCACACTTAAAATTCCCGTACTGGGGAGGTAGAAACAGAACAATGGGGAGCTTTAGATCATCCTTAGCTACATAGAAAGTTGGAGGCTAGCCTGAGCTATGTGAGACCCTCTCAAAAAAATGAAGGGGCTGGAAACATGGCTTGGTAGTTAAGAACACTGGCTGTTCTTGCAGAGGACCCAGTTTTCTGGGAATTAATGTGTCTACATGGGGATGTGAGTCACCTCACACATAACTGGAGGAGATTCTCTTTATAGTACAACAGTGGTAAAACTGTATGAGTCAAACTGCAGAGATGGCTTAGCTGTTCACAGCACTGACTGTACTCCCAGAGGTTCTGAGTTCAGTTCCTAGCAACCACATGATGGCTCTCTACCATCTGAATCTAGACTGGATACGATGTTCTCTTCCGGCATGTCTGAAGATAGCTACAATACACATGCATATATATATATATATGCATACACACATATATATATAATATTAAATTAAAAACTATATGAGTCTCTTCAAACTTACCAAATAACAGAATAAGATCTGAAAACAACATACAGGAGTTTACAGTTAATTTTCAGGGGAACAAGGTATTAGTTAGGGGTTGAGTACATGTCCTTGCACGTGCTCAGCAAGACTTTTACTACTGAACTGTATCTCTAGCTCTTGGTTTTTGTTTTTGATATGTATCTTAGGCTGGACTTGAACTCATGATCCTCCTGGCTCAGTCTCCCCATTGCTGGGATTATAGGGTTGTGCTACTATGATCAGGTTTTTTTTTTTTTAAATTTTCCACATACTTTAAACCATCTTTATATTACTTATGATAATTTTAGTTGGGGAAAAATTAGAAGCTAAACATGTAGCTATGCATTAATCTACATCAGAACTGAGATAAGATATCATAAGAAAATTGTATTTCTCTTACTTTATATCTTGGGGAAGAAGGGAATATAATTATGTCAGAAAAATTAACATAAATCCCTTTAAAGTATACAGAACTAGCACATATCTCCCTAGTTAGAAGATACTACATGTTACTGCAGTGCTGATTTTTAGAATGTGTTTTGTTGGATGAGTGAGGTCTCACTGTTACCTAGACTGTCCTGAAACTCCTAGTCTGTACTTGCCTGTCTTTCCCCTTTCCTTGCCCTATTTTACTTCCTCCCTGGTGCTCTTTCTGCTTTTATGCCGTGTGTGTGTGTGTGTGTGTGTGTGTGTGTGTGTGTGTGTGTGTATGTATCACATAATATTATAGCCATACACATATGTATATATTAAATCTATGTTCTACATATGAGTAGAAACAGGATCTTTCTTGGAATGCTTATTTCTTTTTTTTTTTTGGTCTTTTTGAGACAGGGCCTCTCTATTATACAGCTCTGGCTGTTCTGAAACTCTCTGTGTAGACCAGGCTATCCTCAAACTGACAGAGATCCACCTGGGATTAAAAGTGTGTGTCACTGTACCCTGATACCCTGATTCTTTGAATGATTTTTATTTTTTATTACATTTATTGGGAAGGGAATGCACACATGTGTACAGTATGTGAGGGAGGTCAGAGGTCAGCTTAAAGAAGTTAGTTTTTTCTTCCACCATGTGGGTTCAGTGATCAAACTCAGGTTGGTAGACTTGGTGGCAAGCACCTCTACCCATTGAGCCATCTCACCAGTCTCACCAGACCTAGAGAATGTTATTTAACTGGGCCATTTATGATATATCGTGCAGGCTGTTTATGACAATTTAATTGCCTGGGCAAAGAAACTCTGCCTAGGGAGTGGGGCCAGTTTAATGGTATTAAGGGTGCCATATAGAGCCTGAAAGAAAAGCAAGGCAGTAGAAAGCCTGTTTCAAAGGTAGAAACAACAGTGCTGTCTTCTGATCTCTCAGCAAGCTGCAGTCATGTATTTTCCTTCCTTCAGGAGTCTAGGGGAACAGCAGACGACTGTGCACGGAAAAAGCTCCACTCAGCCAGCTGAGAACAGCAGTGTTGCCATGACTCCCACCTATGTGGACAGCCCACGCAAGGTAAAGGCGGCTCACCAGCAGGGGACTGTTGCTGTGTGCTCTTCGGAGCCATGAGCACAGGATCAACTGTGCTATAGATAAATTCTCCCTCAAACCCTCTTTAGGTTCTGTTATCCTTTGTCAAGGAACCTTCTTGAGATGATAGTGAGTGGATTTCCATTCACCTGCAGTATGTGACTCAGATACTGAGATCTGACTTGAGTTTTGTAGTTTGCCATGTAGTTTTTCTTCAGCGTTACCATTCACTCTAATGGAGGGGAACTGGAAATCTCTGAAGCACCATCCACACAAGCCTGTTCTTTTTGATAATGGAATTCCTATTCCTTGTTTTTCTTTGCTTGTTTTGGTTTTTAGATGTTTGTTTGTTTGGTTTGTTTGTTTGTTTGTTTAAAGACTCCTGAGAAATACTTGGAAAGAAAAATGCAAACAAAAGTTTGAGACTTTAGACCTTTGTAAGGCATAGCAAGTGCAGCAGAATGGCAGACAAACCCTAGGTCAGACTTTTGTGTCTTCTGGGAAGTTCAGATGTATTATTTTGCATGGAGGGTGAGCTAATTCTGTGGTCTCGTATCTAGCTTTTACTACAAGGAGATAAAAGAGAGTCTGGGCATATATTTTTCTTAAACTTGGCAATATCTTATACCTAACTTAATATTTATTAATTTTACACATCATAAAAGTTTTCCATGTCATTTTTTCAAGTTTTTTTGTTTTTTATTTTTTTTAAGTTTTAGGGATTCAGCCAAAGCTTTTTACATGCTAGGCAAGTAGTCTACAACTAAACTAAACTCTCAGTCCGTAAAATACTATGTTGAAAGTAGCTTTGTACTAGGGATGTGGCTTAGAGGTAAAGCATTCAGTTTACATACTCAAGGTCTTGGGTTTGAGTCCTAATATTACATACACACAAAAAGCTTGTTTAAAATGTAAATGGTTTCTCATCTTCAAGGTAAATTTTAGCTGAATGTGGTAGGGTCTGCCTTTAATCCCAGCACTCAGGAAGCAGAGGTAGGCAGATCTGTATGAGTTGGAGGACATCCTGTCTACAGGGCTAGTTCCAGGATAGTCAGGACTACATAGAGAGAATCTAGGGTGGGTGCAGACATTAACATTTCTATAGAATTTAATCTACAGCATATAAAATTCTAAACAATGCTAATGAACTTCCTTATAGCAGTTGACTACAAGTCCGATTAATTAATTACCTTCTATAAATTACTAGAATTATACTATAGAAATTAAAATATGAGACGAGTATCAATCAAAACAGTAGGCAGATTGGAGGCTGTGGAACAGAGATCAGCAACCTTATGTGTAGATTTCAGACTTCATGGCAAAATAAAGGTACAGCATAAGTACTTCTAGAACCATTTAAAATCATAAAAGTTATTATTTGCTCATAGCCTGTGAAGACCAGGTGAGTGATCAGATCTACTCTTTAAGTGGTGGTTTACTAACCTGCTCAAAGGAATAGCTTTAGGTCCCAAGGAGAGTCTGCGTTTGGCCCAAAACAAAACCCTTGATCTCATTTCTGTAACATAGGTCTCAGTATTATATCAGTATCTTAGCTGTTAGATCAAGGATGGACTAATGTCTACCAGCCCTTTTCTGACCTCTATACATATGTCATTTCTCAGGATTAGAGATGGAGCCAAAGACAAGATGGGAAAGTAGCAATTGTAGGAAGGTTGAAATGCACTCAAGGTCACAAATTAGACTGTTCTTCCAGATGCTCACTGGACTTCCAAAAGCCATGGTCCTGGGATGTGTCTTCCATGAGATACCCTGCTAGCATGCCTAGAGACAGTACCTCTTACGGTGTCTATGATGCATCTGCATTTTCAGACATGCCTTTGCAGGGTGTGCTACTGAAGTCTGCCGTGACTGTTGGGAGATGCTAGCATGATGATATAAGGAACACCAAATGTCTTCGTTGTTTTACTTCTAGAACTGAAGGAGAGTAGAGACCTTGATCAGTTGTTACTCCTGCACTGAGTGTCAGTCATGTGTGCAAAGAAAAGGCTTCAAAGGATCAGAAGATCTTTGAAATTCCTATTTGTCATTTTTGCTTCAAATACATGGGCATTTAAATCCAGCCCTGAGTAGAGAGGGAGTGATTGATTCAGGAAGCCTACTGCATTAGTGCTTATGTACCTGACTTTATGTCTTAGTTTTTTTATTTCGTTCCCCAGGCAGTAGAGGAGCAGGTACTGCTTGCTGCCTCTAACACCCCCATACACACAGATTACACAGGACACATTTCTCTTCATATATTCTTTGCTGCCATACTTAGTAACTTACAGGCAGAAGAAATCTTAGGCTCTAGTGTCTCTCTCCTAGGGGGCTGTTACCCAGCCAGACAGAACAAGATGTCACTGCTGCCTTTACCCCACTGTTCCCAACACTGCTCTGGGGCTGTCTCTCTTCCTTGCCATAGGTCTGAAGGAAGTCAAAAGCATCCAAGCCATAGGTACACACAAGGAGCTTGGCTGTACCTTCCAGCTCTGGTGCTTTCGCCCACATGGGTGGTATTTTGCTGATTGAGATAGTGTTTCTTGCTCATGCTTTGCATTTGGAAATTGTCTTTCCTGCTACCTGTTCCACTCCCACCCCATTCCCTCACGTCCTGGTTTTTCTTCTTCCCTCTTGGTTTTCATTTATTTATTTACTTATTTTTCATCCCTCTCTCCTCCTATTCTCATACACAATCCATTTCTTGGCTCCCTTGCATCTGCTGCTGCTGCTGTTGCTTCCTCCTCCTCTGACTTCAGGACGGGGCCTTCTTTATGGAGTTTGTCCGCAGCCCACGCACAGCATCATCTGCCTTCTACCCTCAGGTTAGTCCAAACTCCAGCCTATGCATGCCCATCCTGTTGGCAGAAGGCTCAGGCTAGCCTTCTGTTTACCTGTGAGCAGATAAAACTGGACTGAATCTAAATTTGAGGGGCAGCTGAATTAGATTTGTCTCTAAGGTATCTTGGTGTTCATAGCAGCAAAAGAGAACGGGAGAGATTCATGTATGAAAACAGCCTGCCACAGCAGCACTGGACTAAATGCTTCTGATTGCTGCTTGTGTGGTTCACCCAATTGCTATGAATCTCATTGTCGCCACATTGCAGCATCTGCCCTTTTAAATTTTATAAGCATCGTGAAATGTGTATATTTAAGGACTGAACACTTATTTTTCTCCTCTCCATATAGCCAAGATAAATTTAAAACAGTATGGCAGGAAGTGGTGAGGAACAAAAACACCATCATTTATAAATAGGCATGAGCTATATCATAGGCTAATGGTGTGTGGTCCTGAGCAGCTCACTTGCTTTCTGGGCTTCATTTATTTGTCAAATGAAAGTTTGAGATGAAGTCACTGAGGGCTTTCCAGGCCTTAAAATTCTTTACTTACCACATGCCTAGCACACTATCTCATTTCACCTTAGAATATCACCTAGTGGTTAAGTAAACGTGTTATTTCAGTTTTATAAGTGGAGAAATAAAGGACAAAGAAGTTGCTTTTTACAGTACAAAGAGAACTGAGATTTAAACCCATGACCCACAAGGCTTGACTCAAAACCCACTCTGTAATTAGCATTAGTAATTACTGTTTTGACTGCTCTTTGACGGCAAATAGGACTCCCTGCTCTTTATGGAGGCTTCTAAGTATTATATGAAATTGACTGAGCTATAGAGAAGTAGTTACAGAGATCTGAAAGAATGAACAGTTTATGCAAAGTGGGTCTAGCTAAGGAGAATGAATGGGACTTGTAAAGCTCAGAGGGAGAAGTTAAGGGGTCCTTATTCAGTGAAAGTCAGAAGAGCAGCTCACTGAGCTCCCGCTTTGCCAGTGTGTTATGAACATAACTTTGTAACAGCCTATAAAGGGGACAAGTTTCTACAGCTGGAAGAGTAAGCAGAGGTCGGTTTCAGAGAGATTCCACTCTACCCATTTGAATGAGAGATGTTTGTCTCTCCTGGTGTTGTAAAAATCTAATCTTCATTGTAAGAGGAACTAGTAATTTAATAGTGATTTAAAATGGGGTCATTTTGAATATTAGAAACAACAAATGTTTTCAACAAATTACAAGGGAATGAGGTCATAACAAGCACATTTCTGGTCATAGTGCAAAGAAGCTTTTTGTTAGTCGTTAGACACAATAGGAAATATCTATATATTTAGAAATTAACACACTTCTGATCTTGCATATGTGAATAAACAGCATGATGCTAGATAGGTGATCAGTGTACAGTCAATATCAGCTATGATTAGAATTAGTATAATTGGCCCTCTACATCTATACATAATCAACTATGGATCGAAAATATTGGAAAGGAAAAATTGTGTCTATTCTGAACATATGCAGACATTTTTTTCCTGTAGCTTATTCTCCAAACAGTATAGTGTAACTGTTGCTCTCATAGCTGTTCTAAACATTAGGTGTTATAAGTCAGTTAGAGATTATTTAAATTCATGCAAATGTGTCCAGCTGGCAGCCTGTGGGCTGTATGTGCTACAAGACAGCTGTAGTACATCCTAATACAAAATCATAAATTTGAAACATTAGGAGATTTCTTTAATTTTTTTAAAATTCTGTGTTTTGTTTTGTAACTGGACTGTGTAATTCTAGTGTGTGACTCTGTAGGTGACTGTGTTGTGTTGAAATGTCAGTAGGTTGAACATGTGAATGTATACAGGATGATTTGCATAGGTTATACACAAATGCTATGTTGTTTATTTTAATAGATTTGATCATCCATGAAGGGGAGGGTGAATGACTATGATCTAAATATGCTATATTCATATATGAAATTACCAAAGAGTCATAAGCAAATATGCATTAAATTGGCATAATTCAGCTTCAGTACTTTTAGTCACCCTTTGGTGTAAAGACACTATTACCTCCAAGAAATAAGATCTCATAGATGAAGAAATAGATTCTAAAACATAATTAGTTCTAAAGCATAGTTGGTGCTAAAGCACCATGGCATAGTACCAAAGCCAAGATTTGAAAGTAGCCTTCTTACTCCACTGAATGTTAGAAAATTCATGTCAAATGGTTTTGTATATTTTATAATAACAAAAATAAAAAGAACAAAGGTGTGCAATTTAATTGTATGCAGAAAGATTGCTTAGGGACTTCGGTAAGAGTCGAATTTTTAACTTACCCATTTTTTTTGTTGGTTTTAAGACTGGACCTCACTATAAAACTCTGGCTGCTCTAGAACTTGCTCTGTAGACCACGCTGCCTTGAACTCACAGAGATCCATCTGCCTCTGCCTCTGAGTGCTGGGATTAAAGGTCACGCCTGGCTTTATTTGCACATATTTTTTCAGCCATTTGCCCTCCCCTTCACCCTACATCTCCTTCACAACTTCACTTGGGAGTCTTTCAAGGTGGAGGGGGTTGCTGAGATAGTGTTTACTCAGTAGCCCTGGCTGTCCTAGAACTCGCTCTGTAGACCAGGCTGACCTCAAACTCAGAGACCTGCCTGCCTCTGTCTCCAGAGTGCTAGGCTTAAAGGCATGGGATATCATTGCCCAGCCCTTTCTTTTGTAATAACCCACTAAGTCTTAAAACTGGTGCTTCCTTCCTCCCTACATAAAAATGTGCCTATGAGGGAAATCCAAGGGTGGGAGGACAATTTAGGGTAAGACCTTGTAAAGCAGCTAGAATTTTGTGCTAATTTCAGCTCTAAGCTTCCTATAGCCAAAGTATGAAGATTCAGAGTGGACAGACAAAAAAGACAATAGCGTTTTCAGGAAAGCATAACTTTTTCTGGCGTTAGGATCTGAGCAAAATGTGTGTCTTTAAAAGATAGAATGTGTATGATACGGAACAGAAGTCAGACATTCATGGGTCAAACCTGGCCCACCGCTTTGCTCTTTTAAATAAAATTTTATGGGACAGAAATGCACATGCACACACATAGGCACACACAACCCACCTCTTTTGCCTGTTGTTTCTTTGTTTTGAGACATTGCCTCATGTAGCCCATCCAGTCTGTCCTGGCACTTCATGTAGCCAAGGATGGTATTGAACTATTGATCTCTGCCTATTCTTCAATATTCTTGTGAAGCATTGAATAGTTGCAACAGAGATGTAGCTCATAAAACCCAACATGTTTTGTGGATTGGTTTTTTTTTTTTTGTCTTTCGAGACAGGATTTCTCTGTGTATCCCTAGCTGTCCTGAAACTCACTCTGTAGACCATACTGGCCTCGAACTCAGCAATCCGCCTGCCTTTGCCTCCCAAGTGCTGGGATTAAAGGCGTACACCACCACTGCCCAGCAAAACCCAACATGTTTAATAATGGAAGATGTTGGCCTGTTCCAAAGCCCCAGTGGTTGTGCACAGATGGTGACTGGTTACTACAGCTGCCTCTTGCTCTACTTCTCTGGGTGTTGATAGCACCCATTGAAGCCTATGTGGTTGGCTTTGTTTGTTTTGTTTTATTTTTTAAATCATTGAACCTTGCTGTGGGAAAGCACAGTGGTTCTCTTAGAGCCAGGGCAATTTTTATCTCATGGGACAATTGATAGTATCTAGAAACATTTTTAACACATCTGTGGATAGTGTTACTGGTATCTAATATGTGGGATTGGGGCAGTGCACAGGCACAACCTGTGACAAAGATTCATTTGATCCCAAGTGGCCATAGTGCTGCGATGACAAGCCCTGTTTTAGAAATAGATATTTACATTATGTAACAAAATATCTGATAAGAGAAGGCTCTGTCTAGAGGATTTATTCAAGAACTATAAGGTGAGGCTTTTATTGGTTTTTAGAAGTACTCTGAAAGGCTTAGTCGTTCTTTGTAAATATTTAGTGTGAGAGGTGGCCATTACCGATGCTGCAGAGATTTAGGTGAGTGGGGCATAGTCCTGCACTTTAGGAGCCTTAAATGAAATGAAACAAGCAGACTACTTTCTGAGCAGTTCCTTCAGCAGGCTCAGCGAAGTCTGCCACTTGGAAGCCAGTGTGGGGATAATCAGAAACATTAAGGTAACTTGTGGGGAGTCACATATCAGGTATCCTCCCTATCAGATATTTACATTGCAATTAATAACAGCAGCAAAATTACAGTCATGAAGTAGCAATGAAAATAATCTTGTGGTTGGAGGTCATCACAACATGTGGAACTGTATTAAAGGGCCGTAGCATGAAGACAGTTGAGAACCATGAAGACCTGTTGAAGTGGGTTTTTAGCCATTGAAATAAGGAACCACAGAACAACAGAACCCGTAGTACTGTACAAAGAAAATTATTAGACTGGAAGGGTAGACTTGGTGAACAGCTGGTATTGTGTGGAGATCACAAGTCAGACAGATGTTTTCTAGAGTTAGTTCACAGTGTGGTAGCTCACAGAGATTTGCAAGATTTCAGAGTAACAGGGTAACTAGGTTGGAATTGGTTTTTAGAAAGATGCAAGCAAATGTTAATGACTCATAGGTGGTGTTCAGGAGAAAGGCTGCAGTTGTAGGCCAGTTACGATCCTGTCCCAGACTTCCCAGATGGAGGGCGAGCATGATCTATGGCATGTGAGTTTCCCAAGGAGAGGCCAAAGGACTAGACCTCAGGATGAAGCTAAAGGAGAAAAATTATAGATGCCCCTGAGGTTTGAACTGTCAGAAAGCTGAATATACCACTGATAGGTACTGGAAAGGCTTGGGGTGGAAGGCTGAGTCATGGTAGAGGGAAGGTACCTCCTGGGATGCCAACCCATTTGTCTTCTCCAAATTTCTTTTTCCTCCTCTTGGTCTCCTAAGATCATGACTTGTATGTTTTCTTTCTTTTTTTGAGACAGGGTCTCACTATGTGGCTCTGACTGACCTGAAACTCTCTGTAGACCAAGCTGGCCTCAAACTCACAGAGATCTTCCTGCACTACTTTGCCCAGCCTTCCGTGTTCTTTTTGTGGGGAATATCCTTTAGTGCCAGTCTTGTAGTGTGAGTCTGGTACTGAAGTGATAGCTGTGGTTCTAGGGTTACTGTGATTGACTGGCTTCTGTCTGCCTCGGTTTAGAGGAAGTGAGTCTTTAATTTCTCTGACAAGGTAGTATATCCAGGACTGGGTGTGGTCTCTAGACTCTTGGCTCTTCCACCAGGGACCAGTGGGGACTGAGAATGGGAGGAATGGAAAACCCTATGTGTAAGTAGCTTTACTCTATGTGCATGAATATGTATAAAATGTCTGTTGACTTAATAAGCCAGAATAGCCTATTTATTATTTCCTTTTGGTTAATTTTGGGTCCATGCACTAACTTTTTACCCTTCTGCAGGCATCTGTGGACCAAACAGCTCCTCTGGTGTTAGACAGCGCCAGTTTAGGGGTCAGCACATGCCAGTCCATGGATAGAGGCAACAACCCGACCTTTGGGAACTCCCAAAACATAGAACAGACTTTTCCCTCTACAAACTCTGGTGACTGCAGGTGAGCTACAGAATAACCAAACTGATATTCTCATTAGGTGGGGGGAAATTTAACCAAAGGCATAACAGTTGGGAGTCCAAAGCTCTGCGCCATGTTCTAATTGTTACAAGTCACCTGAGAGACCAAGTGGTAGGTGGAGGATCTGTGTTCTCTCAGAGATGTAGCATGTATCAGACATCTTGTTAGTCCAGGTCGGTAAGGACATGCACTAGCAGTGGGTCAATCACACATCACGAGCCTTTTCCTATTCCTAAGAAGCCAGAGAAGGGTACTACCTATGCCTCATTTGCTTAGTAAGGGTCTAAGCTTTTGTTTTTTTAAAGGCAGGGTTTCTCTATGATGTAGCTCTGGCTGTCCTGGAACTCACTCTGTAGATCAGGCTGGCCTTAGACTCACAGAGATCCACCTGCCTCTACCTCCTGAGTGCTGCTGGGAGTGAAGGTGTATGCCACAATGTCCCAGTTGATGGGATGGCCCAGTGTGTAAAGACACTCGTCATGCAAGCCTGCTGGCTTAAATGTGACCCTGGAACTTATGTAAAGGGAGAAGGAAAGAACCAATTCCACAAAGTTGTCAGTTTTGAGAAACTTTTTTCTTTCTTTCTTGACTGTGTTTGCTTTATGGCAGTTCTACTTAGTCTGTTCTTACTGTGTCATTGTCCTTACTGAGCAGATCTTGGCTATATGATCTGAGAAACTTAACTTTTATAGCCCTCTCCCTACTGTTCTTGGATAGTCATGAGTTGGTCCCTGTTGTCAAGCACTTCATTTCCTTCCTTACGTCATAAACTCTGCACTGATTTTGCCTCTACTGCATTCACCACTGCGTGTTCACTTTGGCTAGCAGAGGGGATGCTTGTTCAGGCCTAACTCTTCTCTTCTAACTTCTCTCAGGCCCAAGCCTTCACCATACCCAGCTATGGAGGAGATTGGAGGGGCTGCCGAGTGTACATGAGGAGAGTGCATCCAAGTGCTTCCTCATTGCTCAAAAGGGTAGAGAAGCAAGGTTCTTCTGCTTTTGGAAGAAAGGGAACTTCAGTAGGCTGAAGGTGTTTCCTAGTTACAGTTTCATTGCTGTGAAGACACCATGACCACAGCAACTCTTATAAAGGAAAACATTTAATTGGGACTAGCTTACAGTTCAGAGTTTAGTTTATTATCATCATGACCAGAAGCATGGCAGCACAGAGGTGGACACAGTGCTGGAGAAGGAGCTAAGAGTTCTATAGCCAGATCACAGACAGCAGGAAGAAACAGTGAACCATTAGGCCTTGCTTGAGCTTCTAAGACCTCAAAGCTTACCACTAGTGACTCACTTCCTCCAACAAGGCCACACCTACTTCAACTAGACCACACCTCCTAACAGTTCCACTCTTATGAGGCTATGGGACCATCTTTTTTTTTTTTTTTTCAAACCAAGATAAGAAGTCCAGAAATGATGTGGTAGGCAAAAGCAGGACCCATGACTGAAAATTACACAGTGTATATTCCATTTCATGATAAGGAACTTAGCAACAGATACAGCTGCATTTAGAAAGGCTTGAGTTGTTTGCCTTTGAAGGTATTCATGGAGAAGACAGTCTCTTGACTATGTACTTGAACTCATACTCAGAGTTAGAAGGAAGTTTTCTTCAAAGGTTTTGAAAGCTTTTTCTTACCCCAAGATTCTAGTTTTAGGTTTTTATTGTAGTGCTGGGTATTAACCTATAGCTTGATATTATGAAATACTGCATTGAGTCCTGAAACACCCCACAACCCCTCTTTGCAAATAGGTACTCAGAAGATTGGAATAGGAGAAAGAGAAAAGTTTGAGGAATTTCAATAGCTGCTGAGTACTAATTCTTTTTTTCTTTCAGATTGCCTCACCCCCATCTCTGTAATAGGTCTTTCCAAGTACCCCAAGTTGATCTGAAATTCATGATCCTCCCAACTCAGCCTCCTGAGTGCTGGGATTACAGACATGTGCCACCACAGCAGCTTTAAGCATGCTTCAATCACGGTCATACCTTCTAGGCAGGACTTAGCAGCAAGTGGTAGAAAGATCAGGACTTTGGAATATGACTCACTTGAATGCAGATCTGGATTCTGATGCTTCTCACCTCTTGGACCTTCAGTTCATTTAGCTAATTTGACTTGCTTTAGCGTTGGCTACTGTTTTAGGCAGCACGTGTGTCAGTCTTGACCTTGGTTTACATGTTAGCGCTACATCACCCTGAGAGACAGGAATAGCACTGTCCTCTTTTTCAGATAAAAAAATAAAGACCAAGATAATCCAGAGTCCCATAGCTGCTTAGTGATAATTCCAAGGTTCTGTCCTGTAAACTCACCTGAAATTATTATGAAGTGTTTTTTGATTGGTCAGGGTTAAGTAAATAACATGTGAGAGGCCATCAAGCAAAACCAGAGCAGCCTAAGGTTTCTTAGAAGCATAATTGTTAATGGAGAGATGTGTCTCAGTGCATAAGAGCTGCCATGCACCCACGTTCCTAATTCACAGCTTCCTGTAACTTCAGTTTCAGCAAATCCAAAGCCTTCCTCTAACTTCCATAGACAAACACATAAACAAAAGAATAAAGTGAAAGATCAAAATGACTGAGGAGTAAAGTGCTTTGTAAGGGCGCTGTGTTTAGATACAAAATTACTTTGCTTTTTTCAAATGTGTAAGGTCTTGGGGTTCAGTCCACAGCACTGAAACTAGAGCCTGTTCATATGTGTCATGTTATTCTGTTATGCTCTGTGTTACAGCTTTCATCAGCACATAGCAAGCTCTCTGACATCGTCCTCTACCCTGGTGGAGATCCTGGAAGCCATGAAGCATCCCTCGTAAGTGACAGGACACATTTATAAAGCAAGGGCAGAAGGTACCTGAGGGAAGACTTGCTGTGGTGGTGTGGGTGGGTAGTTATACCTTACTCTACTGCTTACCAGTTGTGAAATGTGGGCAAGTCACCTGACCTCCCGAGCCTCTGCACCTCATTTATACAATGAGGAGGGTTTTGTTTTGTTTTGTTTTATTTTAGACAGGGTTTCTTTGTGTAGCCCTGGCTTTCATAGACTTACTCTATAGACCAGGCTGGCATCAAACTCACAGAGAGCCGCCTGCCTCTGCCCCCCAAGTGCTAGTATTAAAGGTGTGCTCCACTACCACCTAGCTACAGTGAATTTTTAAAAAATTACATTTTAGTTATTTATTTGTCGGGAGCTAAAGGGCTCCCCGCATGTGTGGATCGTGTATGCTGCAGTTACATATGGCAGTCAGAAGACAACCTGCAGGAGTTGACCCTCTCCCTCCAGATGTGATTCACAGAAACTGAACTTAAGTTGTCAGGTTTAGTGACAGGCACCTTCATATACTGAGCATCTTGAGTTTTATATACATGGTTACTGCAATAATTAAATTTTCATGTGAAGTACCTCATGTAATACTGACAGATAAAGTTTTCTCTAAATGTCCCCTCCCCTATCAGTTCTTCTATCCTGCCATGGGGGTTCTCTCAGGCTAGGAGTTACATATGGAACCCTCCTATGGAGCCCTTACCTCCCATCTTTTTTTTTTTTCCTTATGACCACTGGGCACATGTTCCCTCCTCACTCGTTGGAATTCAGGACAGGGGTCCAGCTGCTGTCTGAACAGAAGGGCCTTTCACCGTGCTGCTTCATCAGTGCTGAGGTCGTACACTGGCTGATGAACAATGTGGAGGGGGTCCAGACGCAGGCGATGGGCATCGACATCATGCAGGTGAGGTTTGTCTGCTCAGGTCCTGTGATCACCGTCTGTCATGCAGGGAGTCACCCATTCCAGTAACGCTATTTGCAAGCATCACTGGATCCTCTGTGGTGAGGATCTGTTTTTAACAGCTGTGAGGCCTATCTGGAGTTGATGAGAGATGGGTCTTCTTTGAAATACACTTTGAAAACCTTGGGGTTAGAGGTGGTAGCACAAGTCCCCAACATTGCTGAGGAAGTGGAGGCAGGAGGATCATAAGTTCATAAGTTAGAAGCCATCCTGTTCTACATAGTGAGACCTTGTCTTAAAAATATATAAACAGGTGTGTATGGGTGTGTGCCTCTGTGTGTGCATGTAACGCATGCTTTGACTTTAAAGTTTGCTAGAATTTATTGTCTGAACTGAAATATTCTGGACAAAGTCTTGTTCTTGTCCCTCAGATAAATATCTGTGAAAGATTTTTCAGGGAACAGTCCCCAGCCCCAAGCCCAATTTTACCCTGGTAATGCCTGTGTATCCAAATTCCAAGGCTGAATTCCAGGCTCTGCATCAGAGGCATCTTCACATAGTAGTACAAAGGCACCAACCAGATTGAAGAGTGTCTTCATCTGTGTCTTGTGCCTGGACAGGGCCACCTCGTAGTGCTCATTTCCATATCCCCAAGACTTGCATGTTGCTTGGCACATAGGAGGCACTTAGGAGATTAATACTGCCAAGTGCAGTTCACTGTTGAGTGAAGAAAACAGAAGCGTAACTAAGGTCAGGTTGACTGAACTGGTCCACACTGTCTTGTCCATGAGGTCTGCAGGATGTTGTTGAACAGCTGGCTTTTTATCACTGCATGGTAAATTTAATAACTAATTTGAATCAGAATACTGTTGTTGTTTTGCTCTTTGGAGGTCTTGACATGCTGTTTTGCATAACTTTTCCCCAATAAACTTCCATCTCCTTGAGAGTATTACTTTTTTACTGATGAAACGTCATTCTGTTATAACAATTCAAGGGACATGAGCTGGAGGTGTAGATAAATATCAGAAGCATGATATCAATTAAAACAAGCTGATAAAAGAATTATCAAGTATTATACCTTTATTTAAATTTAAAATACTATAAAACTTCATTCTCATGTCAATACATATCTACACAAAACCTTTTAAAAATATATACTTGAATCATTCACTCAGACATACATGTACTTGCAACATAAAATAAACATAAGTCTTAGGGCTGAAGGGAGATGGCTCATTGGTTGAGAGTGCTTATTACTTATCTAGAGGACCAGAGTTTGGTTCCCGTAACAGGTGTCTTGCAAACACCTGTAAATCCAGCTCCAGAGGATCTCATACATAAAATATAAATACATCTTTAAAACAAAAGAAAAGAAAAATTTTCAATTTAAAAAGCATGCTTGAGATTATCACTTGTATTAGTTACTTTTCTATCACTATGAACAAGGTAACTTAATAAAAGAAAGTGATAAATTGTACTTATAGTTCCAGGTTAAAGTCCATGATGGCTGAGTGAAGGCCTTGGTGGCTGGAACAGCTGAGAGCTCCTCACTAACAAAGCAGGAGGCAGAGAGTGTATTGAATGAGTCTTTTGAAACCCAAAACCCTTCCCCTAGTGACATACTCTCCTCCACAAAGCTACACCTCTTGATCCTTCCCAAACAGTTCTACCAACTGGGACCCAAGTATTCAAACCTATGAGCCTATGGGGACTATTCTCATTCAAACCACCACATTTCTTAATTGTTTATTTCTGGGAGAAGGAAGAAGAATGGGACTTAAAAGAATCCATAGTTTTGTTTCTCTGTGTGTCTTTTTTTTTTTTAAATGTCGTGTGCGCACACACACACACACACACACAGAGTAATCTGCATGTATTTCCAGCAGAAGTCAGATTAGATCAGTGTATTCCCTCAAACTGGATAAGAATAGTGCTGAGCCACCACGTGGGTTCTGAGAACTGAACTGGAGTCCTCTGGGAGACCAGCAAGTGCTCTTAACCACTGAGCCAACTCTCTAGCCCTATGTTGTATATATTTTTAATTTTTTTTTTAATTTTATGTGTTTGAGTATTTTGCTTGCATATGTGTTTATATACCACATGCAAGCCTGGTACCAGAGAAGGCCAGAAGATGACATCTGATCCCCTGAAACTGGACAGTTGTTAGTTACCATGTGGTTAGTAAAAATTAAACCCTGGTCCTCTGGAAGAGAAGCCTGTACTTTTAACAATTTAGACATCTCTCCAGCTCCAATTTTATTCTGTTCTGTTCTGTTCTGTTCTGTTCTGTTCTGTTCTGTTCTGTTCTGTTGTTCTGTTTCCTGTTCTCTATCCCTGGCTGTGCTGGAACTCACTGTGTTGACCATGCTGTCCTGGAGCTCATAGAGATCTACCTGCATCTGTCTCCTTAGTTAAAAGCGTTCTGTGCTGGAGTTAAAGGCGTTCATCAACATGCCAGATGATTTTTTAAAAAAGTAATATGAGTTGATGTCAATGTCATAGTGCTCCCTTATCTCAGTTGTTTCCTAAACTTTCAGTTAACCATGGTAAACTGACTTAAAAATACTAACTGGAACATTCCAGAAATAATGTTTTAATCATGTTTATTATAACATATGTATACCTCCATTATATTATTAGCTATCATTACTATCTTCCTATGCCTACTTTATAAATTAAAAATGCATGTATAGGAAAAACAGTTCAGTTATTCTTTGATATCTGTGGATAGATTCCAGATTTATCATAGGTACCAAAATCTACAAATGCTCAAGTTCCTTATATTTACAATAGGCCATATAGGACCTCCCATGTGTTATACACCATTTCTAGATTATTTAAAACCAAATAAAATGTAAGTATATTGTTTAAGGAATGGTAATGGGAGAATCATCTGTGTGTGTTCAGTGCAAATAAGTTTTCTCTTTTTCTTATACATTTCTTTTTTTAAAATTTCATTGGTATATACTCATACGTAGTTGCAGGTCACATTAAGACATTTTCATACACAGGATAGTAGTGGTAAATGCCTTAATCCTAGCACTGGAGAGGCAGAGGTGGGTAGATCTCTATGAGTTTGATTGAGGCCAGCCTGCTCTGCAAATTATGTTCTTCCAGGACAGCCAAGGCTATATAGAAACACTGTCTCAAATAAGTAAAAAGAAAAAAAAGCCATTTTCTTTTTTTCTTTTTTCTTCTTCTTTTTCTTTTTTTCTTTTTCTTCTGATATATATATATGTGTGTGTGTGTGTGTGTGTATGTGTATATATATATATATATGTATATATATGTGTGTGTGTGTGTGTATGTTGTTTGTTTGTTTGTTTGTTTGTTTGTTTTGTTTTCGAGACAGGGTTTCTCTGTGTAGTCCTGGCTATCCTGGAACTCACTCTGTAGACCAGGCTGGCCTCAAACTCAGAAATCTGCCTGCCTCTGCCTCCCAAGTGCTGGGATTAAAGGTGTGTGCCACCACTGCCTGGCAAAAAAGCTATTTTCATAAAGTATATACACTATGCATACTTCCATCCACACTACTGCTCTCATCTTGCCCACTTACCTCTCCTGTCAGTCACCTTTGTTTCCCTAGGACACTTCCTACTTTCACGTCATACATGCATGATTTTACATACTATATAAGATGACGAAACCTCAATCAAGAGAAAAATAGAGAGCATTTCTTTTGTGGTTGGTTTAATTAATATGATTATCTCCAGTTGTGTCAATATAAAGTTATTTTTATTATGGATTAAAAACAATTCCATGCCGGGTGGTGGTGGTGCACGCCTTTAATCCCAGCACTTGGGAGGCAGAGGCAGGCGGATTTCTGAGTTTGAGGCCAGTCTAGTCTAGAGAGTGAGTTCCAGGACAGCCAGAACTCTACAGAGAAACCCTGTCTCAAAAAACAAAAACAAAAACAAAAAAATTCCATTGTGTATACATACCACATTTCTTTGTCTGAAGTCTGTCTCTCCACTTGCTTTCCCTTTGCTGTACAAAGGCTTTTTAGATTAGTTTGTAGTCTCATGAAGTCAGTTGTCAGTTGTTACCATTATTTCCTGAGCCTTATTTAGGAAGTCCTTGCCTATGCCTAGATCTTAGGTATTTTCCTTGCCTCTTTCTTTAAGAGTGTCAGAAGTCCAAGTCTTGCATTAAGGGTCTTGATTCAGTGGGAGTTGATTTTTGTACAGGGTAAGAGACAGGAATCTAGTTTCATTCTTCTACGTTGGTGATACAAGTTTCCCAGTCCTATTTGTTGATGACTGTCTTCAGTATTTTTTGTTGTCTTTGAAAAAGTCAGGTGGTTATGGCTCCTCACCATATTTCACTGATCTGTATGTTTTGTGTGTGTGTCAATGACGTGCTGCAGTATAACCTGAGGTCAGGTGTGGTGGTCCCTCCAGTATTATTCTTTTTGCTCAAGATTACATTGGCTGTCTATGCATCCATACAAACTTCAAGATTTTTTTCCTACTTCTGTGAAGAATGACTTTAGAATTTAATGGGGATTGCATTGAATCTGTAGATTACTCAGGGTTGGATAGATACTTTTCATATTAATCTTCTAATCCATGAGCAAAAAATAATACAAAGAATTTGGTGACATCTTTTCTCTTTCTGTTTTGTGGAATAGTTTAAGAAGCACTGGTGAGAAAAAGAGTACTGGTATTAGTTATTTAAAGTTCTGTTAGATCATCAGTGAACCAAGATGACCTTGAAGCCCTTGTTCTCCTGCCTCCACCTCCCCAGTGAAATTACAGGGGTGTGCACTACTACTAGTTTTCCTTTGGGGATCTTGAGAGACATTCCCTAAAGATGAACATACTTCCTAGCAGAATCTTAAATTTATTAAAGTTAGATGGTTATCTACTTGGATAGTTTCTGTATGTTCAAATTTTTTATTGAAATTCATATATTTTATAACTTAGAACAGCTCCGCATAATACATTGTCTGATGGGGACCTGAGGTGTGAACTCATTCTCCAGTCACTCGATTACCTTGACTGCTATGTACAGGCAAGAGCTGCCTCTGAGATGTCAGCTGCAAGAATTTCAAGTTTTCACTGTCTTTCCTAGAAAATGCTGGAAGAGCAGCTCATAGCGCATGCATCTGGAGAAGCATGGCGGACGTTCATCTATGGCTTCTATTTCTACAAGATAGTAATGGACAAAGAACCTGAACGAGGTCAGAGCAAAGCACATGCAGTTGCTACGGGGGCGAGCACTTTTCCTAATCTTTCACATCACAGTGCGTCTTGAGCTCTGTGTGTGGTTTGTATTTTGAGTTGACACTCTGTTAACTTCTTTCAGCATTTATGTGTATTTTAAGCATAAGTAAATAACTGTTGTTTTTTCAAAAAAGATTTATTTAGCTATTTTTATGAATGAGAGAGAGAGAGAGAGAGAGAGAGAGAGAGAGAGAGAGAGAGAGAGTGTGTGTGTGTACATATACAAATGCTTGTGATGCTGGTGAGTGCATATGTGAATGCAAATGCATGAGTTGCGGTGCCCACAGAGGTCAGAGGTGTTGGATTTTCCTGGAGCTGGAGTTACAGGCAGTTGTAGCCATGAGCTGGTGGCTTTTGCAAGAGCAGCATGTACTCTTAACCACACAACCATCTCTCTAGCCCAGACAATGTTTTTTTCAGCTACAATATGTTTTCATTGAGGACAGTGTTGATAGATGATAAACATAAAAGAGGCCAAGGTACCTGGTCCAAAACTTTCCACAGGGCATGTTTTGGCTCCTGCTCTCCCTCCATCCAGCACAGTTGGTTCTGACAGAACATAATAGGCTCCTGTGTACTTTCTACTTATTGGCCTTCCAGGTCCCACATACTCCTTCCACTAAGACTATCTAGTCCTACCAAGTATTCCAAGACACATTTTAAATAAAGTCATTCTTTGATATCAGAGGAGGATTTGCTCAAGGAACCTATCTTCTCTGAGACAAAGAAAAAAAAAATCACAAATGTTCAAGACCTGTATGTAAAATGGCATGGTTTCACATATTGCCTGTTTACACTCTCTTGTATTTTTTTTCTATTTTTTTTTTTATGTATTCACCATTGCTCTCTTCAGACACACCAGAAGAGGGCATCAGATCCCATTACACGTGGTTGTGAGCCACCATGTGGTTGCTGGGCATTGAACTCAGGCTCTTAACCACTGAGCCATCTCTCCAGCCCCTTGTATTTTTTTGTTTGTTTTTGTTTTTCGAGACAGGGTTTCTCTGTGTGGCTCTGACTGTCCTGGAACTCACCCTGTAGACCAGGCTGGCCTTGAACTCAGAAATCTGCCTGCCTTTGCCTCCCAAGTGCTGGGATTAAAGGCGTGTGCCACCACCGCCCGGCACCCCTTGTATATTCATATTCTCTCTCTCTCTCTCTTTCTCTCTCTTTCTCTCTCTCTCTCTTTCTCTCTCTCTCCCTCCCTCTCTCCCTCTTTCTCTCTTTCTTTCTTTCTCTCTCCCTCTTTATCTCTCTCTCTCTCTCTCCCTCCCTCTCCCCCCCCCCATGTGTGTGTGTGTGCGTGTGTGTGTGTTTACCCCATGTATTTGCAGGTACCAAAAGATGGTGGTCAGTCCCCTGGAGCTAGAGTTACAGACAGATGCTAGGAACTAAACATGAGTCTGCTGCAAGAACAGCCGGTGCTTTTAACCATGGAGCCATATCTCTGGCCCCTTCCCTTATATTCTTTAAATCATCCCTAAATTATTTATAACAACTAATAATTAAGTACTGCTGTATTATACTTCATTGTTCAGTAAACAGGAAAAGTTTGGTCATATTCAGTGTAGATACTCTCCTGCCTTCCCTAAAATACTTTCTATGTATGTGATTGAATATGTAGATATATATAGCTCATGAGTCCAGGGGACTGAATGTCTGTATTTGCCTGTTTATTTTGGTTCTGAGATGGAACCCAAGGACTATGAACATGAGGCAAACACTCTGCTTCTTAGCGATATTATAGCACCACCCCTTTTTAATGAAGAAAGGGAGTTCTCCAATGAGGAACAGTTTCTAGCATAAGTATATCTAGCTTGCATAGCTATGTAGGCACCAAGGACTCAGACCAGCCTCCATAGTGTATGAACTTCAGATGCGTGGGGACTGGGTGGAAGTGACTTCTTCTTCCATCTGCTAAGTCACCTTTCACCTCTGGGTCCATACGTGATACGGTATAGCTGGTGCCTCTGGGTCCATACGTGATAAGATATAGCTGGTGCCTCTGGGTCATACATAACATGGTATAGCGGGTGCCATTAACTGTGCACTCTTGTCAAGATAGTGTCTATTTTTATCTTCTAATAGAAAAAGAAAAGAAAAACCCACAACAGTTTATGTCCTGAAATTATTATGGAACTGATAAGATTTTTTTAAATTGAATTAAAGCTTATATAACATAAAATTAGCCTACATAACACTTCCTTGTTAGCTGTCACTGCCTAGCTCCTCCGTTTCCAGTCATTCTCTGTAAGCAAGCACTAGTAGGTTTCTGTTTCTAAATGTGTCATGTGTGTAGAGTCATATAATACATAGGCTTTTACACTGGTTCCTGTCACTTAGCACAGTATTTTCAAGGTCCCTCTGTATTACAGCATGTATCTATCCGTCAGAAAATGAGCATTGTGATGTGAGATCCTTTACTTCCCTCTGCATTTTCCCAGTGGCTATGCAGCAGCCCTCTGCCCCCTGGCACACAACAGGAGTGGATGACTTTGCCAGCTTCCAACGCAAGTGGTTTGAGGTGGCCTTTGTGGCAGAAGAGCTTGTGCACTCTGAGATTCCTGCCTTCCTCCTGCCCTGGCTACCCAGCCGGCCAGCCTCTTATGCAAGCAGGCACAGTTCCTTTAGCCGAAGTTTTGGAGGAAGGAGCCAGGCAGCTGCGCTGTTAGGTAAGTTGTGTTTGGAGTCTGGGAGTAGCAGGTAGCAGGGGAAGGGTGGCATATACAGACCTTACTTAGAACCACAAGAAAAGTGTTTGTTTGTTATTTTGTTTGTTTGTGAGGGTCTCATTGTGTGTTCCTAGCTGGTCTACAATAAACAAAGATCCACTTTCCTTTGCTGTATTTTTAAGCTGAGGTTCTCAACCTGTGGGTCATGGCCCCTTTAGAGGTCAAATGACTTTTTCAGAGGAGTTAAGACCCACTGGATAACACAGATAATTACACTACGATTCATAACTAACAAAACCAGTTATGAAGTAGCAACAAAAATAATTTATGGTTGGGGGTCACCACACTATAAGGAACTAACTGTATTAAAGGGTCATAGCATTAGGAAGGTTGAGAACCATTGGTTAAAACCGTTGGCATGTGCCAACTTGCCAAATAAGAAAAAAATATGTTTCTAAGTATGGCTGGATGTAGTGAGTTTACCTTTTCATCTTAGCACTTAGCAGGCCGAGGCAAGAAAGTCTCTGTTCAAGGACAGCCAGGATTACATAGAGAGACTCTGTCTCAAAACACACACAAAAAAGCAATTTCTTTCTGGCCAGATGAAATTAGTAGTACATATCCATAATCCTAACACTTGGGAGGCAGAAGTAGAGCAGGGATTGTGAATTTGAGGCCAGCTCAAGCTGCATAATGAGGCCCTGACTCAAAAACCTAACCAATTTATTGATTTGCTAAATAAATAATATATAGCTTCAACACTCAAATTTTTCTTAAAAAACAAAAACAAAACAAAACAAAACACCCAAGTTGATTTACAGAAGAGAAAGACCAGAGTTTCACTAATGTCCGTGATTTGATTGGGTTTTGTTGGTTTTACTGTTTGGGCATGGCTTTTGTTTGTTTGCTTGTCCCTTTTTAAAAACTTCTGATGCTCATTTGGAGGTAGCAGCAGAAAGCTGTGTAGAAATGCCTAATGTTGATGTGTGGAGCCTTGGCTTGGCCTGTGCTGGCTCCTACTTCCCCATTCTTATTTAAGTCACTGAGCTGGGATGCTGCAGAGGCTGGAGGAAACACCACCACTTGCCTTCTGCCAGAGCACAGGCCTTCAGTTTTCTATGGCAGTCTGTTAGGTCTTGACGTCAGGAGAGACTGTTGCATTCCTCTATCCAAACTTTTTCCAAAGTATTCCTGGTGAATGTAGATGAAACTAGCTAGTTTCTTTTTTAAAAATTCCCTTCAACCTGTTGGGACTTGCTTCGTTGTGAGGCAGCTCTGGTTGTGAGGGCTGAGCATCAGTGTTCTTTCTCCACTGGTGATACTGGTCTGCTCTCTACATCACTAATAACCCCCTAGACTGCTGGGCTTGTTTCTCCTCTGGTCTTGTGCATATTGATTCGATTTCCCATGTAGGTAGCTGCAGCTTTGTCCATACTGAAAGCCTGCTAGAAGCATCTGCATTGTCAAATCTTACCCTAGAAGTACAAAGCCAGTGCTAGAGCAATTACTACTTGGCTGACTAGTACATTTCCTTGGATGTCCCCTAGACTCACCTATTCTGCACTTAACAGATCTGATCATAGAAGAGAGATGTCGGGAGTCACTGCTGGTGTTTATCCCTTGCCTTTGGTTTTGTGACAGGCTTTCTGAATCTGGAGGAGTATTCTCATAGTGTGCTAGCCCAGAGAACACAGCTTTCCTTGGTGTGGAGTGTTGAGTAAATTGCTCCTGAGAGTGTCATAAAGCAGGAACATGAAGCCCAGACAGAATCTAGCTTTAATGAACATTTTAGTATCCGAGTGAACAACTAGGTACCAAATGTGCCTCAAGTGCTCAAAAAGCCACAGACAGGCCTCACTTTGAGCATTAGTGAGGCTCATGTCATAAACTAGAAGGAAGGCATAATGAGACAGAGGAAAACAGGAGACACAAAGTGGCTAGAGGAGAAGGCAAGTGAGGGAGCTTTCTGAGCCATGTGTTTCTTGGCTGGGCTGCCATCTCAGTTTGCAGACAAGGAATTAAACCAGGAGACATGAAGTGTGGTTTTCAGAGACACATGCCTGTGGCTAGAATTGCAAAAGCTTGGCTTTTCCAGCTCCAAATCAAGAACTTTGCCCATTCTGCATGCTCACTTTTCTGGAGCGTCATTCAGTACCCAGCTAATGCTCTGCCTTCCAGCAGAAGCTCATTAAACTTGTTCATCCAGGAGCCACTCACAGCTTCTATCTGCAGAACCCAGAACCAAACTGGCTCTTTCAGATAAAGAAAAATGATGAGGAACAGATCCTGATTTATAGAAAACCTAAGTATGCTGGCTGTGGTTATCGTCCATGGAGGTCAAAGCCCTGATGTACATGGCTTCACTATGAGGTTTCCTTTCCTGAAGAAATACTGTAGAACCTAATACCTTCCTGGGCTAAAACCAAAAAAGTAATGCTTCCTTTTCACTAGTCTGGGCTGATTTTTCCTTTTCTCTGTTTTTGGGTCACTGAATTCTGAAGCTCTTGTGTACAGCCTGGTTGAGTTTCTGAGTTTGTGATACTAGTTAAGATAGCATCCTTCTCTCATAAAAGAATGGATTGACTAAGGAGTCAAACTGCAGCATAATTGGCTAAACCTAGCTTATGATTTGTTTTATAACTGGCCTTTCTTTTTTTAGATTTACAAGTATTTGTTTGTATGTGCATACATAGAGGCCACAAGATTACACTGGGTGTCCTGTATCACTGTGTGCCTTCTCAGTCCTTTGAGGCATGGTCTCTCCCTGTGGCTTGTATTTTCTCAGCTAGGCTAGAAGCCAGCAAGCACCAGTGATCCTCCCATCTCTGCCTCCTTTGGAGCTGTGGTTACAAGTGTGTGGGACACCTGGCTTGCTATGTGGGTACTAGGGCCTGAACTCTAGGCTTCATTGATTGTACAACAGGCACTCTTAAGTGGTAAGATACTTCTCCAGCCCCCAGGTTTTGCTTTTTTGAGACAAGGTCTGACTATATAATAACAGTGTCCTCTAACTTCTATTCCTCCTGCCTCAGCCTTCTGAATGCTACTATTATAGATTTAAGCTACCATGTGTGGCTATAATCACTGATCTTCTTCAGTTGAGCAAAGATTTCCCATAGATCTCCTGCTTCTCTCACACTCAGTCTCCTTCACTGTCAACCCCAATCAGATGACATTTGTCCTGACCCACAAACCTACGTGGATTCACTGTCATCATCCCAAATCCGTTATTTCTGTTAGGGGTTTACTCTTGGTATTGTACGTTCTGTGGGTTTGTATAAATTTACAGCGTTGTTTTCTATCATAGCAACATAGAGTTGCTTACTATCCTAAAGTTTCATCTGTTCTTATAAAGTTTTATTGGGCCGGGCGACGGTGGCGCACGCCTTTAATCCCAGCACTTGGGAGGCAGAGGCAGGCGGATTTCTGAGTTCTACAGAGTGAGTTCCAGGACAGCCAGGGCTACACAGAGAAACCTTGTCTTGAAAAAAACCAAAAATAAATAAATAAATAAAGTTTTATTGGAACATAGCTGAACCCATTCTCTTAGGCAGTGTCTATGGGGCTTTTGCCCTACACTAGTGTAACTGCTCACAGACGCTTACCACTGCTCAGAATGCCTGAAATATTTATCATCTAATAGTAAGCAGAACAAGTTTTTTCTAGACCCCTGGACTGTTGACTAGTGATTTCCAGAGATAAGAGCCTCTGTTGGGCACTTGTACAATTTCATACTTAAGGTACTTATTGTCCACTCTTCTCCATTACCCCACTCCTGTACTCTCTCTGTGTGTCCCCACGCCCTGCTGTGTGCTAACACAGCTGCCACTGTCCCAGAGCAGAGGACTGTGACCCTGGATGTTGATGTGAACAACCGAACAGACCGGCTGGAGTGGTGCAGCTGTTACTACCACGGAAACTTCTCTCTCAATGCCGCCTTTGAGATCAAGCTACACTGGATGGCAGTGACTGCCACAGTACTGTTTGAGATGGTGAGATCATTACTGTACTTTAAGGCAAGGGGGTGCTTTGTAAAGCTTCTTCACATAACCTATTGACCTGTAGGGATAGCCTTAAAACATTAAACACAGAAAAGTTCACCGAGTATAGACTAGTGCTTCTTCACCTTGGCATTACTGACACAGGCCAGATAATTATCCGTTGTGAGTGATTGGATGCCCATTGTAGGTTGGTTGCCCATTCTAGCCTCTACCCATTAAATGCCAGTAGTACACCCCTAGCTGTGCTAACCAAAACTTGGAATCACTAGTCCAGAAGGGAAAGCAAATCTCCATCTCCCCTTTGTGTCCTGGGACGTCCATCTAAAAGCAGCTATGACTGTCACCATGTTTAAAACACTCCTGGGGAGAGTCTATGTATATCCAAAACAGGGATGGGAAGCTGGCCGTGGTGGCTCACACCTAAAAAAACTCAGCACTTGGGATGCTGAGGCAAAAGGATCACCACAAGTTCAAGGCCACTTAGCTACATAGTGAGTGCCAGATCGGCCTGGAATACAGAGTAAGAATACATTTATGCTCACATGCTGCTGGGTACATATTATTTACATTCTGTTTTTTCTGTTACCTGTATATATCTTCCATACCAACACAAATTAATCTGCCTTGCTTTTCATTTGTTGGATTTAATTTTTTTTGCCTCATTGTTTTTAATAGCTACAGAATATTCTAGTATTTTTTTAATTTCAGTTTACCTCTTGGTTACTATCACTGGTTTTAACTTACCGTTCCTCAAGCAAGGGTAAGTTGGTAAGTTTGTCTTCTGGTGGCATTTGGCCACCAGATATTTTTGCCAGCTCCACACAGGAGAGGATTGGATATATTGTTAGCATTTGATGGACAGCAACCAGAGTTGTCAGTGCTAATGAATAAGTCCCTCAAAGAAGTACTGGCCCACAGTGTCACCAGTGTCAGGGTTAGGGAGCCTTTGCTAGATGGCCTTCTTACCTGTCCTTCCTTCTGCTGCTCTATCTTGACCTACCTGTGGATCCTGTGCTGTGAGTCCAGCCCACACCACTGTCCATCCCCAGCTACAGCACCATAAAATAAGCCAGGTTGTATCTTCTCAGAGCCCTCCTTAGCCATCACCACACTCCACTCCTCCTTTTATGCACAAAAGAAATATTTTCATGCATCACTCGAGTCCCACTGTCCTCTAATACCAGCCAAAGCATTTCACTACATAGCTAAAAGCAGCTAGAAAGTAAAAAGAATTCTTTAGTGAATGCTGAGGGATCCCTTGAGAGAATTACAGGAGAGAGTAGTCATGAGTTTGTAAGGTGAGCCTGGTGGTATTGCCACATACCTTTAGTCCCAGCATTTGGGAGGCAGAGGCAGGAACCTATCTCTGAATTCTAGGGCTTTCTAGTCTACACAGTGAGTTCCAGGACAGCCAGGACTACACAGAGAAAGTCTTGGGGGACGGAGGGGAGTTTGTAAGCCTAATTTTGTCTTATAGAACATAGAGTCTTGGGGATATTCTGTTAGGTGTCTGTTAGGCATAGGCTTTTTATATGTGTTAGAATCTTCAAGAACTCCTGCCTTGGAAAGGTACTTATCCAAAGACCATCCATAAGATCCAAGTAAGGGATACTGAGTGCCTAGAGAGATAAGTGCTCAGTAGAGAAGTCCTTAATTGTACAAGAGGATGGTCAGATCCCAGCACCTACGTGAAAGCCAGACATAATGGCAGGCACCTATAACACTAGGGCTAGGGGTGGCACAGACAGGTGGAATTCATGAGCTCGGGCCAGCCACTTAACCAAAATGACAAGCCCCAGAATATTTGCTTGCTGCCAAGCCTGGCAACCTGGGCCCTACATGGTGAAAAGAGAATTGACTGTCACAAGTCCTACCCTAATTCTTTCTCTCTCTGTTCTTTCTCTCATAAATAAATAAACAAGATAGGAGAACTGGGGAGCTGGCTCAGTAGATAAACCACAAGCATGAGGACCTGAATGTGAATCCCCAGAACCCACATAATGCCAGGCGTTGACAGCATTCTTTATCCCAGCATAGGCACAGAGTCTCCAGAAGGTAGCCTGGTATATGCAGCAATAAGAACAAGAGACCCTGTCTCAAGCAAGGTGGAAGGGAGAAGAGCAACACCCAGCGTTGTTCCCTGTCCTCCACACATGCATTGTGATATGTGTGCACCAGCACTCACACACATACAAACACACTTGTATCATGTACACACAAGCTAAGGTGGAGAGTGGTAGAGAAAACACTAGCCTTGACCTTGACCTATCTTATGTGCACACACCAAAGATCCAAGTCTAAAAGGATACCTGCTGCTAGTCATGGTGGCATGCATATGTAATCCCAGATGTGAAGTAAAAGCAGAAGGTTCCAAATTCCAGACCAGCATGGGCTACGTAGCCAGACTATGGCTCAAAAACAGAAAAACAGGAAAGAAAGACAGTACCGGGTGCTCATTTTGCTCAGTTCACCTTGTGGAGGACACCAGCTCTTCCCCAACAGGTTGACAGTGGAGTGATTGTATCTCAAAACAGCATGCCCACAGCACTCACGTACACCAGGAAAAGGAGTGTTAGTTCTACCAAGGAGTTTAGGGACTGTCATTAAAGAGTTCGGTTTTCACATCTATTCACATAAAACCAGTGAAAGCAGCTAATGCATTTATCACAGCATTTTGGTTTGGTTTGGGGTGGTTTTTTGTTATTGTTGTTGCTGCTGCTGTTATTGTTTGTTGTTCTTATTGTTGTTTAACTTACCTGTATGTGTGTGGACCAAGGTCTGTATGTGGAGGTCAGGGGACAAGTTGAAAG
Organism: Grammomys surdaster; assembly: GCF_004785775.1. Classification (NCBI taxonomy): domain Eukaryota; kingdom Metazoa; phylum Chordata; class Mammalia; order Rodentia; family Muridae; genus Grammomys; species Grammomys surdaster. Next base: position 6,824,589 of record NW_021620993.1, on the reverse strand, counting down.
AGTTGGTTCTCTCCCTCCATTATGTAGGCTCCAGGGAGATGAAGTGTAGGTTTTCAGCATTGATGGCAAGTGGTTTTACCAAACACTGAGCCATCTCACCAGCCATCCAGTTTAGGATTTTGTTTGTTCTTTAATTTATTTATTTGTTTTTAAGTATACATCAGTTTTATGTTTCTTAAAACATATTTCAAAAAAGCTTATATAATCACCCAAGGGACTGTTGTTGGAGTTACGTACAGAAGTCTAGCTTTCAGAGAGATAGCTTTGGGAGTTCCCCAGAGTGTGTTCTGTGGGTGAGACTTGGTCACTTTGTCTAGAATCACTGTACTGGTCTCCTGCCCTACATCCGTCAGAGTGGGTTACCTTCTTATTTCATACACTGGACTTAATATACAACAAAGCTAAAAGCGTTCAGCCTTTGTCATGTGACCTTCCTCCGACATCCCACAGAATAAGAAAGGTCTTAGTCCTCTCTTCAGTTCCTTGCAAAAGAAACTGAAGATCAGAAGCTTGGGCCATAAAAAAGAGCTGCGTGCTCAACTCACAGTTTTTCTAGCAGTCATCAGGAAGCATCCTTAGACTTTTTCCTGACCAGGACGGTCGGAGCCAGAGGACATGAACAGATGAACATGTAATCGATATGTCTGCCCGGTCTGCTTTGTGGAATCAGAGGTATTTACTCTAGTCTAAAAGAACCCGGAGATGATGCTGTTTTGTACTTTCTTTCAGGTCCAAGGTTGGCATCGAAAAGCTACCTCCTGTGGCTTCTTGTTAGTCCCAGTTTTGGAGGGTCCTTTCGCACTGCCCAGTTACCTGTATGGCGATCCCCTGAGGGCCCAGCTCTTCATCCCACTCAACCTCGGCTGCTTGCTCAAGGAGGGCAGCGAGCACCTGTTCGATAGTAAGAGCTGCTCCCCCCTGCAGGGTCTATCTCACTGAGTCAGACCACCTTCCAAAAGCACCCTCTCCCATGTTCTTTCATAAGTAGAATCTAGTTGGAAAATGAACAAAGACATTAATAAGAAACAAAAAGCAGGAGGAAGTAATGACTATTCAGAAAGAGAAAAAAGGACCAATGGGCAGTGGGATGAGAGAGGGGAAGGAGGAAGATGCTTCTATAAACTGTCATAATGAAGCCCATCACTGTCCAGTGAACATTTGCCTAAAGAAACAACAGAATTACAGGCTGCTTGAGAGAGCTATTCTACAAAGGGCAAAATAATCTGGGTTGTTGTCCTGGATTTTTAATTCTTAAAAAAACATATGAATGTTTTGCCTGCATTTCTGTCTGAGCATCACACATGTACCTGGTGCCCACAGAGGCCAGAAGAGGAAGTTAGACCTCCTGGATCTGAAGTTCTGGATGTGAGCCACCATGGGGGTTCTAGAAACCAAACTTAGTTCTTCTGAAAGAGGCCCTGGTCTCTAAAGCACTGTACTGCCTCTCCAGCCCTTGTGCTGGATTTTATTAGTGACTGGGTAATCTGGGGCAGATCACTCAATGCTTCTGAGCTTTGAATTTCTCTTGCATGGATTGGCTAGAGCTACTTTGCCAGCTCTGCGAGGACAGTGTGAAGCAAGCAGTAGACGGGAGAGGGGATCGTGTGCTGTCCATCTCTACACCATTGCTGTGTCCCGTGTGCTCCCAGCCACCTGATTTGCCGGCAGTGCTTGCTTGGATTTGAGGAGAGCTTTTTGCATGCTAGTCCATGCAATAAGGCCCTAGAAAGGCCATCAAAAGCAAAACAGGAAGCTGTGTCCTCTTGTGCAAAGTTGCAGCAGGCTTTGTAAGTCCCGGGCTCCCTGCATGTGTCTCCAGTACTGTATCTCAAGGACTGAGATTAGAGCCTTTCCTTCTGTCAGAAAAGGTCTGTCACAGCGGACCAGCCCATTGTGCCTTTTACCCACACTGTCTCCCCATCTACACTTCCCACTGCTATCACCAAGCACACGTGCTGATGAACTCATAAATAGCTCCTAAAAAGCTTTCCGTGAGTACAAGATGACATTTTCAAAAGCAAGAAGCTGGAGTTAATGCTAATGTATCAGGAGCTGATAGCAAGATTATAAATGTGAAAAACACAACTCTGATGAAGAGAAATATTTTCTTCCCACTCCCTTGTACGTTTGCATTACACTAAATGACAGAGGGTGAGGAAGACTTACCAGAGGGTAGACTAAACCTAGTGATCTTGTGATTTCATGACAGACTGCCTGCTAGTTTGAACAGTCTGTACTCTCTGCTTACAACTTAGCAGACATTTGTGTACCTGAGCCCTGCAGAGTTGTTCTGCATTGGAGGCCAGAGAGTCTGAGCTGCACAGGGCCGAGAGAAGACATTTATGCAGTCCTGAAATGTGAATGATTATGTTCCTCCCAGAGGGTTAGGTCAGGCAACTTACTGCAGTGTTGTTAATATCTTGAGGGGCTATAGTTACCTCACAACATCTAAAGATGCCCTTCTCACTGATACAGGATTGCTCACAGGCATTGTAGCGGATGGTTTCCCTGCCAGTTCTGACCTGGTCTTCTAAACCATCAGCCTCAGTTGGTTACCATGGTTACAGGGAAAGGTCCTAATTTAAAGGAATAAGGACACAAATCTAAAATTAAATTTTCTAGATTAGGTGCCTCTTCTTGTTTTCTCTACTTCTTGTAACAATGAGTCTGCACCTTAAAATCTGGAGCAAATGTGGTTGGTATATGTGTGTATATATGTGAGTGTGTGTGTATGTGGGTGTGTCTGTGTTTGGGTGTGTCTGGTTGTGTATGTGTGCATGTGTCTATGTATGTGAGAGTGTGTATGTGCATATGAGTGGGTGTGGGATGTGTGTCTCCCATCTATTTTAAAGTTCTAATTGTGGACAGATTAACAAAGCCACTCCATTCCTAGTTCTTGGGTTGTCTGTACTGTTGCTGCCAGGATCCTCAAAACCTCCATCCATCCAGCTCTGCTTCCTGTTGCTATGTGACAGTGCTCAGCCTTCCATCCACCCATCTCTGCTTCCTGTTGCTATGTAACAGTGCTTGGCCTTCCCACTTGCTTTCTGCTTTGGTCCTCAGCATCTGCCCTGTGGAAGAGGGAGGCTGGACCAATTCAGTCGGTAACAAAAGAGCACATTCTCCTGCACTGCTCGCCTCCCCTTCGAAGCTGATGTCTTCTCAAGAATTCCTTTTATATTTACTTGCTTCAATTTCTTTACCCATAAAATGGAGCTTTGTCTTTCTTTACAGGGAAATATAAAGTTAGTGATGTTAGAAACAGGGGCAGGGGAGTGTTTTATTTTCAGAAGCACCTAATGTACACTTCAGGTTTGTGTTTTAATATACTCTTCAGACCAGGTCTTGTGGTACACACCTGTAAGTAAGTAGGAGGGTCAGGGATTCAAAGCCATCTGGCCACTTAGAGGTTGAGGCCAGCCTGGGCTGTGTGAGACCCTGTGTCAGAAACAAATAGTAAACAAAAATTACTGGACTTTCCTCAGTTTGAGAATTAGGACATTAGCATAAGCCTTGTTGAGTTCTGATGATCACATTAGCTCCTGAGGACTCTACCTTTCTAGACTGTGAGGCTTGAAGAGGAATTATGGGGTACACAGCTGTCATTTCTATAACTGGGTGGGGACTAAAGTTCAGATCTGTGAGACAGGAATTGTCAAAAGCAATGAAGAGAACAGGGTGAGTCTATTACAGATCTTGTGATCACAGCTCAGCCTTTATTCCTTATTCCTTTCAGGCTTTGAACCAGAGACATATTGGGATCGAATGCACCTTTTCCAAGAAGCCATTGCACACAGGTTTGTCCATTAGCAAGAAGGAACAGTGACCAAATCAGTATTTTTCTACATTAGTAGTTACTAAAGTGAAACCCAATTCCTTCTGTTATGGTGGAAAAAGGATCTTGTAGAGCAGTGCTTCTCCACCTTCCTGATGCTGTGACCCTTCAGTACCCCTCATGCTGTGCTGACCCCCAGCCATAACACTGTTCTGTTGCTATGTCACAACTGTAACTTTGCTGCTGTTATGAATCCTAATGTAGACATCTGATATGCAGCCCCTGTGGAAGGGATCTACCTCCAAGGGGTTGAGAGCCATTGCTCTAGTGAAAAGCTCGCTGCTTACCTGCACTCAGACAGAGAGAAATGTTGCCCTGCAGTCTGTGACTGTTGTCTCTCAGACCTCCTTGCTTTGTTCTTTGTAAGTAGCCTACAAAGAACCCAGTTATGCTATGGAGGAGACAGGTGAAGGGAAACATTGTAAAAGTTGTCAGTAAACATTCCTTGTTTTAGAAAGACAATGGATGGTTTAAAAAAAATGGATGAAAGTAGTATTACTTGTGCACTAGGTAAGCTTTTCCTGGGCTCCTCTGACTCACTCTCTTCTTCTCCAGTGCAGCAGACCACAGTGTTTCCAAGCGTCACTCAGCTGGTGTCCACTTGCTACTTATTCCTATGGTGAAACAAAGCCTCCTCTCACTGTTTCAATTATCTTCTGCTTGAAGCAGCTTCTTTGTATTGTCCTATTGTCTTACCTCTTCAGTTGCTAGCACCTGATCCTGAGTACTCCCCCAGTGCCCACCATTTATTCACAAGGTCATGGGTGTCTAACTTCTCCCACCCAAGCTGGCTTCTCCCTACCTTATACCTTACCCTAAGATCTGGGCAGTATGTATGTGTTCGGTGAAGGGTGTGGAGTGAGTGCCGTGGTAACTCATTTCTTACCACTGCTAATGGGATGTATATCTGACCAGAGGGAAGAGAGGGAAGGAGGAAGGGAGGGAACAGGAGGCAGCGAGAACAGCAGTCATTGGGAAAAGACCTTGCTCTAGGAAGCAGACTTGTCTGGTCCACCTCCACCTCCACTCACACTGCCTAGAAACAGTAGAAGTCCAATGGCAAGTCTTACAGTGTAGTCTTCCTTTCCTTGCCTCTCTGGGGCTTGCTGGACTCAGCTGGTAAATCTGCAAGAAACAGTACTTATTAGGATGCCCCAGCTAAAGTACGGCTAGTGAGCCGTTTCTTGACCAGTCACACTACACATTTTGACTAGGTGTCTCTGGACTTGACCTTCATTTACCAAGTCTGCTTTTTGTCTTCATAGTATCTTGTTCTCTAATCCTCCTCAACGCAGGTCCTGGGGGTATTTTCTCTACACTGTTGCCCTTTACTCTTCAGTCTCTTTTCTAAGATCTGACTTCCTTACATGTCTTTAAAGCTGTCCCATATATGACTGCAGCAGACTCTACTATGTGTCACTCTTTGCCTAAGCCCCACCTCCTCTGTACCTGTCATTGTCTCCCTCTGCCAGGGACTCTCAGGTCCCTCTATTTTGAGTTCATCTTTGTCTTTCTCTCTTTCCTCCTTACAGGGGCTTACTGTATAGTTCAGGATGGTTTTACACTCAGTCTCCTGTGTCTGGCTCTCACGTGTTAAGATTACAGGATACTCCAGCATAACATGCTTCAAATCGCACTTTCCTCTTCTTTTTAAAAACTGTCCACCTAGAGTGCTTTATAGGCCCTAGGAGGGCATAAGTTTGATTTTCCCATCCGTAGTGCCAGGGAAGTGCCTTTTCCAGAGTAGTTGTTCTGCTCTTAGCTTCTGTGTGCAGTGCCAGGGATGGAGCCCAGAGCCTTGTGAGTGCTGGGTAAGCAGTCCACCATTGGGCTGCATCCCTGGTCCTGCCTGTGGTTTTGCATGGAGTGGAATTCCAAGTGGGGATGTGCCTGAAGTGATGGTCCACCCAAAGGTCCGTATCAGAGAGAGCTAGGAAAGCTCCCTCCTCCTCCCCACAGCGCCCTCTGTGGTGGCTCCTAGCTCTTCCTTCTAAATACTCCGGATAATTGGAGTGAGATTAGTACATCTCTGAGGTGGGTGCCCCTTGCCTTTGTTGCAATCCTGGGTTGCCCCAAGTGGAATATGAAGTATCCATGGATCATTGGGCTGAAGTGTAGGTTTTCTGAGGTTTTTGTTTTGTTTTATTTTGATTTGGAGGGTGGAGGTTGGTGGTTTGTTTGATTTAATTTTGTTTTTGTTGTTTGTTTTGAGGTTTTTGGAGAAAGGGTCTCACTATGTAACCCTGGCTGGCCTAGAACTCATTTTTGTAAACTATGCTGGCCTTGAGATCTGCCTGTCTGGGGTTAAGGTGCTGGGGTTGAAGGCATGAGCCACCATGCCTGGCTAAATTGTGTTTTTAAAAAAATAAGCATCTTGGGGCTGGAGAAACTGAGCGTGGTTGCTACTCCTTGAGAGGACTCAGTTTAGTCCCCAGCACCCGTCCTAGGCAGCTCACAGCTGCCTATAACTCCAGCTTCAGAAGGTCCAGCACCCACTTCTGGCCTCCGAGGGCACTCTTGCACATACAGACAAGCAAGTACACATACATATGCATAATAAATTTTTTTTAAGATTTATTTATTTTTATTTATATGAGAACACTATTGCTGTCTTCAGACACACCAGAAGAGGACATCAGATCCTATTACAGATGGTTTTGAGCCACCATGTGGTTGCTGGGAATTGAACTCAGGACCTCTGGAAGAGCAGATGGTGCTCTTAACTGCTGAGCCATCTCTTCATCCTATAATAAAGTATTTTTAAACAAATAAAAATAAAGGTCTTAGGCTGGGTATTTGGGTCAGTAAGGGTCTTTCCTGGTGACCTAAATGAGACAAGAAGCCTCTGATCCCGCTGATATCTAAAATCATTGACTTGGTTGGAAGGTAAGGAAGAAATCCAGAAGTGTCCTGTAGATGCTATCCATTGAGTTTGCATACTTGATATATATGTACGGGATACCAGCCTAGAGGTGGCAGCTTGGAGGGTACAGCACAGCACTTCCCCAGTGTGCTTAGTCCAGGGAAGAAGACACATTTTACCTCCTACATCGATGCCTTCATTACGTAAACCCTCAGACAGAGGGCAGAATCTGGGCACATCTGTTAGCACGTCCTTTACAGCTCTTAGCAGGTGGGGCTAGAATAAATGTGCTTTATGGAAATAGAAAAACCAGGAATAGAACAAGCTATAGATAAGAAGTGGAACAGGACAAGTCACAGATGAGAAATGGTTTCTGCTCATTTCCCATTTCTAGAGCACAGCACAGCAAAGAGCCTTAGATTACTCCTCACCTTTAAGGAAAGGTTTTTGATTGAGATACGTCATTCCATTTCAGTGAGGGCCTTTATTGAGAACCTTCTCAATGTCAGCATGACAACAGTCAGGTGTGGCAAGAAAACAGACAGGATGCGGGTTGGTGAGCAGGACAGACTCCACAAGAGGCAGAGTGAAGGCTAAGTGGAGACCACAGAGGTGCTAAGTGGGGGTGGAGGCTGGATGGAGTGCTGCAGTCACCACAGGGCAAAGTAAACCAGGAGCAGGAGAGCTGCCAGCCTCCGAGTTGAAAGGCAGATTTTGAGAACTACCGAGGACAGAAATATGTAGCCTGCATGTTCCACATGGGAGGCCTTTCCACATTCTATCATCTTGGCCTGTCAGGTATAGCTGCACACTGCTCCCTGTTTCTCTAGCTAATGAGACCATGTGTCTGTGTGTCTGTCCTTACCATAGGTTTGGATTTGTGCAAGATAAATATTCTGCCTCTGCTTTTAACTTCCCTGCTGAGAATAAGCCACAGTATATCCATGTTACAGGTGAGGAACTGTGGTTGTGGGTGGGTGCACGAGTCCCTGCCCAAGCCTGCAGCGGCAGGACCACCAGAACCAACAGCTCCACTCAGGCTTGGTCTCTCCCTGCAGGAACAGTATTTCTTCAGCTGCCATACTCCAAACGCAAATTTTCTGGGCAGCAGCGGCGACGACGAAACTCTACCAGCTCTACCAACCAAAACATGTTCTGTGAGGAGCGGGTTGGCTACAACTGGGCCTACAACACCATGCTGACCAAGACATGGCGTTCTAGTGCCACGGGGGATGAGAAGTTTGCTGATCGGCTGCTGAAGGACTTCACGGATTTCTGCATCAACCGTGACAACCGACTGGTCACATTCTGGACAAACTGCCTGGAGAAGATGCATGCCAGTGCTCCATGAAGCCAGGCTACTCCACTTAGGAGAGGCTGTGGGTATGCTGGAGCCAGCCTTCCAGTTAGGCTCTGGGCATCAGGTGTCAGGCTGCTACTGTCAGTGAGTGGGGCCACTGCTGATATTTGGCCTCTGCACAAATATGAGTGAGGAGAAAGATAAAGCAGCTGCTGCTGCTACCACCACTCAGATCTCGCCGTCATGTGCCCACGGCAGGGGGAGGCACAGATTGTCTGTGGGAGGAAGTCAGTGTCTGGGAATGGGTTAGGCAGCTTCCATTAGGGTCCTTTTCCTTCACCAGCAGTGGGATATTTGGAACAGAACCTCCTGCTTTCTGCCCAAGAATGTGTGTGTATAAGATAATTCTGTGACATAGTGTACCATTGGCTCACACCAGCTGTACATATGTGTATATAGCAGAGACAAATAAAGCCCCCACACAGTGTCTGTTACTAGCCTTGTTCGTAGCAGCAGTCCCACCATGGCTGGAAGCCAGGCCAGCCAGGTCACCTCAGGTGACCAGAGGGCTTTAGGACCACTGGTCTTTAGTCTGGCTCTGACTTGACTTGATAGGTTTCTGTTTTTGTTTGGTTGTTTTTTGTTTTGTTTTGTTTTGTTTTTCAAGACATGGTTTCTCTGTGTAGTCCTGGCTGTCCTGGAACTTACTCTAGACCAGGCTGGCCTCGAACTCAGAAATCTGCCAGACTCTGCCTCACAATTGCTGGGATTAAAGGCGTGCGCCACCACTGCTGGGCAATAGGTTTCTTTTTAAAAGTCTTTGGCCAGGAACAAGGATCCTTCTGGACAGGACTACTGAGCAGACGATACAATACAGTAGGAAGCTCTAGACTTGTGTTGTAAGAATATGCCTCATTAAGTGGATGTACCAGCTCAGGAGAGCAAACATCATGGCATTTCTGACAGGTCCAGGGAAAGCTTCTGGTTCTAGACTGCTCAGGGAAGGCAAAGACCGCAAACTAAGAGGGGGACCTGGTAGTTGTGGTTACTGCTTCCTAGTGCTAATCACACCCTGACTGATGTACCTTCTTACAATCTTTCAAATCCTGTACCTCTCCTGAGCCCTGTGTATAACTCCAGGTCCAGCCCTCCTTGTTTGTCTCTTATCTCTATGAAACCTAACTTCTCTCTGGTTCATCCTACTGTGTTCTCCTGGGAAACTGGGTTTTTGTTGTTTGGTCTTTAAAACTGCTACAAGCAGGGTACAGTGGCTTATACCTGTAATACCAGTGTTTTCAGAGACTGAGGCAGGAGGATTATGGAGTTCCAGGCTAAGCTGGCCTCCACAGTGTGTTCTTAGCAAAGCTGAGCTTTGCAGTAAGACTTGTCTCAAAAAGTCTCACTTTCAGGCTGGAAAGATGACTCAGTAAGAGCACTTGACTGATCTTATAGAGGACCTGAGTTAGTGTCAGCACCCATGAGATCACTCACAACCATCCATAACTGGAGTCCCAGGGGCCACACCCTCTTCTGACCTCCTTTGACATCAGACACACATGTGGTACATATATATATCCACATATACATATATGCAAGCAAAGCACCCATATACATAAAACAAAAATAAATCTTAAAAGCAAACAGGCAGCTCCACTCCATTTAGACTTGCCACTTAGAATTCTCTTGACTACCTGGACGCCAAACCCCTTCAGTATGGTGCTGGAGATGCAGATCAGAGCCAACATCATAGACACCAGGCTCTGGACTCAACTCACAGCATTACAGAAGTAAAACGAAGCATTGTCTTGCCTGGTGGGAAGCTGCCTTGAGAGTTGTGCATTCTCTCAAACCAGACTCTTAACCACCTCAAATCTTCTGCATGTACTGTTCCAAGCTGCACTCATCTGGAACGTCTAATCACAGCTGTTAAGTCTTATATGTAAAGGTTTTTTTAAGATTTATTTTTTGTGTATGAATGTCTTGCCTGTGTGTATATGTATGCATCATGAGGTCAAAAGAGAGTATCAGATCCCTCAGAACTAGAGTCTAGATGGTTGTGAGCCACCATGTGAGTGCTGGGAAATGAACCTGGGTCCTCTAAGAGCAGCAAGCACTCTTACTGGCTGAGCCACGTCCCCAGATCCTACACGTGAAGCTTTTGAGAGAGTAAGCTGTTAATGTGTGAAAGTGTGAATCATAGGAAGCAAGCCTAAAAAAAAAAAAAAATTAGCTTCCCCCCCCCCACTTTCTTCCTGTGAATATTGCTCCTCCTTGCTGTCAGTCTTCTTGTCGGTGGGAGCTGTCCAGAGTAGCTGGGGGATTGAGGGAGGTACAGCTGGACTTTGTGGAGTGTACCTGTAACCACAGCACTTGAGAGACTGAGGGAGAGGGAAGAAGGTTGCTGTGAATTTGAGGCCACTCCAAGATACTCCCAAACAAATAAGCACGCAGAAAGAACTTACTACTGAGAAGACAGTAAATTTCTCGAGTTCTCGCTTTCCCAGATGGACATGTTCAGAATTCCATGTCAGCCTCCTCTGATAGTGATGGTCATAGCAGCTGTTGGCCAAGCCAGACCATGTGATCTCATGTGGTCCTGTTATCCAACCTGTGAAACCACCAATAGCCCCTTCACATACAGTTTTTGTCATATTCCAGAGGTAACTTGGAAAACAGAGAATGATCTGGCAGAGAATCTGCTGGTGAATTGGAATACTTCGCCACTTGCCTATCAACGGGTCCTGAGGTGCTCCTGACCTTGAATTTCAGTTCCTGCAGACTCTAGCATTCCAGATTCCAATGCAGTGTTATCCTCCATCAGCACCTCATTAGCCAGCCAGACAGCCTGCCCCTGCAGCTTGGCTACCTCCCTCCATCCCTGGTGCCCAACAGCAGAGTCTTGCCTCAGGGGAGCTACAATCTGAAATGTGTCCTCACTAAGATCTCATGTGTTAGAACCTTAACCCTGAGGTTAGTGTGGTGACACAGGACTCTAATCCCAGTACTAGGGAGGCAGAAACTAACAACTAACAGATCTCTGAGTTTGAGGTCAGCCTGATCAACAAATCAAATTCTGGGACAGAAGAGCACACCAACTATGTGTAACTCCCTGGATTCAATCCCCAGCTCTGACATACATATTTAAAAACAAACTCAGCATTAAAAGGAATAAGGGACCAGCAGGATAGTTCAATAAATAAAGGTGCTTGCCATTGAGGGTTTACGTTCAATTCTCCAGACCCATATGGTGGAAAGAATTGACCCCAGAAAGTTCTCTGAGTAACACATGTAGTACTTGTGTGTCCATGTCTATACATACATGCACAAATAAATTTAATTGAAAATTTTAAAATAAAATATATTGAGAACTCTGAAAGTTTGCTAAAGTGGATAGAAAATAGCAGGAGAGAAGCAGAATACAAGCCAATTTATAGTTCTCTATACTCACCTACTTCCTGAGTGCTTGCTGTATGCTAGGCTCATCATACTTGACACATGCCTGAGAAAAGGTAAAAAGAAGGCCTCTGGAGATGAAGGCCAGGCCGTATGGCTGAAAGGAATCCAGGCTGGGCTGTTTTGTGGAGTAGCATGACCTGACTCTGCACTGGACCAACGCTTTCGCCTTGAACTTCAGATTTCATGTGTGGTGAAGTCCTGCAGACACAGGCATCCTGTAACAGGGCCATAGCTTCCCACATAGAGTCCCTGGTGGAGTACACGATGACTTTCCCCAGCCCCCAAGACCCTGCCTATTTTGCCCCCTGGGCCTGCAGCCGCTGTATTCAGCATGCGGGAGCTTCTAGCAGCTCCTAAAACTATAGCCACATGCTTGTCCTAAACATGGCTGAGAGTGCTCTTCAAGTCTAGCTTTTGCTTGTCAAAGAGCATGTGCCAAGAGCAGGTCTTACAGCCTTCAGATTTGACCTCCATCTGGTGGCAGCAGAGTCATCTGTTTCTGCTGAATTGGCTCATATTTCTTCCAAGAAGAGGGTCTCTACCGATGAGAGCAGGATGTGGAGAGGGTCTGTGAGATTCCTTGCAACTCCCTTTTCCTCTGAGCCATGGGATTCTCCTTTGACCTCACTTGGCTGCAAGAAACCATGGAGCCTGTGAGACTGCAGACCTCTCCCTTCTCCTGTAACTATGCTGTCTGTAAAGTTAACCCTCGACCTTTAGCTCCACAGGAGCCTGTGGCAGTTGCCTCTAGAACCTTGATTCTTAGCACTGTGCTTTGGAATTATACCAAATTACTGATCCAAGTTCATTTCCTCCAATCCAATATTCCTCAAATGTCTCTAAAAAGACAAAACAATTATTTTTAAACCCATGGCATCCTGAGAGAAAGATTTCCTAACACCTTTGATGTCCGTCCAACCCTGTTGGCTCCTGTTCTACGATTTACCCCTTTAGAAGTGTACAATGAGGTGTTGTCTTCAAAAGGCATTCTCTTTTCAAGGTAAAATGTCCTGTCCCTTTTCAAACCATGTGTCCTCGGACCCCAAGTACAGACAAGAGAAACAAAGTAGCAAAAGTCCTGCTACAGGCAAACCAGAAAGATGAAGTGAACCAGGCACAGGGGAGTGAAGCTTTAGTCCCAGCTATTCAGAAGTTGAGGCAGGAGAATTACTTTGAGCCCAAGAATTCAAGGCCAGCATGGGCTACATGTCTGGGACCTTGTCAGAAAGGGAGTTGGAGAGAAGGAGGAGAAAGAACCAAGCATTTTGATCTGATTTAAAAAGCAAAACGGTCCACATAGATGGGCCTCCCCCGCCAGAAGAGAGACCTGCTATTTCTTCCTAGACATGAAGAGCTGAGTCCTTCCTTAATGGCAGCCCTAACCCCAAACCCCCATAGTGATCACTTTTGCCAGATTGCTAGGCCAGAGTGACTGAGACCATTGCCTCCACACAGCAAGTTACAGGGAGAACCAAATGTAGGCTCCTGGTGAAGGTCATTGCCAAGGCCTGGCTCTTGTGTTTTTCTCACACATTCCTCGTTCTTGATGTTTATCTCTTCAGAGCTAGTGGAGGGTAAAGAACACACCTTGTTCATCCATGTATCTTCCACCGGAGGTTCACCTCACAAAGGAGGAGCTCTTTTATGGACTCAATTATTCAGCCAACACTGGAAGCTGGAGTACAGACAAAGCAGCAGCTGTGGCACTGTGGAAGAGGCCTGTCTGCTCTGGGTAAAGTGCCACAGAAACAGGAGGGGACTTGATTGTGCGTGGGGGAAATGAGACATGGACATTTGGGCAATGTAAGAGTTCTCAAAAAGAAGCTCTTCTAATAGGAAAGGGGGAAGCGAGATTGCTAAAGACTGAAATCGGAAAAGATGTGCGCGCGCGTGCGCGTGCGCGTGCGTGTGCGTGTGCGTGTGCGTGTGTGTGTGTGTGTTTGGGTGGTAGTGGGAGTGTTCTGGCCTGACCTGTCCAGCCTGCATTTTCAATGATTTATCTACAGAAGAGGGGTTAGTGTTTTCAAGTTCCAAGGTACCACCTGGAATGACAAGTGGGCCATTGTCTGGGAGCTCTGAACCAGCCTGTCTCTGGGGTTACACTAGGTAGGTGGGGCTTCACTCATCCCCCAGGCTTTGCTGTTCCTAGCTTCAAATTTGATCCTGATTGAACAATCTCAGCCACACTCTGGGGCAGGAACCAGGACTGGCAGGGAATCTTCTTTCCTGACTCTCCCCTTTCTCTTTAGGCCAGAAACCCTGCTCCCAAGTTCAGTGTTTTGATTCCTCATGGTGTGATCCTGTGCCAGCCCTCCCTCCCCTCACCCCATCTATCTGATCTGCATCTGTTTCCATGGTAACAAAATGGGAATAATCAAATATTCACTATATCACTAAAGGAGAATTGGTTTGAGGACTTAGGAGACAAGGGCTCTGAGAATTGAGCCATCACACAGGCTGTTTTTTTTTTTTTTTTTAATCGAATCAGGGACCTTCAGGTCCAGGATAGCTTCAAACCCATAATCTTCTTGCTCTGCCTCTAGAGTGATGAAATTCCAAGCATGTGGCACCATACCCTGCTCAAGTCACTGCTGTTCTCCCTAATCTTCCTGCCAGCTACCTGTGCAATCCTGAGCAGTCTGTTCACCATGGGATGCATTAAATCTGAGGCTGGGATGATGCCTCTCTGGCGTCCTTCAAGGGGTCATAGTGAGGACTCTTGCAGAGTGAGCTTTGTATAGCTGTCTGGGTGGCGCAGAGTGCTTGCAAATTTTTTTTATAGTGTTGAGGTTCAAACCCAGGGCCTCACATATGTTAAGCAAGCACCCTGCCACTGAGTTACACCCCCGGCCCAAACCGGGTGTTGTGCATATGCCTTCCTTGGAAGCCAAATGCTCCATTTTGAATGTGTCTGGCAAGGGCATAAAGAACCTCAAATGCCACCAATCAGTCTGAAGCTTGGGAAAAGACAGAAGAAAAAGAGAAAAAGAAAGCAGAAGAAAGAGAACAGCAAGAGCTCCCTGTGTATTGAACCCAGAGAAGTGCATGCATACCCAGAGGACAACACTTGGGAGCTAGCTGGGTGATAGGACCCTTACTTCTCCTAGGAGAAACTGAGTCTTGAGCAAATGAAAAGTATTGCCTGAGGAAATTGAGCACACACATGGCAGAAAAGAGCAATCTTCAGCCCCAGGGTTCTCCTCCTGAGAGAGGATGAGAGACAGGCTGAGGAGAAGGGAAAGCCCTGGGGAGCTTTCATGGCCAGCAGCCCCCTGGGGAGGAGGGGAGGACAAGGCTTGGGGCTGGACCTTTCACACTGAGCTCAGGGATAGTCTCTCCTATTCTTGGGTACCACACAGACCTGCTGTGGGTATGTGGTGCTGAAGGGACAGGGGCGCTCCTGCATGGTGTGATGCACAGGATGCGTCTCACCTCAAAGCAGAAGTGAAAGAGGAACCATTCTTAGGAAACAAGAGGGAAGCTTGTTCACCCCTCAATCTCTGCTGCAAGAACCAGGAGGGCAGCAGTCACTGGGAGCCAGCTTGGTGAGATGACAGGGAGAAGCCAGCTTGGTGGCTGGGGGCTGGGTATGCACATCCAGGGAGAAGCCAGCTTGGTGGCTGGGGGCCGAGTATGCGTATCCCTCCATACATATTTTGGGCTCGTTAAGCCTATATCCTTTTGAAACACCCCAATAACAAAATGTTTAAATCAGTTTTTTATGACTGAGACTCTGAGAGGCCTGACTCAATACAAACCCCTATCTCCTAGCAGAAATGAAGCCAGCCTCTCTCTGCAGAGAGGGGTCTGTGTGTCGTTTATTGGCTCACTCACTGTCCACACATTTGCTGGCCGTCCTCTCATCAACACATGCATCTTAACAGCTTTCTGTAGTATACAGAGAAGAATCCACGAGACATTGTTCTCGATTCCCAGCATGACTAACAGAGGAGCAGCTTTCACAGTGTCTTCATATGAAAGAGAACAGCAGTCTCAAATTCTTCACAGCAGAGGCCGGGCAACCCCACCCTTAACTTTCAGAAGGAAAGTTGGTGTGGAAACACTGAGTCAGAAGAGGACCTAGGACGAGATTCTGCTGGCAGCTTGAGACACTGATGCCACTGAGAACCCTACAGGTATGTGTTCTGTCCTACAGGAATCCTACCATGACTGTGCACAAGTTTTCCACTGTTGTAGGAGCCTCTCCTATTGGCTGTTTCTCTCCTGGGATCTTCACAGACCAGATCCAGGCAGCTTTCTGGGGACCATGTTAGTGGTGACTGACCCTAGAGCTGACCACTAGTCTCTGAGAGGGCACTTGATGTCACCTAGCCTCCCATTGCCCTCAGAAGCACCAAGGAGACACAGAACTCATTGGTGACTCCCAGACAGAAATGCATTCCTGTGAACATGCCAGGGAGATGTCTGATCTCTAGTCTACAGAGGAGCTGAAGGGATTTAGAGTGAACAACCCAGTACTGTAAAGGCTGTGAGTAAGGAGGAATCTCAGGGCCAATGGACTCTGCTGAGTCCTGAGTTCACTGCTGCTCAGCCGGGGCACCAATGGATTTTCAGGTGAGCAGGCACTCTCTGTGCTGATGCAGGCATTCCCAGCTGAAGCCTGAAATGTTCACTCAGTTACTGAAGCTGGGCTGTGGCTCCCACAGAAAAGGTCACTAAGTGGATGGGAGCATTTAGCAGTCTTAAGGCAAAAGGGGGAAGACTGGTAGAAAGTAAACACCAGCTTCTAAAGTGTATGTACAGGTACAGTGTACATGTATACAACCATCTACAAAACATTTGTAGATACAGGAGGTGAGAAGGACATCAAACAACAACAAAATACACAGTAATTACTTTTATAGTTGTGAATTATAACTGGGGAAAGTGTCCCAAAGGCCAATGAGGTTGTGAGGATGGATAGGGCCTCAAGCTATGCTGGGGCTGAGGGCCATCTTCTTTCATTTTCCTGAAACCCTGGTAGCTGGCAGAGTTGGAGAAGAGCAGAGATGCTGGGAGCAAAGATGTTCTGGCTATGAAGATCCTGAGACCCTGAGGCAGAAAGCCTAGTGGCTCCAATTGAGAGGGAAGAATGAGGGCC
Organism: Grammomys surdaster; assembly: GCF_004785775.1. Lineage (NCBI taxonomy): Eukaryota > Metazoa > Chordata > Mammalia > Rodentia > Muridae > Grammomys > Grammomys surdaster. Next base: position 6,808,034 of record NW_021620993.1, on the reverse strand, counting down.
AGGGGAGGAAGAAGTGAGACCTCATCACCCAAGACCATCAACTGTGCATCTTCAGGAGAAGGAAGTAAGGTGGACACAGGCAGTCCTTCTCTGGCCTCTTTTCAATAGGAATTTATTCTCCCTCCTTGCTGGGCTACTGGAAAGTTGTATTGGGTAAAGGCAGAGAGGAGAAATACCTAGCCTGGGGTAGCCATGTTAAAGGAACCTAATAGCAGAATCTTTAGTTTACGATGAATGGGACACAGGCTGACGGTTTAGCAGTCTTTCCAAAGGCTGCCACTAACATGCTCGCCTTTCTCTGGAGGAAGATTCTAGGAGATACAGAGCCCAGGGCTACCCATGGGTTGAGATACCTTGGTCCAACTTGCTGTGTGCTATAGCATTTCCCTGATGTCATATCCCTGCCACACTGAGTCAGTGCAGACTGGAAAAGGGCTTAACACTGTGGCAGGGTCCACTTTAGAAGGTGATGGGTAGACCCCCTTTCCTTCTCCCAGGATACTCCTCTCTTTATATACCTTGGGCTTTAATTCATGACCTAGTCAGTTTGTGCCGACTCCTCACTCAGGGGCAGCCACATGCTGTGCAGATTGCACAGTACTGGAGCCCTGAAGTCTGACCAGCAGCAAGAGCACGTTAGTCTGTAAGCATAGAGCTACCTTGGCTTTCCTCTCCTGATTCAGGGAGGCAATCTCCATAAAACAAAGAGCTCACATCTCTGGATCACAGGTATTCTTGGAGGGAGTTGTGTGGGACACTGGGACACTGCTTGCTGCCCTGGTTAGCTCTAGCTCAAGTGGTAGTGGTGTGTGTGTGTGTGTGTGTGTGTGTGTGTGTGTGTGTGTGTGTTGATGATGGTAGCGATGGTGGTGTTTGGTTGTTTAACTAACTATTTGTTTTGTCATACTTTGAGACAACATCTCTTTCTTTAACCTAGAATGGCCTCAGTCCTCCTGGCTCAGCCTACTATTGCTGGGATTACAAAGTGCAAAATCATGACTGGGACAGTACCAGCTGTCCTCTACAACCAAGAATTGTTGGCACCTTACTGGCAAGTGCTATAGTCTAGATTCTATTCCAGGTCCCCGTGACCTTGCCCACACAGCCCGTGACCCTGGGACACACCTTTGGTCTTCACTTGACTTTTGGGCTTTACTTGTCGGCAGTGGCCCTGAGTTTTCGACTCTTCTGGCAAGTGGCTGTGGGGGTGGCTGCCAGTCCTCAGAAGCATTGCAGAATGACCTCGCTGACCGTGGCTTATAGAGGAAAAACCAAGGGTCCTGAGTGGGGAACCAACTTGTCTGAGATTGAGGTTCAGCTTCCCTCCAACCTACCTCCCAGGTTCAGTTGCTTCCCCGGCTCTTCACTAGAGATCCTGGAGGAACGGCAGCAAACTCATATGTGTTACCACATGACTCTTGATTTAGCTGTGCACCCCGCCCCCAGATCCCCTGAAGCCTGCTCCTCCCACAGTCTTCCCCGATTTAGTAACCTTACCATCATCTACCCAGTTATTCAGGCAGAAAGCCTTGGAATTATCCTATATTTCCCTTTCCCTCAGCCCCCTCATCTGATCCATTAGCAAAAACATATTGTAATCGACCTTTCCTCCCTCCCAACCAAACTGGTCCTTCTGCATTTGCTGTACTGCAGAGGCATGCATCTGGAATCCCAGCATTCCTACAGCAAGATGGTGGCAGGTGGAGGCTGGGGAATCACCTGGAGCTTGCGGGCCATTGGTCTGGAGCACACAGTACAGCAGAAACTAGAAGAGCACTTCCCTCAACCAGGTAGAGGGCAAGCCCCAACCTCAGACCTTCACACAAATGCTGTGACCTATTCTGTCATGCACAGATAACAAACAAAGATTTTAAAAAGAGCCTGAGTTACAAGTCTACTCTAGTTTGGTGTCTCTAAAAGGACAGCATTATCCTGGCCTGTAAACTCTTCAAGGGCAATCTCTTGCACTGGGACTGTAGCTAGGCAGTAGAGAGCACTTGCCTAGTGTGTACAAGGCCCTGAGCTCAATCTCTTAACATCAAAGCCCAAAACAAACCAAGCAGGGAGTGGGACTTTTGGGCAAGTTTTTAGCCTCTCGGTGCTTCGATTTTGTTAACTATAACTTGAGGACAACAGAAGTGCCTATCTCACAGAGGTGAGATGAACATTAAAGAATGGATAAATTAAAAAAGGCAGGCAGTAGTGGCACACGCCTTTAATCCCAGCACTCGGGAGGCAGAGAAAGGCAGATCTCTTAGTTCAAGACCAGCCTGGTCTACAGCGCTAGTTCCTGGACTGTCAGAGCTGCAGTAACACACTGGATGAGGTGCTTGGTGATGTTGACTCTATTATGATTATTAGCTGGTTGTTGTGACACAGCGTCCTGCTCTGCAGCCCAGGCTGGCTTTGTACTTCATTCTCTTCCCTCTGTCTCCCAGGCAGAGTTGCAGATGGTTGCAAGTCACCATGTGGGTGCTGGGAATCAAATCCAGTCCCCTACAAGAGTAGCAGCATGTTCTCTTAATCCCTGAACCACCTCTCCCCTGCCCCTAGTTTTTCTTAAAGGGGCAATTATTTTTTTTCCCTATCTTTGAGAAATAAGAACGTGTACATTTTATCACTTTCCATGGTCTATACCCTAATCTGCTTAACAGAAGTACCAGGGTCTTTAACCAGCAAGTACGCCACTGGGGACTTAGAAGAAGGCTGTGATCCTCCTTAGCGCCATCGTAAATGTCTTTCCCTATGGCTCATCCCTCTGCAGTCACACTGGTCTCATCACAGCTCTGTGTGAGAGTCAAGCTTTGTCATCCTTCCTTCCATCTTAGCCCCATCATCCCTCAGCCTCGGGGAGGCCCTCTCACTTCACACTATTCCTACTGCCATGACAGAGCAACAGGGAAGTGTTTCTTCAGCTCCTGGTTTGAGGTACAATCTGTCATGGCAGGGGCATTACAGTGGCAGGACCTTGAGGCAGCTGGTCACCTTGCATCCACAGTCAGGAAGCGGAGAGCAGAGAAGGCTGCTGCTAAACTCGATTCCTCCTGTCTAGCCAGTCTGAGATCCCAGCCCATGGAGTGGCACCACCTACATATGACCTGGGTCTTCCTACCTCAGTTTACCTAAATCAGAACATCCCTCATCCGTATGCCCACAGGCTCGTCTCTTGAATGGTTCTGGATCCTGTAACTTGACAATCCATATTAACCATCACACGAGATGTGATCTGTGCTGTGCTGTGGCACTGATCCCCGACTTCAATTGAATGTGCCTCTCACAGACTGAACTCCATGAGAACGGAGGCCAATTCATTCTTTCCCTTCACTAACACAGAATTTTGCACTATGGTAAACAGCAAATGATGAATTAATAAGCGAATGAGTGGATTGGTGAGAAAGACCAGGGTCAAAAGTCCAAGGGAATACTGTGCTGTCCTTGCAAGAGTAACTTGGCTTTCTCATAGGCATCCAGTCATGAGGCTGGAATAGCTATCCTGGTTTCAGAAGGTTCTACTTGCTGGAATGTGGTCTTTGGTGCTCCCAGGCATCCATGGCACTATAAAAGGAGAGAAAGACTTTGCCCCTTCAAGCAGAGATCAAAGCTGGACACGAAGCTACAGTGTGACAGAGAAGTCTGTCTAGCCTCCTGTCTGCGTGCCAGACACATTTGCTTTTCCTTCCTTCTTAAATCAGGGGAGAGATGAACCCTCGTGACTCCGGAGCGCTGCGTTCTGGTTTTTCTGGCTGATGACACATTCTTTACTGGGTTAGAGCAGAGTTTCTGTAGACCTGGGCCAGTCTCCGACAGAGTCCACACTGGGACATGGATAAATGAGAACCAGGACAACATGGGGACTTTTTATAAAGCTAAATTAATTCTGAGATGGTCTGCCCTACATTTTTCTGTGTCAGGCTGCCCTTTCTTTTATGAAACCAGGGTGACAGGAATTGATGGTTTTATGTCCTTACTTGTCAAAATCACCTATTTAATTCTCCTTTGAAATTTTCTGGCTGAGGAAAGTGGCCAAGCTGGGGTGAGAACACCGGTTTGCTAGTTTCCAGATACCTAGAACCTTCAGTTCTGCAGGACCCTGGAGAGGATTCTACACAAGCGAGAGGCAAGAATTGGCTATAAATTATTGACCGATGGCCATACAGAAGAACCTACGTGCTCATGTTATAACCAGTTAGACAATTTAGACTGGAATGTTTCTACTGGTGTCAGCTAAACATGATGGCTCTAATCCTTACCCTGATGAGGCTGAAGTAGGTAGATCTCTGAGTTCCAGGCCAGCCTGGACTACACAGTGAGACTGTCTTAAGAAAAACAGACAGACAGACAGACAGACAGACAAGAGCAAAACAAAGCTGGGTGGTGATGGCGCACACCTTTAATCCCAGCACTTGGGAGGCAAAGGCAGGCGGATTTCTGAGTTCGAGTTTTCAAGGCTAGCCTGGTCTACAGAGTAAGTTCCAGGACAGCCAGGGCTACACAGAGAAATGCTGTCTCGAAAAAACAAAAAAACAAAACAAAACAAAAAAAACAACAAAAAAAGCAAAACAACAACTTATTTAAAAAAAAACAAATCAACTGATTGATATTAAGTTTTTTTTTACAGGTAGGTAGTCAGCAATTGAATGGGCTGTCCCAGCACTGCTGATGCCCACTATGCAGACATGTGGGGACTGCTTATGGATCTTCGCCTTGGATTCAGACAGACCTGTATTTTAGAGCAAATAAATTTTCTGCTACTTGAGATGGGCGATGGAAAGCCTGGTGATGGTAGCACGTACCTTAAATCCCAGCACTCAGGAAGAAGAGGCAGGTGGATCTTGATGAGTTCGAGGCCAGTCTGGTCTACAAGTGAGTTCTAGGGCAGCCAGGGCTACACAGAAAACTCTGTCTCAAAAAACAAAATGATAATGATAATAATAATAATAAATATCATATTATGGTATGACATCATTATTACAAATACAATAAAATAAGAGGTAGAGAGTAGAGAAATGGCTCAGCAATCAAGAACACTGACTGCTCTTCCAGAGGACTTGGGTTTGAGTCCCAGCACCCCAATGGCAGCTCACAATTGTCTACTACTCCAGTTCCAGGGGGTCTGAAACCTACTCCAGGCCTCCTCAGAAACCAAACATGTACACTGTGCACAGATGTACATGAAGGCAAAACACCCATAAGCATAAAAACGTAACTTATTTTTTAAAAAAGAAAAGAAAGGGAGGCATGGTACCAGGAGAACCTGTCACAGGGCAAACTAGCCTGATCATAGAGGCTTGGGAAACCTTAAGGAAGTAACCACTGAACCGAGGGCTGAAGTAGGATTAGCTGGAATAACATTGTTGGTGGAGAGCTTTCTAGGCAGAGGAGAAAGACGGTGCACAAGGGTAGGATGATGCTGGGGAAGCAGGACTGGAGGAGACGCATCTCCGGCATGCTAAGGATTTTTACTTCCACTCTTAAAGGTTCTAGCTGGGTGTGCCAGCTCACATCTTTAATCCCAGCACTCAGGAAGCCCACGCAGGTAGATCTCTGAATTCCAGGCCAGCTTGGTCTTCAGAGTGAGTTCCAGGACAGCCAGGGAGGGCTACACAGAGAAATTCTGTCTCAAAAGCAAAACAAACAATGAAAAGGAGACGTTCTAAGTAAGCAGCAGAGAGCATGATCAGATTTTTGCAGTTTTAAGATTCTTCTGCACTGTGGTTATGGGGGGACGGCAGTTGTGGGTGAGATGGGCAAGCACACAAGGCCGAGGCCAGAGGGAAGCCAGTGTAGTTGTTCAAGAAATGCAGAATGGAGCCCTGGGCTGGTGAAGCAGTAGGGGAGAAGACAAGTGCAGAGTCTCAAAGAGCACTTAGGAGATAAGACGGCCATGACTGAGCAATGTATTCCAGGAAGGCTGAACTTGAGAGAGTTGCCTAGGATGACACCCAGGTTTCTGGATAGAACTGTTGCCAGGCAACAGAGTGAAAGCCAGAAGGGAGTAGGGAAAGCCTGTGACACGATTTCCCTTACAGTTGTTATTAAGTCCGTGTTTGCAAAAGGGAGGTGTGAGGATGTAGGCTCCCTGGTTGCTAACCAAGGAAGGAAGGCCGCCTTATGAAGGGTGCACGATGCAGGCAAACAGGAGCTAAAGCTTGGGTCATGACTTGACATTCAGGAAGTGTATAGCTTTAAGAGGTCACTTCATCACCACTCTGGGCATGAGCTCTAGAATGAGTGGCCAACTTAGCCTTGAAACTTATAGACGTAGTAGACTCTCCAGCCTTGCTTGTGTCCACTGGCTCTGTTTATAGGACTGCTCCTAGGGAAGCTGTTTCTTACAAACTCGTTTCGACTAGAGCATAAAGGTGAAAGCAGTAAGTCTAGGATGTGACCACAGGAGCCCATTTGCTCTCTGCTAGTCTTACAGAGTGAGGTGACAGCTGGAGCAGACCCTTGTCTCTGTCCTGCTCCCCTGCCCGTAGGAGGAGGAGACATTAAGCAGTTCACTCAAAGCCTCAAAGCTGAAGGACAAACGAGTGCCCTTTTGGAGCAAGTCCCATGTTTTTTGTTTGTTTGTTTGTTTTGTTTTTGTTTTGTTTTGTTTTGTTTTTAACCTGGGGCTTGGATCTTTCTGCAGCTTACACAGCCTCTTCCTAGGTCAGATGGGGCTGGATAGAACTGTGGGGACAGGCTAAGGTCATAGACACTGGTGGTGCTGAGCATGTGGGGTGAGGAGAAACAACAAGGATGTCAAAGGATTGTCCTGTTAAGCAGGAGTCGGTTCTGACTCTTGGGCAATGTTGTGTCCTCCTGCTATGCTCCTGAATGTCTTCCTGGAAATGTAAGATGAAGTTTACAGAAGTTATAGAAGGAGGAGCAGGTGGACACTGAAAATCCAGCCTGCTTCCCTTCCCCGCCTCTGCAAATGAGACATGAAAAACATGGTTTGAACCTGCTGCTGAGGTTTCCATGGTGGCTCCACTCAGCCGCCCTTCTCATTGGCTAAGACTTCCTGCTCTGGCTTTAACAGAGGCTCAGATATAGGTCTCTTTCCTGATTGGCCAGCTTGTGCTGCAGCGCCATGGCAACAGAGACAGAGGGACCAGTCTCTGCAGAGACTTGAGTCACCATCTACCTGGGGTGGGCTAAAATCCACGGGACTGCTTATAGAGGGTGGAGGGCAAATTGAGTAACCCCTGATCGACTTCATAGTCAAGCGCTGGACTTTCCACACTGGCTGCTCAGGGCTTTGGGGGTTGGTGGACTTCTCAGATTGTCTGTTTTGTATCTTGCAGCATCTGAGTATCCTTCCTTTTTTCTGGGGCTTTTATGCCCTGTAGGAGAAAAAAACAAACCCCTGACAGAGCCAGAAGTTAACTCATTTGCCCACATTCATATAAATTGCAAGCCAAGATTTGAGTTTATATTGTATTGTCTGACTAGCTTGTCTGTTACTGTGAGGGAATTCAGGGATCTTTTTGTTTTTGTTTCTTTAAAAACTAATCCCTTTTTTATTGCCAAACACTGAATGCTTTTCAAAATACTCTTCCATCTAAAATATCCAATCATCTCAAGCCCTAGGAGTTATATAAACCAGGACTTAATGGCTCATTTTATCACAAAGGCACCAGAGTTCAGAGGAGGCAGGTGACTTGCTTTGTGTCACAGAGTGACAGAGTTGGACTGTTTACCATTCTGAACCTTTGTCGAGGCTACATACCCAAATTGTTGTCTTCTCTGTCCTGGGGTCTCCAGGAAGTGGACAGGCGGGCCTGTCAGAGAAGCTGAGAGAATTAGGCAGCCTGAGCTGGGTTTAGTGACTCACACCTGTAACCCCAGTACTCAGGAAGCTGAAGAAGGAGAATTGCCATGTGTTTTTGAGGCTAACCTGGGCTAAAAAGTGAATTCTAGGCCAACCTGGGCTACAGTGCAAGACCCTGTCTATAAATACGAACATACATACATACATACATACATACATACATACATACATACATAAAAGCAAAAAGTATAGCTAAGCAGTCTGGAGCAAGGAGTTTCACTCAGTCTTAGAGCACATACCTACTATATAGGGGTCCCTGGGTTTGCTCCCATGCATAATTTTTTGAGACTGGGCTTCTCTGTGTAGTCCTGGCTGACCTGGAATTCACTCTGTAGACCAAGCTAGCTTTGAACTCACGAATACACCTTGTTGAGGTTTGGAGATATGGCCAGGCCATCAGTTAGAGAGTAGATTAGGGGTTACTTCCCAGTAAGTGTCAAAGCCAAATAAAATAACTATAGTGTGAGTCTCATTCGCTTGTAAGCTAGACTTACAAATGGGATAAGTCTGAATTGGCTCAACTACACACACGTCTTTGCCTGGGATTAAAAGCATGAACCACCACACCTGGCACATCATATTTTTAAAAAAAGAGAATTAGGTACCTGGATCTAGAGTCCTATACCATACATAACCTTAGTCCCTCCCAGGCAACTCCTACATGTGGCTGTTGTCCCTGCAAACATGCTCTGTACTGCTCTCATGTATGAGCAGGTGAGGAAATATTCCTAAACATCTTTCCAGTAGTTTAACTATATATGAAACTGTGTATACCCGACCTCACTAAATGCGTATCTACAATTTTGGGGCTTCGTGGTTTGCATGGCCCTGGCTACGGGAGCCTGGGAAGGTTAAACAGCAAGCCTAAGGTCACAGAGTCTTAAGATTTATTTCATAGCCAGGCGGTGGTGGCGCTCGCCTTTAATCTCAGCACTTGGGAGGCAGAAGCAGGTGGATTTCTGAGTTTGAGGCCAGCCTGGTCTACAGAGTGAGTTCCAGGACAGCCAGGGCTACACAGAGAAACCCTGTCTCAAAAAACCAAAACCAAAACCAAAACCAAAACCAAAACCAAAAAGATTTATTTCATGAGTGTGTTCTGCCTGCCTGTATATATGTTTGTGTAATGTGCGTACTTTCTGCCCTCAGAGGCCAGAGAGAGGGTGCCAGATTCGCTAGAAGTGAAGTTACATTTGATTTTGAGTGTGTGTATGTGTGTGGATGCTGGGAACTGAGCCTCGGGTCTTCTGCAAGAACAGTAAGTACTCTTAACTGCTGAACCATCTGTCCAGCCCTCGAACAGTCTTAAACCAGGATTCCAAAACCAAGGGCACTAGACCTGGGCCATGGTGTTGCTCTTCCCGCCCCCATAGAGAGCAGGAAGCTGCCCCGTGTGTGCTCTGAGAGCTGATTCTCACTTAGTGTGCGCTTTTCTTTAACTGATGCTGCAGTTATGGATCAATTTCTGGCACAGGAAAATGCAGACTCTGAGGACTGGCTTTGTGTAAAGGAATCTGAAGTAGTTGTTCCTCACAGAATGACTCAACATCCCTAACAGGAGGGCATGGGCAGCAGAAATAGAGGAAAGAAACCCCAGTGCTTTCTTAGTTCAAATTTAAGCTGAAAGTAAACGTTCTGGAAGTTTTCTTTCTTCCCTAGCCAGCTTGGGCTTTCTGAAGTTCTTGCCTTGGAAACTAGAACCACCTTCCTGCCCTTCCCAGAGCATTGGTTCTGAAGATAACCAGGTGAAAACCTGCTGCTCTTCTCTCCTACGTGCCACACCAGCAAGGAACAGGTACACAGTTTCTCTTCAACAACAGTTAGAGGCATCTTTCCTGCCCCAGTCACCAAGACACCCTCCAAGACACTGGGGGAAGACTGTGACAGGCCTGTTTCCATGAAAACTGTAGCCTAGTGGAAGAGATGGGCAGAAAGCCCAAATGTGACTGCATCTGAATCTTAGATGGTGATAAAAGGCCTAGCTTGGATGGAGCAGGATAAAGGGGCAGTCGTACACTGGAGGTGGGCGGGGCTTGGAGAGAGAATGGGGTGGTACAAGATGGCCAGGAAAGCTTTCTTTGAGGAGGTGGCAAGTGAACAGATCTCTGGGTGATAAGCACTTGTATCAGCTCTCTTTAACCGTGTGTCAGAGCTTTTAAACTTAACCCCTGATCATATCCTGGTCGGACTTCTGTCTGTTTCTCCTGGTTATGCTTGCAGATACATCTGCTAGAAGTGCAGGAAGCCAGAGATAGTCCAAGTTCAAAGGCCCTGAAGTGTGATGGAATCTGTTGATCTGAGCCTTGAGCAGCTCCTGTCTCCACTTCCCAATTCCTAGTGTGTGGAGTGGGAACTACAGCCACCTCCCTGCTTCCTCTGTGGGCACACAGAGTGCAAGAGGCTCCAAAGCACACAGGGCTTTAAAGGGGAGGGGGCTCTCTGACTCCTTTAAGCCCTTTGAAATGCCTATGGGAAGGTTTAGGATTTTGGTTGCTGGCTCTTGGTCCGGCATCCAGTGTTTTGTTAAAGGACCACCTGGCAACAAAGCAACACTGCTCAGCACCCAGGGCCACAGGAGGAGAGTTGGGGGTGAGGTGGTGGTGATGGTGGTGGTGGTGGAAGACCTTGCAGAATTTAAGACATAAAAAGATGGCTTGCACCTGGCGGTGGTGGCGCACGCCTTTAATCCCAGCACTTGGGAGGCAGAGGCAGAGGCAGGCGGATTTCTGAGTTTGAGGCCAGCCTGGTCTACAGAGTGAGTTCCAGGACAGGACAGCCAGGGCTACACAGAGAAACCCTGTCTCGAAAAAACAAACAAACAAAAAAACCCCAAAAACCAACCAACCAACCAAACAAACAAAAGACGGCTTGCTGCCCTGGATGGTGAGAGAGAAGAAAAAAGCCGGGGAAATTATGGGGCCCAGGAAGGCCTGGAAGAGATGAGATTCCACCTTGGCCAGGGAGGGAGCTTGTAGGCATATGGATTTGGCTGAAGGAAGGGAAGTTGTTGACAGGCAATGTGCCAGGGACTGTTTGTCAACTTCCTACTTTTTACCACGGAAACACACAGCTTAAGGTACCATGGGGACCCAGAGGAAGTGCCAGGGCTAGAGAGCCTCAGGGTCTCCCAGGAGGAAGCAAGGATGATGCTTCAGAGGCCACTCGGTAGGAGAAGTAGGAGCTAGCAAGAGGGTCACCATGGAAGGGACAATGTCTTCCAAGAGGCCAAAGGGAAGAATAATTTGGGATTTTCAAGTTGTCTAAAGCAGATGAAGGGTGTGAGCTTGGTGCTGACTCAAGGCCCCAGTCCTCTTCTCTGAAGGCACTAGACACAGGATTGCCAGGCTTAGCAAATTCCGGCTGTACTGTAACATTGTCAGGTGAATAACTGTGTTTCAGTATGTGTGTACACATAGTTATTTGGGTCATTCCTGCATTGAATCATCCTCTGACTGAGATCAGCTGACCTTCAGCTGACCTTCACCTCCTGCATTGTCTTTGGTGCCCTCTGTCCCTGTGTGGGATCATGTGATGAGTTTAAGCACTGAGATGATGTGGTCAGACTTCAGCTAGGGAAGCTGCCTGGATGTGCAGGAAAGTACACTAGAGGCAGACCAGGAGGACGTGGGTGGGCAGGTGAGGTTTCTACTGTCGTCCTAGCCTCCAAACGGAATGCCCTTGTGCCTGTGAATTCATCTGCCTTTCTCACCAGGCAAAGTCCTGAGGGACTGCGGATCTGGTCAGCCCCAGCTCTGCATGGTCCCATCTGGACCACATGGCTTCCCCGACCCTCAGAATCCTCATCTATTAAACAGAGGAGTCAGATGATGGTGGAATGTCCATCACCTCTCCTGGTGTCACGATGAAAATCCCGTGATGAGGTGGGATCAGGATGAAGACGTTTGGCTCCAAGCTCCCTTTTCTGCTGCTCTTTCCCTGGCCACTGAATCCATGAAGGGATCTTTCTTGGAAGAAGAGGCTCTACATTTGTGGAGGGTCTACTGTGTGCTAGTGAATCCTCTGCATTCCTTGCCTCAACTACTGCAGCAGCCCTAAATGTATTTGCTCCAACTCCTTAGATAGCAAATGGAGGCTTTGATCAGATGGCCATGCAGGGTGGTCTGCCTGGCGCCAGTGCTCACCCCTCCCACTGTCTCCAGGAAACTTCCGCTGAAGCCCCTAATCCCCCATTTATTTAGAACTTGGGCTCAGTCAGCAGTCTTGTTGTCCCACTTCGGGCCACATGCTGCCCTGGCTCTTTCAGAGTTAAGCCAGGGACTAAAAAGGGTTTGCGCAGTGCTCATCCGCCAGGCTGAAGGGCTTAGGAAGCCCTTTCCCATTAGTGCCCTCCCCATGGCTCCACAGAGCCGAGACATAGACGCTACCAGTTCTTCTTGCCTGCATCTTTGCTGCAGTGAGGCCACATTAAATATTAATGGGGCAGCTCCTGGCACCACCGTGACGTCAATTACTGCTTGGTGAGGGCTGCGGCTGCCTTCCCAAGATGAAGCAGTGACCGGAATCCAGAGAGCTTCAGTGGCGTCCCAGGGGGGCTGGCTGTCAGGACTTGGAGAAGATACTGCTAATGTAAGGCATGGCAGAAGTCCAAGCTTTCTCTGCTGCCTCTCCCATAGCATCTGCTCTGGCGAGATGAAGTCCATCATCTGGCAAGCATTTGCTGAGTACCTGCTATCTGCCCAGCACGGCACTATGCTCTAGGGAAGCATCTGTAGCCTGACCAGGGCTTTTCATCATGGAGATACCCTTGAGGTAGAGAAAAGAGAGAAAGCCTCCAGTGTAGGACAGGACCAATAAGCACCCAGGCCTGACACCAAGGGACCCTTACAAAGGGAGCTAGTTTATGTTGGATGCTGAAGAAGGAAGGATCTGGGTTAGGTAAGAGAGGAGGAAGGATGAGGCAGAGGGAACCTGACTGGAGTACAAAGCCTGGTTCCAACCTTTTCTAGACAGTCATCTGAACTGGATTTTTGCCTCTGGATTGCTGTGGAGGATAACAGAAGCCACTGCTAGCTTAAACACACACACACACACACACACACACACACACGCACATGCACATGCACACACAGCGCATACACATACCACACACACACCACACACACACACCACACACATACCACACACACACACACACACCACACATACCACACATACCACACACACACACACACACACACACACACACACACACACACCACACACACACCACACATACACTCCACACACACACACCACACACACATACCACACACATACCACACACACACACACACCACACACATACCACACACATACCACATACACACCACACACACACACCACACACATACCACACACACACACCACACACATACCACACACATACCACACACACACACCACACACATACCACACACGCACGCACACACACACACGGAAGTAGAAAGTGAGAGCACAGGGCAGCTGCCAGGAGAACAGCTCCGGGGCCTGACCTGTTTATGCACATCTGTCACAGCACTCCAAAGGCTGAGGCAGGAGGATCATCTTCTGCTACATAGTGAGATCCTATCTCAAAAACAACAGCCCTCACACCTGAAGGAGAACAGAGCCTGGCCGTTATATAATCTCTTCGACCTCCAAGGAATTCTTACCCCCTTGTTCTGAGCAGAGAAACAGGCTCAGGAGAGGTGACCTGAGATGACCAGAGCCACACTGGGGTGTCACTGGACCCATGACTTCTGCAAACTTCAGCCACAGGCAACCCTGGTAAAGACGGTTAGGGTAAACCTGAAGCCTCAACAATAGTGATAGTGAAAAGCAGAGAAAACACAAGTATTTGGTGTGGCCACATTGGAAAGATGAATACTGAAATCTAGTGGCATCCCTACACCCCGGTCCAGTCCTTGGGGCCCTGACGGATGGTGTAAGTAGAGGGTAAGAGGCATATATGCATGACCGAGCCGTCCTGGTCAGGATCCAGTCATCTGTGTCTGGGCTCCAGTCTCTTCTGGACGGTGGACTGAGGACCTTAGAGTGGTAGGAGACCTCATCCTGGAGACAAACTCTTCCTCTGGCTGGTGGGAGGCATTACTAGGCATTACCAGAGACTCTCTGAGGTTCCTGAGGAAAGTCTAATTTCTTGGGGACCATTGTTTTTAATAGTCTGAGAGCCAAAGGGAGAAACTACTAGTGTCTCTCTTTAGGATATCTTTCTAAAAAATATTTATTTTTATTTTCTGTGAATTGGTATTTTGCCTGCCTGTATGTCTTTGTGACATCATGTCCCCTGGAACTGGAGTTACAGACAGATGTGAGCTGCCATGTGGTTGCTGGGAATTGAACCTGGGTCCTCTGGAAGAGCAGTCAGTGCTCTTAACTGCTCGGCCATCTCTCCAGCCCCTCTTTAGGATATCTTAACGTTGAGGCTGAATCGATGGTTAAGAGTATTTGGTGCTTCTTCAGAGGACTGAAGTATGTATGGTCCCTATCACCCACATCTTGGAAGTTCAGAACTACCTGCAACTCTAGCTCTAGGGGATCCGATGCCTCTGGCCTCTTTAGGTATCTGTATTCCTGTGTATGTGTGTGCATGAAAACACACACATACAAAATTGAAAATATTTTTTTTTCCGAAGAGCTTCTTAGCCTGGTGTGGTGGCACACACTTTTAACCCCAGCACTTGAGAGGCAGAAGCAGGTGGATCTCTACGAGTTTAACACCAGCCTGGTCTACATAGCAAGTTTCAAGCCAGCTAGGAAACATACATCTGCAACATAGTGAGACCTTGTCTCAACAAACAAAATCCAAAACAAGACAAAAAGATGAGGAACAAATTTGAAAGGGAGAGAAAAGGATAGGAACAAGGCTGAAAAGTTACTGGTGGGTTTGGTGTGGTGGTGTCACAGTGCTGAGGACCAACCACTGCAGAAGTGGCTGTTATTCAAAGGTACTCTTGGAGTAAGATAGCAAGCTGAACTGTCTTTAGTATCTTTTGTTTTGTTTTTTTCGTTTTTTGAGACAAGATTTTTCTATGTATCCCTGGCTGTCCTAGAACTCGCTCTGTAGACCAGGCTAGCCTTCAAGTCATAGATCCACCTGCTTCTGCCTCCCGAGTGCTGAGATTAAAGGTGCATGCCACCATGCCTGGTTTTGGGGCAGGGGCTGGGGGGAGTCAGTATCTTTTTTATGGTCATGCTTTTGTGAATTCTCTACTGCTCTCAGACCTTTCTGCCCAGCCATTTCACAGCATCAGGTTGAGATGATTCTCTTGTGTCCAATTTGAAGGCACTAGTAGCACTGTCAGTGTCTCATAGGAGGTGCCCATTTCTTCCCTCAGTCATATCCTCGTTCTTCCTGAGCACAACCCAGAAGGTCTAGCAAGGACAGCATCATCACAACATGCTCAAGCACAGAGAGGTGCGGGGACTCATTCATCTGGGTTTCCTCAGCTGGGGGGAAGAGCTGAGGTTGAGGGATGAGGTCCAGGAGCTCTCTTGTACTTTTAAAGCCAATGAAGCTGGCAGGTTCAGCATGAGAGCCCTGTTCCTGCCCTCAGCTCCCTCCTAGCCCCTTTGGTCCTGCTTTCTTCCTCCTCCTCTTCTTCTTCCTCCTCCTCCTCTTCTTCCTCTTCTTCTTCTTCCTCTCTCTCTCTCTCTCTCTCTCCCTCCCTCCCTCCCTCCCTCCCTCCCTCCTTCCCTCCCTCCCTCCCTCTCATCTTACACTCAGCAGCCAATTAGTCATTAGCTGTAGTAGAATGACTTTATTTCCCCAGTGAGTTGTGTGTGGCTGCCAGTGACCGTGACCTCTTGCAAAGAGGGCCCCAGTGTGGGTTTCTTAACAAAGAGAAGGTAGAAAAGATAGGACTGCATCCAATTCTGCATTCATAGAGTAATCCCCGAGTCCAGGACTCCCAACCCAGCATCCAAGGGCTCTGAGGACAGATGGAACTCCAAGCCCAAGCCATACCCTCAGGTGTTTTCATCATACCAGTGAAATGGCAACTTCCTAAGGAAGTAGGAGGCAGAGGCTCGATATGACAAGGAACCTGAACTCTATGGTCACAAAGATGGTGGCTCAAATGCTAACTCCTCTAACTATAGGCCTTGAGTAAGCAGGTGTGTTGTAGTAATTATTTAAAATTGGCCACTGGTCAAATCAACTATCTAAGCTGCAGTGGCTCTGCCTAGCTTAGCTGCCATGTTTCTTGGCCAGAGGCCACGTGCCCACCACAGCTAGAAATGGCCAGCCAGAAACACCAGCCCTGCCACCCAGGAGATGTCAGCGTGGGAGATGGCTCTGCCAATCTTCCACGCTGTCTCCACAAGGCTGGGCATTGGCCAGACCATCCCGCCATCCACACAGTCCCAGTAGGAAAATGAGACTCTAATGCTTAAATTGTCCAAAAGCTTATATATTTCGTAATGATCAGTAACAAGATTCCCATACAATCAGACAATCAGAGGTGTAACCCAATACCCAACCTAGATATACCAACTACCTTTGACTGCCAGAGACTGCCTCCATGTTCCCCCCTCTTCTCCCTCCCCCTCCCCCTCCCTCCCTGCACCCTCCCTCCCTTCCCCCTTCTTCCTGTCTCTCTGTCTCTCTCTGTCTCTCTGTCTCTCTGTCTCTCTGTCTCTCTCTCTGTCTCTCTTGTCTCCTAGCTCCTCCTCTTCCTCTCCTTACTCCTCCCACCTTAGCTCCTCCTACACAGGCGCCTCTCTGAACCTTAGTTGCTCTAACTGTTCAAAAGGTGAAAGAGAAATACATCAGATGCTCTGTTAAGTGGTATAGCACAATGTCTGATGCCTGCTAGTTGGCCAGTAACATCAACCTCACTGATATTACTTTATGCAGAGAACAGATACTAGAGTCGAGCTGGAAATAGGCAGAAATTGAAAGGCATTTGTGTTTTTGTTTTTTAAACTGTTTACCACACAAGCTTGAGGACCTGAGTTTGATCCCTGGAACTCACAGCAAAAGGAAAGAATTTATGTCATTTCAACACATAATTTTTAAAAGGAGGCAAAGGAGGAGGAGTTTTTTACAGGTCTCACAGTGTAGCACAGGCTGGCCCCAAATTTGTCTCTTGTCTGTGTCTCAAGTTCTGTGACTACAGGTCTCTGCTACCATGCCTGTTATTTCTTTAAATTATTTATTTTGCTAATTTTAAATCACGTGCAGGCATATATGTCTGTATGTGGGTATGTGCACTTGAATTCAGGTATCTGAGAAGGCATCAGGACCTGGAGTTACAGATGATCGTGAGCTACCTGATGGTGGTGCAGGGAACTGACTCAGGTCCTCTCCAAGTGCGGCTCTTAACCACTGATCCATCTTTCCAGCTTCCCGCAGAGTATCTCCTGTTAGAAAAACAGGGTAGGTAGGCTCTCTGAAGGCATGATTTGTTGGATATATATCATGGGGCATGCCTTTAAACCTTATACTTGGGAGACAAAGGCAGGAGTTTGAAAGCTTGAGGTCAGCCTGGGCTATGTAAGGAGAACTTGTCTACAAAAGGGAGCAGTACCAGAGAAACAGAAAAACCTGGAGGGAGAGATAAGGACATTTTAGTGGGTAGAAATTTGTGGGCAGAGTCTGGGAACATGGTGTGCCCAAGATGTCCAGGGAGTGAGTAATGAGTTTTAAAAGTGGCTTCAGGCTCATGTTGTAAAGAGCTAGGTGGAAACTCTGATATCTTTTAGTAGGGAAGGATCCTTCCCATAAGCCCTGTGCTGCAGAGCAACCTTCCACCCCACCCTGGGGCTCAGCCTTCCCCGGTGGCCTTGGCCCTCTCCGATTGCTTTGTTTCCTGAGTCAGGGCCAGTGCACTGCCATCCTCTGGAAGAAGCCAGGAGGCTGCAACAATCTGTTTGCCTCCTACTAACATCCTGGGAAGGAAAAGATGTTTTTTTAGCACAGTTGCCTGGCAGAGAACCTTGGCAAAGACTAGTGACCCTCTCCTTTACTTCCCATTTAAGGAACCTTCTAAGGAGCACTTGACAGTTATAGTCTCGACCCAGTGCTCAGAAGACCCTCAGGTTGTCAAGGGCAGTGGTGCAGACAGTGGTGACAATACATGCATCTGGAACCAAGTTTCTGTACTGTGCTGAGTGAAGTTAGCAAGCCACCCACTTGCCTGGCCTCCTTCCCCCTTACTTTTAGAATGGGAAGAATACTGACCTCGCCTTAGCTAAATGGTAGTGACCTGGCAAGCTGCTGCCTCACGACCTGCTAAGAAATGGGAATTTGTTTGTCTCATCCATGAGGTCTCAGCCATTTATTTACTTACTTATTTACTTATAGTCAGGGTCTCCCTTATGTAGCTCTGGCTGTCCTGGAACTCACTCTGTAGATCAGTCTCTGCTCAAAATCAGAGACTCACCTGCCTCTTCCTCGAGAGCCCAGAGATTAAAAGTGTGTGCCCCCATGCCCAGCTTTATTTATTTGGAGTGCTAGGAATTAAACCTAGAGTCTCGCACATGTTTGGCAGGTGTTCTACCATTAAATCGCAATGTCAGCCTAACACCTGTCTTTAGGAGCAGCCCTGGTTTTATCTCTTGCCATGCTGTTAGATTTTCCAATGCCCTCAGACTTTCAGAGCTAGAAAGTTTGAGGTCAGCCACAAAGAACGGAGCCATTCACTAGTAAGGTCTTCATGTCTCAGGAAATCCTGAGCATCAAAGACAACACAACGGCCTCCTCAGACCTGCCCCTAGCTCTTTTCCTAGCTGGAGACAGCCTCTCCAGCCACCACCACAGAAACCACATGGAAGCTGGAAGCAATTACCTAGGAGCTTCCAATGAAATGATCTAGAAAGTTCTGGCCAAGAAACAAAAGTTTGATGGGTGTGGTGACACCTGCCTATAATCCCAGTGCTTGTGTGGAAACTGGAAAATCACATGTTTAAGGATATGAGGAACCTGTCTCAAAAGATTAAAATAAAGAGAAACACAAATTCAAGCTGCACATGATTGCACAGATCTGTAATCTCAGCCAGCACACGGAATGCTGAGCCAGGAAAATCAGGAATTTGAGGCCAGCCTAGGCTACATAGTGAGTTTGAGATTAGCCTAGGTCACTACATAGCAAAGACCTTGTTCGGAAGTGAAGCAAATGCCCTTCCTTTCTCCACCTAGAGCCCAGCTCCCCGAAGAACCCAGCTCCCCACAGAGCCTGTGGGTCACCTGGCAGGGGTGGGAGTGGGCTGTGAACTGGTTCTGTATGCTGCACAGTTCAAAGCAGAAGCTCACAGACTGTGGCTACCAGGACAGTTTAGTCTGAATGCCAAAAGCTGCCACGGGTGCTGCACTGCTTCCAAGTCAGGCTCTGAAAGGGGAAGGCTTGGGATGGTTGTGAAACCTGTGGCTCACGGGCACAAAACTGGTGGAGAAGTTTAGATGTTGAATATCTGACCCTTTTGGGTCTCAGCTTCCTTCTGTATATTGAGGGTGACAAGCTTTCTCCAAGCAGAGACCGTGAGACAATATCTAAGGGTAAAGTCACTACCCTGCCTCCCAGGAGAAGGGAAGGGATTGGTCAGCTCCAGCTGTTGATGCTGCTACTGACAGTGGTAACTACCATTGGCTGAGGAATCAGAAAAGTCACCTTGGCAGCAAGCTGACTGCATTGGGGAGTGGCAAGGAATCCCATCTTGGTGACATGGTAATGGTAACCATGCCAACCATGACTATCACCTCTCTGGAACAATACTAGGTCTTTTTTGTAATATCTCCTTTGGTGTCCAGATATCTCCAGCAGTTCAGACTGAACCAGGGTATCTGATATTGGGAGGGGAGGACCAACAGAACCAGGCCATACCTTTTCTGGATCACTGTTCACTGCACTCTGGTTGGAAGGTTCTGGTGATGCTTTGGGAAGCCAATTGTGCTGAGGAGGCGAGGAGCAGTCACTAGCACTGTGCTCAGAGTAGGGCACAGCAGGGGATCACAGAGCCAGGACAGACCAGACACTTGGTGAAGCCAAATGCAGTGTCACATGCTTATAATCCCAGTACGTGGGGGCTGAGGCAGGGTGACATCAAGACCCTGGTTTTATTGTTTGGGTTTTTTTGTTTTTGTTTTTCGAGACAGAGTTTCTCTGTGTAGCCCTGGCTATCCTGCAACTTGCTCTTTAGACCAGGCTGGCCTCCCTCTGCCTCTGCCTCCCGAGTGCTGAGATTAAAGGTATGCACCAGTGCTGCTCGGCCCAAATATTGCTATTTCTAAAACAGGGCTTGTCATCTCAACACCATTGCCCAGGATAGCTCTCCCCATCCATTTTCTCGCTGGTATTAATCCACTGATGGAGGAGGAGCCCTCGTGACCTCAACACTTCCTGTTAGGCTCTCCCTCCAAAGCACTGCTTTGTTGGGAAGGAAACTGTGGACACAGGCTTTTCAGGGGAAGATGTCCAAACTGTAGTACTGTCAAGATCAAGTAAGTATCCAGTCATACAGTTCTATTTCATTTTCACTGTCAACCAATCTCAGGCCAGTGAAGTCAGAAGTGCTTTCTTTTTTTTTTTTTTTTTTTTTGGTTTTGGTTTTTCGAGACAGGGTTTCTCTATGTAGTCCTGGCTGTCCTGGAACTCACTCTGTAGACCAGGCTGGCCTCGAACTCAGAAATCCGCCTGCCTCTGCCTCCCAAGTGCTGGGATTAAAGGCGTGCACCACCACTGCCTGGCCCAGAAGTGCTTTTAAGGGCTGTAGGCCTAATAGCAGGATGCAACCCTTCAGTGCCATCCCCATCCCCACTGGCACCCCATCTTTACAGAAGGCTACCTATCCACCAATTAGACTATGATGGGAGGCCACGAAGCCGAGGCAGGTGAATCTCTGCAATTTAAAGATCAGCCTGGTCTACACAGTGAGTTCCAGATCAGCCAGGACTAGATAGTGTGAGACCCTGTCTCAAAAATAAAAAATTATGTAAAGCGTAGTTTTTAAGACACCCCATGACCCCCTTTAAGCTGACTTCGCTCCCCACTCCTGGATCTGTAGTCTCATATCTCCTTCAAGGTCCAGCTAACTGCTTTTGTGTTCAGATCTCATCTTCTCAGAGGCAGACTTGCACCTTCCCTGGGGTCACTGCAGTGCTGAGCCTGTGGCAGGTGCTCAGTAAAGATGTCGGTGAGCCGAGACAGTGCTCCGTGTAGGAAAGTGCACAAGCTTCAGTTTGAGCCCCAGGTGTGGTGGATCATGCTTGAACTTCTGTGAAGAGGATTCGAAGGCTGGTGAAGACCAGCCAGCTTAGCCTAATAGGTGAGTTCCAGGCCAAGAGAGACATCTGTATAAAACAAAACCACGCAAAAACAAAGAGCCAGCGAGACGGCTCAGACAGTAAAGGCACTTGCAGTTAAGCCAGACAGACTTGAATTCCTCCCTAGGACTCGAAGGGTAGAGAGATAACTGACTCCTACAAGTTATCCTCTGACCTCTGCACACAGATCCTTCATACCCCTTATTCCTGCCTCCTACCCAAGTACATGCAATTTTTTAAAAAACTTTAAACTTTCTATGTATATATTTAAAAAAAAAACATAGCTCCTGAGGAGTCAACATGAGCGCCCACACTCCTCAGTGAACCTAAGGCCCCTTTTGTGCTACAATGGGCATGGTTTTTGTGTACATGGTTTTTCCAGACAGGATTTCTGTGTAACAGCCCTGTGTCTGTGTGTGTGTGTGTGTGTTTTCCAGACAGGATTTCTCTGTGTATCCCCGACTGGCCTAGAACTCAGAGACGTGCCTGCCATGTATCTGTTTCCTGGCTACTGGGATTAAAGGCATGCTCCACAATGCCAGGCTGTTTGTTTTGTTTTAGTTGTAGTTTTTCTAGCTTGAGGCCCAGCCCAGGGACCCTTCGCACAGAATGACAGGAGTGGTAGAGGCTTAGTGTCCAGTCCATCCCCACAGAAGTCCAAGAAGATACTGAAATCAGATTTTGGTCCCTTCGAATACAGGATATGTGACCTTGCCTTGTTTTGCTCCTTCCACTGAGGAGCCACCTGAGGCCCTCCAGGCCAACACTGCACCGCTGACCTATAATCACTAATTCCCTAAAAAAGATTTGAACCAGGTTAAATCGACCCAGCTGGTTGCCAGCTTTTGGTTTTTCCAGGTTTACCAGGGTCATAGATTGCTGTGCTCTTCCTGGAGTGGGTTGTATGAAATAGGTTAGTGCTAGTCAAGATCCAACAGTGGGCCAGCTCCCCGTACTTATGTCGGGCATGCTACTGACTCTGCCAAGCTCCCTATCCCTTCCTGTGCAAGCCAGAGCTGGCCCAAGGTCACTCATAAAGATGACAGCGCCACTCTGCAGTATGGTGGATTCTAGTGTGTCTGTGATGGGCTATGCCAAAGGGCAGGGCCCACCCCGCCGCTGCCAGAGCTGACCGAAGCGCTGGGTGTGGCCACACCGAGCAAAGCCGCCCCTCAATCCGGGGCCCGGGCGCCTCGGCTTCTCCATACTGGGTTATCTGCGGGAATCTGCTTCTCAGGCCTGAGCTCTACCATGGGTTCTGTGGCGCTTTCCCTGGCCTGGGCTGTGACAACGCCTGGCTGTGGCACCACCATCACCGTGCCCCAGCCGTTCCCCATCCTCCAACGCTGCGGCGATAAACTGCAGCACTCCTAAGGCGCCTGCGCAGCTCTCCAGCGCGGCCCTAGCCGCTGCTATTTATAGTAGGTGACGTCACCTTAAAAAGACCGTTAGGGCTGGGCTGCCCCGCCCCCTCCCGTGGCTCTCGGCGGGCCGCTCCGAGTGCGCAGGCGTGGTCGCGTCCTCCCCGCCCGCCCGCCCGCGGCGCCCCCTATCCTCTCTCGGCGGCTCCGCTGCGCTCGCCACAGCGCGTGCAGCCAGCCAGCGAGAAGGCGCGAGCGGCGGCGCAGCCTGCAGCCTCCCGCCAGCCGGCGAGCCAGTGCGCGTGCGCGGCGGCGGCCTCGGCGGCGACCGGGAAGCGGACAGGCGGGCGAGCGGGCGATCGAACGAGCCGGCGGTGCGGGCGTGCGAGGCGAGGCCGAGTCGCGAGCGACATGGGGGACCGAGAGCAGCTGCTGCAGCGGGCGCGACTGGCGGAGCAGGCGGAGCGCTACGACGACATGGCCTCCGCCATGAAGGCGGTGAGCGCGCCGGGAGCCGGGCGGCCGGGGGGCTGCGGGGCGGGCCCGGGCCTGGGCGGCGGCTCTCCCTACGCACCGCCACCTTTTGGGCGCGGCGGCCGCCGGTCTCTCCGTTTCCTGAGGCCCGGCCGGGGCGGGGTCTCCCCGGGAGGCCTCTCGGAGGCTGGCGGGCGGGGGTCGCGGTGTCCTAGCTCAGAGCCCCGGTGGGGGAGGGGGGATTACCCGCAGAAAGGAGGAAGTCGCGGTCCTGCTTCTAGACCCTTCTGCCGGACCTGGGGCGAAACGCGCTTTCCGTCCACCATTCACCCACTTGTAATAAAGACTCATCCGCTAATGGAGACCTGTCTCCTGGTTTTCTCTGCTACGACCTGTTTGCTTTGCTTGTCTGAAGTTGGTTTTTTTCCCCATTTCTACACCTCGGGTCTGGCTTTGTGTGGGAAGGACCCCTTTCCAGCAGTCATAGGCGTGAAGGAGGGTGTGGGTCTTTGGATACATCCCAACGGTCCACGCTTCGTGCCTTCCTGGAGATGAAATGAAAATGAAGCAAACCTGGGTGTGCCTTTCATTCCTGAGACCCTCATAGATGGATTCTGCAGCTTGATTTCCGGTAAAGGAGACATGCCCAGCCACACCCTAGCGAATATCTTAGGTTAGCAGCCTACCTGCCTATCCAAGACTTTTGAGTTCTGCTACCACACTAGAGATGACTCTTCACATTGTCCTGGGTTTTTTCTAAAAGAATATTTCTTGTCAAGGTCACACAGTGCCAGAATTACAACTGTGGCCACTAGCTCCTCAGACTAGAGAGAACATTTCCTTGGATTCCACCTTAGACTAATACATGGACATTTTTGAGGGTGAGGCTCAGAAATCTGCAGTTTAGCAGTCCCTGGGCAGTTTTTAGCGACTTAAGTATTAACTGCCCTGGATTGTAGCTCATATGACCTATGGCTGGTCTTTGAAAGGATTTCTTAAACCCAGTTACTCCATACAAATTTAATTTGGAAATTTTATTTCAATACTACATGAAATAGAAAATTGAGGCCAACATTTAGGATTCCCCAGGTAAGAACGATAATCAAGTTATCTTTCCTCCAGTATCCTGGTACACATTCAGCAAAATGTCTCTGGAATCCAGCAACATCACAGGCCATTTGTTGATTCCTTGGTTAGACTGATTTCAGCATTATGGTATGCTGTTCTGGTTAGATAGACACGTTCATTGTAACAGGGAACATTCTAGATTTGGGGTCTGAACTTTTTAAAAAATTGTGGATTCTTTAAGAAAATGAATTTAAAATACAGTTAAGACTGACGTTACTACTGTGCACCCTGAAAGCCACCTCTTATCTACACACCAGGTCACTACTAAACGGTCTGGGGTTATGCAAATTGAAGGCTCTCCCTGAACAGCTGGGTGAAGAGGCCTTAGCTTAATATGGGGTGGGACTTGAAGGCTGCAGTTTAGGGAGGCCCTCTGAAATGAAGATGATATAAAAAGGGGAGATAGCCATTAGATATCTGGAGATCTCCAATATCCTGAGGTGGAAGGTAAGGAAAGACTAGAGACAGAGTACAAGAAGAAAAAAAAACAACTTTAGCAAGGGAAAAAAAAAAAGGCTCTCTGGTGTTTCTAAATGGCCTTGAAGGATGTTCTGCAATTTCCTGCTTGTATCCACAGATGTTCTCTGAGGCATTAAGGTAACATTTTGCAAAAGCTAATGGACCTCTGTTCGAAATTTATAATCTATTTCTAAAATGATTCATGGGTTGGACAAGACACCAAACACTGAGAATTTAATATTTGTACCATCAAATCTGTGGTAAAACATTCCCTCAAATTATTAAAAACGAGGAGTGTTTTCTATCAGAATTCATGTTTGTCCTGCCTACATTAGTGGGATATACTTTTACCTCATTTTGCCTGTTGTGTAGTTTGTAGATGAAATTCTTAATAAATATTAATGAGTCATCCATTAAAAAACCTTAAAGCTTTTGGGAAGAGTGAATTCTAGTAAACTTATATTGTTTTTTGTTTTTTTAATTATTTTTTCCCTTCTTTTAGATAGGGTTTCGTGTATCCCAGGCTGACCTCAAACACATTAAATAGCTGAGGTTGTCTTTGAACTCCAGATGATCCTGCCTTTAACTGTCAAATGCAGGGATCACTGGTAGCACCACCATGCCTAGCTTCCCTCTGGGTTTATGTGGGCTTTCTTTCAGGCATTTGAAAGACAGGTAAGTATACAGTTGTAGAGAGAATGGAGCATGACACTGGCTGGGTGGAATGATCCGAGGCCACTGCTCTGACCTTGAAAGTTAGTTCTCCTGGCCTCAGGGTCTCTGAGGTATAAAATTAGGAATGTTTGTTACTAACAGGTCATTGTTTGTCTTTAATCTTCAAGGTTTTTCTTTCTTAATTTAAATGGTTTAATCATGTTGCCTATAATGTTTCTTGATCCAGCAGCGTCACCTGGAGGACAGTAGTGGTAAACTACTTAAGGATTTTGGCTGGACTTGGAGTTGGGTGGTAGAGCCCTTGGCCTAGTGTGTTGAGGGCCCCAGGTTTGATTCCCCAGCAACCTCCCCCAGTTAGAAACAGTGGCGTTCCTTCAGTTGAGTTGAAACTCAGTATGAAAAGTCAACGTGTTTCTGAACAGCGCTCAATAAGAAAGACCTTCAAGCTCTTCCTGATCTCATTCCTAGCCAGCTCGATGGAGTTTAATGTGGACTCTGAAGTAAGCTTCTTAAGTGGGATGAAAATGTTACTGTAGAAGGACTGTGAGATACCAGGAAAAAAGGAAACTATAGGCTTCCAGTGCATATTGATAGGTAGAGGGTGGACATAATTCAGTCACATGTTCTATTCCTGAATCAATTATATCAAAACATAGGTGGTAATTGTGAAAATATAAAATGAAAACAGTGTTGTACAGCCTTATAGTCTCTCTGACTTCAAACCCAGGATTCTCTTGCTTATGCCTCCTGAGTGCTTGGCTTATGGCTGTGCTATCACACCCAGCTGCTGTAGTCTTAGTGTTGGCAGAGCATAAGGAGAAATGTTGGATTTGATGAATATGAAGTTCAGGAAGCAAAACTGCATTTAAGGAATCATGAGTTTGACAAGAAGAGGTAAAAGGCCCTAACAGAGGCAAAGGACTCTTTTTGCCACTAGCTGGGAGAGTATGAGAAATGGGAGAAGTGGGTGTTAGGTAAAAGGTGAATGACCTGGGGAAGGCATAATCCTGTGCAGTTTCTAAGGTGTAAAAAAATTGGCAATATGACTTTTTTTTTTTTTTTGAGACAGGTTCTTATTATGTCCCTTCAGCTGCCTTGAAATTCCCTAAGTGGACCAAACTGGTCTCTGCCTCTCAAGTACTGGAATTAAAGCTGAGCCACCACATATGGCTAGTGTGAAAACCACTTTAGTGCTGTTTGAAATAAATAAAAACTGGGAGAGACCTGTTTTCCAGTAGCTGGATATTGAAGGTGTATCTTTACCAATGTGTAAGCTGAGGAGACTGTTGTGCTATACCATTCCTTTAGAAATGTGTTATGGGCCAAGTTTGATGGCTCATACCTATAATCTCAGCACTTGAGAAATTGAACTTACAGGATTATTGTGAGTTCAAGACTAGATTGAGCTACTCAAACGGTCTGAAAACAGTAAAAAGTTTTGGAGGGGTACCCCAGTGTTTTCTGTATTGTATTCAGCAAGTTTATGGAATTTATTGCTTTACTTTCTAGGTACTTATTGGATGGTAGCTATGATGCCATATACTTACTGTTTTGTTTATACTAATTTGCCTAGTGCTAGGGATCAAACCACAGGGCCTTGTGCATGCTAAACATATGCCCTACCACTGAATGACTCCCTCAGCCCTCATATAATGGCAAAACAAGTGTCTTCAGGTATTGTTTGTAATAGCACCATTTTATAAATGAGATGCCTAATAGTTAATTTTGTCTTGGTCAAATAGTTGTGAAGCCAGAATTTGAAGTGTCAAGTTCTTATTTTCATGGTGTACAATGTCCTGTGAAGTTATAGGATAGTTTCTGATTTTTGTTCTGCTATACTAACCATTGTTCCAGTGATTTTATATAAGTGCACTTACTAAGCAGTTTATACTTACTGAGTGTATCTGCCAAGTTTGATTAAAAATAGAATCTACTGGCTTTGGCTAGTGGACAAGTATGAAGGGGAAGCATGTAGGTTCTGAAGGCCAGGAGTCTTTATCACAGTAGTCATTGAGAATTGGTTGAATTGCTGTTCTGGCTGTGAATTGTTCCATTATACTTATCAAAGCTGTTGGTAAAGTGCTTATACAAACATACAGAGCTGAGATGGCTCCCAGAACCCACATTAAAAACAGCAGCAGAACCAGACAGTGAGCAAATGCTTGTAACCCGGAGTTGGGGAAGCAGAGATAGGCTCACTGGTCTTCTAGCCCAGGCTACTTGTTTGAGTTCCAAACCATTTCAAGAGACCCTACCTGAGAGGGTCTTAAAGATGGGTAATGCCTGAGGAATGGTACCTGAGATTGTTCTCTACATATATACACTGTGCACACTTGACCATCTGAGTGTGCGTGTGTGTGCACACAAAAATTTAAGAAATTGTTCTCTTAGTTGTTTCCCCATTTTTTACTTCATTGTATATAAGCCTCTGGGAGCTCCAAGATGTCTACTGGATCCCCTGGTGTCCCCCTTGGAGGCAGTCTAATGCCAGCATTTTAGTGCTCTTCACTCTTCTTTCTTCACTAGTGTTCTAGTCCTCTTCCATAGGTGTAGACACATCCACCATCAGAACAGTAGGGCTTCTGAAGCCACTAGTCCTGAGCATTCTGAGACAGTAGTGTGCCAGTCGTTTGGGTTGAATGATGTCAAAAGCAAGGCAAAGACAAGTCGTCTCCTAATAATCTGTTTTCATTTGACCAAGAGTAAGCTTAGAGTGTTAGTTATCTGTGTTGGTCTTGAGCTTATAACAGCCCAAGTAAGGCTTGAAATCACAATCCTCCTGCCTCAGCTTCCTGAGTAGCTGTGAATATGGGCCTATTTTACTATCCATATCTGACTCCTTTGTCAGTTTTGTTTGCTCAGTGTTTCATTTGGTAATGGATCTCTCCCAGATTAAGAACTTTTAAGTTTTTCTAGTCATTGTTCTGTTTTTGTCACTAGGTCTATTTTTATCCAGTTTATTGCCTTATGAGTAGTGGGAGGAGGCCCTTAGAGATTTCTGAGTAAGCACATCGTGTCATAGGAAGATAAATGAATTAACAACAGACTGTGTTATTTGTGACTTTTAATAATGCTGTGTAATCTTAGAGCAGAGAATGGGTGACTTGAGTGCCGTGGACTTGAGAGTTGGTATTGGACTTGAGAGTTGGTATAGCCAGAGGTCGTGTTACATAAAGACAACAGTTAAATTGCTGACACAGAGACTGCTTTTGTTATTTGTTGATTATTTTGTTTTTAAGAAATGGAGAGATGCCTCTAATCCCAGCTCAAGGCAACTGGATCTATGAGAATTTGAAGACAGTCTGGTCTACATAGTGAGTTCCAGGACAGTCAGGACTACACAAACCCTGTCTCAAAACAAAGAAAAAAAAAATGGAGAGGCTGGCTTTTGTATAAATGGGAAGGTTTTCCTTAAGAGTGTAAGTGTATACTGCTTTTAAAGAGGACTTTATAGATAGAGACCCAAGTTCAATTCCTAGCCTCAGGTGGTTCACAGCCATCAAATAAGTAAGTTCAGTGCTGGGCTAGACTGGCCTCTCTGACCTCTTCAGACACCTGTATTAAACATAGGAGCCTGATCTGCAGAGTGAGTTCCA
This sequence comes from Grammomys surdaster, assembly GCF_004785775.1. Lineage (NCBI taxonomy): Eukaryota > Metazoa > Chordata > Mammalia > Rodentia > Muridae > Grammomys > Grammomys surdaster. The sequence goes on along the minus strand of NW_021620993.1, from coordinate 6,779,264 downwards.
GGACAGCAGGGCTGTTACATAGAGAAGCCCTGTCTCTTGGGGAAAAAACAACCAGCCAAACAAAACAACAAAAAACCCCACAAATTGAGTAGCTTAAGACAGTAGAAACAAATTCTACAGATTTGGAGGCTAGAGATCTGAAATTCAGAGGCTGGCAAGGTAGTATTTTCTCTGAAGACCCTGGAAAGAATTCCTTTCAGCCTATTGTGATGTCTGGCAATCCTGGTGTTCTTGACTTACAAAGGCACTGTCATTACTTGGAGTTGGCATCATAGAAAACCAAGAAAAGTTGTAATTGGTAAAATTGAATTTTTCCATTTAAAGTAAATAATGTTTGAAAATTTTACCACCACTTCGATTACAATTATGCAGTTTGGGGAAAAAAAAAGGATAACTGGTAAAGTCACATTGTTTCCTTTCAGCAGAGTTAGGTGCTTATTACTAATGTACTTTTTTCTCTTAGTTTGAGTGAGGCCTGGAGGTACACATGAATAGTCCCACAGGGCCAAGTCTTTAGAATAGTGTACCACTTTCCATGATACCCATTCAGCTATTCTTCTACCAAAATGAGAACATCATTTAAAAAAAAAAAATTCTTGCTGGGCAGTGGTTATATACACCATTAATTCTATCACTTGGGAGGTGGGGGCAAACATATCTCTGAGTTTGAGGCCAGCCTGATCTATAGAACAAGTTCTAGGATAGCTAGGGCTACACACAGAAATAAAAACCAAAAGTCTTTGTATGGGTGTTGGGGGATGTGTGTCAGATCTTCCTGGAGCTGGAGTTATAGGTAATTGTGAGCTACCTGACATGAGTATGGGGTTCTCTGCAAGAGAACCAAACACTGGTTTTCTGCAAAAGCAGCAAGCATTTTAACCCATTGAGCCTTATTTTCAGCCACACACACATCAGATTTAAATAATAATAAATTACGTTAGGCTCGGAGTACTGAGATCACAGTATGCTCCTGCTACCTGGCTCCATTTTGAAAAGGATTGGTAGTTATGTTGAAATACTAAGGTCAGTGGCATTTGCCACTACCTGGCACCAGTTTGAAAAGAAGTATTCATCATGTCTAAGGGATGATTCTTTGGATACTCAAGCTTTGTCCTCTTATGTTTACCTCTGATGTTTTGCAGGTGACAGAGCTGAATGAACCGCTATCTAATGAAGATAGAAATCTCCTCTCTGTGGCCTACAAGAATGTAGTTGGTGCCAGGCGATCTTCTTGGAGGGTTATTAGTAGCATTGAGCAGAAAACCATGGCAGATGGAAATGAGAAGAAGTTGGAGAAAGTTAAAGCCTACCGGGAGAAGATTGAGAAGGAGCTGGAGACAGTGTGCAATGATGTCTTGGCTCTGCTTGACAAGTTCCTTATCAAGAACTGCAATGATTTTCAGTATGAGAGCAAGGTGTTCTACCTGAAAATGAAGGGCGACTACTACCGCTACCTGGCTGAGGTGGCTTCTGGGGAGAAGAAAAACAGTGTGGTTGAAGCTTCTGAGGCCGCATATAAAGAAGCCTTCGAAATCAGCAAAGAGCACATGCAGCCAACACACCCCATCCGGCTCGGCCTGGCCCTCAATTTTTCTGTGTTCTACTACGAGATCCAGAATGCACCAGAGCAGGCCTGCCTCTTAGCCAAACAAGCCTTTGATGATGCTATAGCTGAGCTGGACACATTAAACGAGGATTCCTATAAGGACTCCACTCTCATCATGCAGTTGCTTCGAGACAACCTCACCCTCTGGACGAGCGACCAGCAGGATGAAGAAGCAGGAGAAGGCAACTGAAGACCCTTCAGGTCCCTGGCCCTTCCTTCACCCACCACCCCCATTATCACTGATTCTTCCTTGCCACAATCACTATATCTAGTGCTAAACCTATCTGTATTGGCAGCACAGCTATTCAGATCTGCCCTCCTGTCCCTTGGGAAGCAGTTTCAGATAAACCTTCATGGGCATTTGCTGGACTGATGGTTGCTTTGAGCCACAGGGCGTTCCCTTTATGAATTGTGCAGAGAAGTGTGTTCTGAACGAGGCATTTTATTATGTCTGTTGATCTATAGCAAATCCAGGTGATGGTAATTGAGGAGTGTAGAAAGGAGAATTAGCCAACACAGGCTATGGCTGCTATTTAAAACAAGCTGATAGTGTTTTGTTAAGCAGTACATCTTGTGCATGCAAAAATGAATTTGACCCTCTCACCCCTCCCTTCAGCTAATGGAAACTGACACAGCGACAACTTGTCCCTTCACCATCAGCTTTATAAACTGTTTCTTGTGAGCTTTCAGCAGCCCTTTGCTGTGCCTCTTTAAATTATGATGTGCGCACACCTTCTTTTCAATGCAATGCATCAGAAGTTTTTGATATGTGTAACTTTTTTTTTTGATTGTGATTAAGAATCATGGATTTATTTTTTGTAACTCTTTGGCTATTGTTCTTGTGTACCCTGACAGCATCATGTGTGTCAACCTGTGTCAATCATGATGGGTGGTTATGAAATGCCAGACTGCTAAAATAAATGTTTTGGACTTAAAAGAGTAAATAAATGCTGCTTTGGGGATATTATCTATGCCTGGTCTTGATTTTTTTTCCCCTTCCCAAACATCACAGCATTAATCATATGTATTTAATATTCAAACTTCTGCTGTCCTCTGACTTCATTACATAGTTTAAAGCACACAGTAGTGTTCTATCAAATAACACTTCTATCCATTGTCCTTGTTAAGCGATGCTTATAAATGAGCCAAGCAAAGTGCTGCCTTCTATGGTAGAGCCTCTGTAAGGTCGGCCTGTGTCTGGTGGGAGGGTGGTGGTTGATCTGCTTGAGGGTTGACTGTTTAATACTGACAATACACTCTCCAGAGTAGATATAAAATGCTAATTAGGGGGTGAAACCTGGGGCCCTGAACTAGTCAACCCTCAAGTCTTTAAAATGAAGAATATTAAATGACTCAGACAGTGACAGGCTTGATGGGCTTGCGTTCACTTCCTGGATCCACATGCGGAAGGAAAGAATTGACTCCCACAAGCTGTCTTTTTACTGACACACTCCCTACCAAAGATTTTTATTCTTTTAAAGACAGGGTCTCTATAACCCTGGCTGCCTGGAAACTGCTGTATAGACCAGACTGACCTCAAACTCACAATATGACTCTGCTTCTGCCTCTGCCTCTCAGGTGCCGGCATTAAACGGGGTTTCTTGAGAGGAGCCAAGACAGAGCTATAAACTGCTATAGCATAAGTGTAGTAGACTGCTTTGCTGCCTGATTAAGGTCTATTTCTTTTGTATAGGAGCAACTTAGGGTTTTTTTTGTTTGTTTGTTTGTTTTTGTTTTTTAATAGATTGTAGGCATTGGGCTGCTTAATAACCATTTCAAAAAGCCTCTATGTTCTGGCTGTTTATGTGCAGTTCTACAGAGATCCTGGATGGCAGAAATGTTAATATTTTAGACATGAGAAAACAATGTGTCAGTCATGTCATGAAGGGACCTGGCTTCAAAGAGGTAAAGCTGAGATCAAATCAGACTGTTGGACAGCTCAGTAGTGCTTGTTTGTGAAACCTCAGGTTGGAGTCCCCTCACAACATAAACACTTGCTATCCCAGGACTTGGGTGGAGGCTGGAGGATTGGAAATTCAAGGTCATTCTCAGCTAAGTAGTAAGCTCCAGACCAGTCTGGAATACATGAAAATGTTTCTCAAAACAAAAAACCAAAACTGGCCTGTTCAGCTGGGTATGACAACATGAGCCTACAGTCCAGCTAATTGGGAGGCCAAGGCAGAAAGGTCACTCAAGGTCAGGAGTTTGGGGCTGACAATATTTTAAATATGGAGCTGCCCTCATCATGCCTCCTATACCATGGCTATTTTAACCTCTATCTGAGATAAGACCCTAGAAAGATATCAATGGCCAGCCTATTTCTGCTGCTTCCTTCCCTTCTCCAAGCTGACATCCTATACACAAGAATGTTTTCTGTCAAGATCTAATGAAACAGTCTTGAATCTCCTGACTGGAAGCCTCCCCTTCTCTTTGAACTACTAAGTAACATAGATCAGTCCTTGCTGTTGTCCTAGGTTGTTTCTCTTCACTTCACTGGGCTGTAGACCTTGATGGTGTCCAGAACAGCAGGAAGCCCACAAGGTTGAGTGAGCTGAAGATCAAAGCAATAGTGTCTAGTTCATTTCCCAAGCTGCACCTGCCAGGCTATTCTAGAGGACAGAAGTTATCGTGAATGAAGGGGAAAGGACACTTGCTATCCTGTGAGCGAGTCATCTTGGTAACAGAGGCTTTAGTTCAGGCTAAAGAGACAGTTGGGTAGTTAAACATAGGTATAGCCCTTGAGAGAATTAGTTTGATTCCTCGCAACCCATGTTGGGCTGTTCATAGATGCTTGTAACTCCAGCTCCAGTGAATCTGATGCCCTCTTCTGGTCTCTGTGGGCACCTGCTCTCAAGTAGATACACTCTGCACAGACTCACAGAATAATATATATATATTATTTATTCACTTTACATTCTGCTCACTGCCCCCCCCCCCCCAAATCTTTAAAAAACAAACTTGAAAGTTCAAGGACTGGAGCTGGGTAGCAGTGGCACATGCCTTTAATCTCAGCACCTGGGAGACAGAGACAGGGAGGATCTCTTAGTTGGAGGCCAGCCAGTTAGAGGTCTATAGAGTGAGTTCCAGGATAGCCAGGGCCACACAGAGAAACTTCTCAAAAACCACCACCACCACCACCCCCCCCGGCCCCCCCCCCAAAAAAAAAAGAAAGAAAAGTGACTAGGCTTCTGAGACCCAGGAAAAGTGGCTTTCCTAAGGTTAAGTAGCCAGAAGGCCGCCTAGCCTGGTGCTTTGCAAGACTTCAAGGTCCTTGCTTTCCCATATCACACTATGTTGCCTTCATATGTGCACAGAAACAATTTGAAACTTCAAAAGGACCTAGAGTTGTTGATGAGGAGACATCTTTGATAAGACCCCTCTGCTTGCCAGTCTTCTGTCACTCTTGGTGTTATTTGCCTTTTTTGCCTTTTTACCCAGTTTGGCTTCTCAGTGTCCTACCTAGGTTCCCGGACATGTCCAGAAATCAGGGCCTTAACGCTTTTCCTCTGAGAAAGGATATTTTGTAGGCAACACCATGAGAGTGTAACTCAGCGGTTGGAAGCAATAGCTCCAGATGAAGTGCAGCTTCATCAAACTTGTTCAACCTTCTCACTCAGCTGTGTGTGTGTCTAACAGGTCCATGTATGGGGCACACGTGTGTGCGTATTGATATCAGCTGCTTTCCTCAATCACTCTCTACCATATTTTTTGAGACAGTGTTTTACTAAACTCAGAGCCCGTTGATTCAACTAGAGCAACTGATTAGAATGCCTTGAGGTTCTTCCTCTCTCTGCCTCCCCAGTGCTGGGATTAAAGGCATGGGCTCTCACTCCTGGTTTTTTTTTTATTTTTTTAAATGAGTTTAGAGATATCGAACAGGCCCTTGTTTTTGTGGAACAGTTACTATTGATTGAGCCTAGCCCTTCTCTCTTACTTTTACATAACTGTTTACTGATCCTTCTGGAATGTTCTGCACTATTCAAATTCTGTGATCTCCTCTCCCCTTCTTGAGCTCTTTACCACACAATGAATTTATCATTTCTTTTCCACTCAATAATCTCATTAGATTCCCACTACATAGTAAGCATTGGGTGGGTGGCTTGAGATACCTTGGTGAGTTGACACAGACATGAGCCTTGTTCTTCTTACAGGGCTAAGGTGGGATTATATGTGTACATGTGTGTCTGTGCACATATATGTAAGCGTATGTAGATACAATAAGACAATGAAAATGACACTCAGGTTTTCTCCTACTGGAACACAATTCTCAGTTTACTGTATTTATGTAGAGGTTAGGAAAACGACCAATGAGCCATTCAGATGGCTCAGCTGTTAAAGGTGCTTGCACTACGCCTGCTGACCTGAGTCTGATTCTTGGAACCCATGTGATAGAAGCAGAGAACTGACTCCCACAAGTTGTCCTCTGCCCATATAAAGACCGTGGCATGAGTCTCCCCCAAATACATACATGCATGCATACATACATACATACATACATACATACATACTTTTAAAGGTGACTGAAAAGAATCTTTTATTTCTCTACCTGTCTACGGATAAACTATTTGCAAGGCTTACATTTGTCATCTCTTCTAAACTGGTGGTGTGATCATGAGTCCTTTTAGTTTGTCTTTGGTGGTCTCTGGAGACATTTCTATTCCTGAGATCTGCTCTAGGATGGTTCCCACCTTCCTGGCCTTTTCCTCCTGCACTTCCCCTCCCCACTTCCTTCTGTTCTTTACATTTGTCTTTTCTGTAACTGCCCTCCTCTTACTTTACTTGTTCATGGCCACCCCCTGAATTCCATGAATATGGTTACTATGGGAACACATCCCCTGGAAGTGACATCACTCATTTCCTAGGCAACTGTTTCTAGGGTAGTGAATATTAGATCACCATGGCAACCGTCCAGGAGTATACTTCTGCAGCGAAATGGGAAAACAGAATACTCATGTATTTTGGGGGGTTGGGATGAATGCAGGGAGAATATATAAAAAAGAGAAAGGTTTCAGAAGAAAGAGAGCTTTGAATGCTTTGAAAAAAAATGGGAATGAATGTGAGACTGGTGAAGACTGGAGTCTGTAAGACCAACCCTTTCTCCTTCCTAATAACCAGGGTGATCTTCTAGCATGTCACCAAGTTGGGGTATTTGAGAGTGAACAGGGGCACCATGATTACTATGCAGACTGACATGTGAACACTTGGTCTCCCCAAGCAAATCAGGGGTGTGATCCCCTGCCCATAGCTATGCAGGAGCCTGGACTTATTTCCTCATCTGAGGCTTAATCCAACAAGCACTGACTCGGCTATTTCTGTGTGTGGCGATTTAGGATATACCACAGTAAGCAAAACCAGCCCAGGTGTGTTGTAATGGGGTTCACGTCATGTGTGTGATGGGGAGAGGGAAATCCCAGTTATTCCAAAACATGCTGTGATACAGGTTATGTGCAGAATCCAACAGGGAAGATACCCAGCTTTAGGGGGAAGCCTATCAACAGGTATTGGAAGCAGCTAGGGGAGGAGGGTCTGTAACTAAGGGATGAGGAGAGGGTGTGTGTGAGAGAGGGAAGGTTGGCAGAGGAATTAGCAGGGACAAAGGGAATCCTCAGAAAGCAGGAGGAATGCATCTGGATTTAGTGGCTCACATAATTTCCAGTACTCAGGAGGCTGGAGTGGGAGGATTGTCATGAGTTTTGAGGCCAGCCTAGGCTACAGGTTCCCTCAAGTTTTCTTGCACTGGGAAATCCCTAGAAAGAATTTGATCTTGGGTGGTGTGACTGGAATGGAGAAACACCATAGACATAGTTAGTGGGTAGAGCTGACAGGATCTCCCGAGGGCCCGGGAAAAGGGTGAAGGCAAGGAAAAACTTGAGCCGATGCCTAAGTTTCTGGTCTTAGCAAAGATGTCGGCAGTGATGGCCAGCCTCTCAGATGAGGAAGGCGAGTGAGCAGGGCTACGGGAGAGCTGAAGCAAGAGAGGTGCCCAGAGCCAGCATTTAAGGAGATTTGTATCTTCAAGATCAGCCTTTAATGGGAGCATCTGCCGAGATCCTGTGCCCCTTAGGGTGGGCTTTTGATGCTTTAGGGGTTGGAGGTGGTGGCAATGTTCAGCAGTAATAGCAATCTCTTGTGCTTGTAGTGGAGCCTTCACTTAACCAATGGCCCAGGACACGTCAGCTGCTGCAGTGGCTGTGAGGGGAGCTCTTTACCGACTCATGTCACAGGGGAGGGAGCCAAGCCTAGAGAGATAGCAGAACTTGCTGAATCTCAAAGCACCAGTCCTTATACGTGGCTTTACCCATGGGCTCACCATTTTCTCTTAGATGGTTTTCCCCCAGTGTCCTTAGTTTCCTGGTGGAAGAAAGGAAGAGAAGCCAAGTGCTAAGCCCAGGTTAGCCACCATTGCTCTCCACAGTTATCATGTGGGCTGAGGATCAGAGGACCTGAGAAGTGATGAGTCTCTCAGTTTGGCAGAGTGTCACCATCAAAGCCAACTTTTCTCTGTTTGCAGGTGTTTTTTTTTTTTAGCCTACCTTGAAGAAGCAAGTTTCTCCAGGAGGAGGACAGGTGTAGAAGACTAAGTATGGCTTGGTTAAGTCTTGCCTTTCTTGTCTGGGAATGGGACAATGACATTCACCCCACAGCTTATGGTGAGGCTAGATGAGATGGTTAGGGACTTGGCTGGGTCTTTCACTGTAGAACATAACCAATAAGTCTAAACGGTATTAGAATTAGGGCAAGTGAGCGAGAGGTCACTTGCACTAGGACAGTGCACAACGAGCTTGTGGATGGAGGTGGGAGAGGCGGGGTACAAGGACATGTGGCCCAGCTAGTTACTGAGAGAGACGACTGTTCACCAGCTGGCTCCCAGGAGATAGTGTAATTTGGAACCATCCTTCTTGTTCCTACACTGGAGAAAGAGGCTAAGACTGGCCTCTTGTGGCAAAAGGGATTTGTAGAGAATGCCTGGAAACAAGCAGGTTGCATCCATGAAGATTAGACCGGGGGCCAGGGAGCCTGGTTCCTCTGCCTACTTGTGGTTCTATGCCTAGCTATACTAATAAACAACTGTGGTTTACTGTAGCCTCCAGTTACAGCTCCTTAAAAGCCAAAACTACCTGGGACTTAGGAGTGAATAACTATGACCCCACCACACACAGGCTTCTGCAATCGGGGTTCGACCAGAGAAAATAGCGTCCTCAGGAGACACCTAAGGAAGTGATGTGGGTCTGGTTAGGCAGGTCTGAAATCATAAGGTGCAGGATCAAACACTCGAAGGCCTGAAGACGTTATCCTTAGGCAGATTATTTTTCTTCTAAAGAGGAAACTCAGTTTTGATTTTAAGGCTTCTCAATTAATTTCATTAAGCCCATTCTGATTATGGAGATATCCTTCCTTATTTAAAGTCAACTGATGATGGGCATTATCTGATTCTGCAGAATACTTTCCCAGAATAATTTGGGCTAAGCCATGTCTGGGCGGCTTGTGGAATGTATGAATATGTCTTACTGATTCCTAACTGCACGCTCTGAGAGACTTCCACGCACGATCCCAGGTAACACTCAGAATGCTCTCTATAGTAAATATTATTCTTGTCTCTTCACAGTTAAAGAGTCAGCCTCAGAGAGGACACATTATCTGGGGAGCAGGTACCAGGCTGTGAACATTCACATTCTACAACCCCTCCCAGTCAGCTTCTCTGGTCTCTGCATTGTCTCCTTTTCTGATATGGGGGCATTCCTGCCACTCCTGGGTTTAAGAAGTAGCTGCTCCAGCCTTGTACTACTTTCCCAGCCATTTGCTGCCACCTAGCGGGCTTGCTGATGTTCAGCATACTCCACCGGAAGGCAGGAGAGGAGCTTGCAAGAGAGTTTGAGAGGCAGCGCTGAACATTCCATGAAGTCTTCCCCGCCCCAACTCCAGATTTTTGTAGCGTCCTGGGGGTTGGGAGTGGGGTCCTAGAAGATTTCTTGGAATCTCGGAAGTAGTACGTTTTGACTCGTTAGGCTAAGGTGTGTTCAACCTTTTTGGCAGTGATACCAGTTGTCATCCGCAAAATTTCTCTTGAGAACCTCCTAAACTGGTTAAACTTGGCGATGTTGGCGCACGCCTTTAATCCCAGCACTCAGGTGGCAGAAGCAGGCAGAACTCTGAGTTCGAGGCCAGCCTGGTCTACAGAGTGAGTTCCAGGACAGCCGGGGCTACACAGAGAAACTCTGTCTTGAAAACAAACAGATGAATCGTATAGTTGTGTACGATTGTTGTTGTTGTTGGACCACATTCTTAATTACTCTCCACAGCCGCATGTGGCTCCAGGGTTGGATACATCCGCGGGAGTCGAGGGTTTACAGCCCGGCTCATTCCCAAGGGGAAGGAGAAGAGGACAGAGCACAAGAGGCAGTAGGAGGCTCCTCGAGCGCCCCCTCTTCCTGTCCTGTCCACAAGGCGCCGCACACTGGCTACCTGGTGCAGCCACAAGGCATGTGCTACCTGGTGTGGCCATGAGGTGGCAGCTTCCAGCCACTTAGGGGCAGAAGGGAATCCTGGGAGAGATGGCTTCATCAGCTGAGTTCTTTGCTGTTACAGGGCTGGATGGTGGGAGGGACTCGCCGTTAGTGGGCCAGAAGGGGGCTGGAGACCAAGGCCAACCACGACGGCCAGTTAGACTAGTTAGTGTTTGATCTAGTCGGCCTGTCTGCCATTTTGTTATCTTCTAGCTGGTCTTACCAGCATGCCAGTCAGTAAAGACATCAACGACCCCATATTTTCTCCATCAGACCCACAGGTATTACTTTTGTTAGATGTCCTAGTCACTGCTCTATTGCTGTGAAGAGAAACCATGACCAAGGCAACTTTTTATAAAAGAAAACGTTTAGTTGGGGGCTCGCTTACAGTTCCAGAGGTTTAGCCCATCGTCCATTATCATCATGGCAGCGAGCATGGTGGCCTGCAGGCAGTCTCTGGAGCAGTATCTGAGAGCTCCGTCCTGATTCTGATCAGTAAGCAAAGAGAGGGAGAGAGACTGGATCTGGCTTGGGTTTTTGAGACCCTCCAAGTCCACCCCTGGCCATGAACTTCTTCCAACAAGACCACACCTCCTAAGTCTTCCTATCCCATCAAAGAGTTCTATTCCCTGGTGACAAAGCATTTAAATATGTGACCTTTTGAGGGCCATTCTTATTTAAAACACCACAGCTGTCCATCAAGACCACTGTGATGGGGCCAGAGAGATGGCCCAACAGGTTATAAAGACGCCTGCTACCTATTCTGGTGAGCTAAGTTTGACTCCCCAGATCCACCTGGCAAAAGGAGAGGATTGACTCTCATAAGCTGTCCCCTGACTCCCACAAGTGTGCCATGGACACACACACACACACACACACTTGCACATAAGACACACACACACACACACACACACACACACAGAATAAATAAAAATGTAAATTAAAAAGGCACTTCTTATATGTGGCTTGGTGTGCTAGCCTTGCAACTGAGGGAGAGGAGGGTCCAAAGCTGTTCACAGGAAGAAAATACAAAGTGGAGACCTTGGCTTTTCCAGATCAGACTCTTCTAGGCCTTTGGGAATGGTAGATGGGGAGGCCAGCACTATCGTGAGGTGGCACTTGGGCAGCTGAGATGCTATGCTCCTGTCTGGGCTGGGTGTGTTTCCAAGCTCAGTCTTCTACTCTGCAAGAGGGAATCTGATGTGCCATAGGCTGTGGATTTGTACTAATAATGTCTGCCTCCCTTTTCATCCTGTGTTGAGTACAGCAGTGGTTCGTTTCCTGGCCCTTCCGGGGAAGCAGGAGAGCCTGGGTCTCAGGGGAAGGCACCATTAAAACAAATTATTTTTGAGATTTGATTTATTTTTATTTTATGTGTGTGGGCATTTTGTCCTCATGTGTGTGCACCATGCACATGCAGTGCAATACCCTTGGAGGCCAGAAGAGGCCCCTCTGGAACTGAATTAGAGACAGTTGCTGCCATGGGTGTGCTAGGAACTGAATCTCGGCCCTCCGAAGGTGCAGCCCATGCTCTGAACTGTGGAGCCATTCCTCCAGGCTCTGACGACAAACTTTTTAGTCTTGTTCCTTGTCCGGATTCTGCCTCATTGCGTTTCTTTGTGCAACCCCTTAACTGATTTGGACTCCAAGATTACCATGAATGCTCCTACTGTGGTATTTCCTGTGAATCTCCACAAACTTAGAATTGAGGAGGTGATAAGCCTGCTGTGGTGGAGGGATGGCCTGCATGGAAACCATACACCGTTCCCTCCAGCTGTAGGCATCTAGGGTGTGTGCCCTTGTGCACACCATAGCTTCTTTCTGGGCTTCTATGGTATCGAGGGGCATGTGTTCTGCTCCACAATCTCCAAGGACTGACTTTTATGTGGAAGAAAAATTCCTAAGGGGAGCACCCAAGGATATTGTGGAATTCTCTTCAGCTACAGTGTAGAAACAGGGACCAGAATCCTGCTTTTTTTTTTTTTTAATTGAAAATTGATTCTTTACTCACACAATACATTCCAACCAGAGTTTTCCCTCCCTCCACCCCTCCCAGTCACCCCCTCCCAACACACACAGCTCTTCTCTCTCTGGGATCCACTCCTCCCCTGTCTTCAAGTGACAACAAGCAAACATGATAAAGCAAAATACAATGAAAACAAGGCAAAAGGCCTCACATCGAGGCTGGACAAGGCAACCGAACAGGGAAAAGAGCAGGCAAACGAGTCAGAGACACACAGTGAGGAGTTCCACAGAAACACCAAGCTAACAGCATGAACTCAGAGGACGTGATGCAGACCCCGCAGGCGCCATGCTTGCTGCTTCAGTCTCTCTGAGCCTGTGTGCTCCTTCCTTAGTTGAGAATTCTGCTTTTTGAGCCAGTGGGTGGGAGAGTTGACATGCTTAGCTGTGTGTGAGCAGTCCAGTGGGGCTGGCATGGGTACCAGGAGTGTGGGTAGATGTATCCTAGGGACCAGGGATCTTCTGTTGGTTGGCTTTTGGTACCTTTGTTGGGAAGAGGGTTCTAATGAACCCTCAGAAAGAGAGAGGAAATGGGCAAGTTTCAGGTATGCATTTCCTCTTTCTACACTAGTGTTGCTTCTTCTTAAAGCCAGGCACCCAGCTCACATTATGCACGGGCCATTGAGATAGATATAGCTCTTGGAAATCACAGGAGACGAGGGCAGGGACAGATCGCTTACTTGGGCGGGGCTAGGAAGTACTGGGAATAGTTGGATATTCATTTAACAAGTATTTATTGGCTATTTACCACACTCCAGGTTTGGTGGTGCATAGTCGATACCCCTGAAGGGAGTGCAGAGTCTAAAAGAAGTAATAAGGTTGCAGGAGGAAAGTGGGACCAGCCAGAGCCAGGACTGTGGTCTGTGCTGCGAGGGCAGCAAAGAGGTTGCTGAGGCAACTGGGGAAGGCTCACCTTGAAGGTGACACACACAACCCAAGACCTGAAGGAGATCATCCTGTCATAGAAGGAATGTTTCAGCATCCACTCATTTGCTCACACATTTGTATATTACTATGAATCTGCTAGAGAAAGTTCTAGTTGCTAGAAAGCAGCTGGTGGTGGCACATACGTTTAATCCCAGCACTCTGGAGGAGGCAGAGGCAGAAGAATCTCTGAGTTTGAGGCCAGCCTGGTCTACAGAGCAAGTTTCAGGACAGCCAGGGGGCACACAGAGAAACTCTGTCTTGAAAAATCCACAAACCAAAACCCCAAACCCAAACAACAAAAAGAAAAGAAGGAAAAAACAGAGAGCAACAGTACAAGGGAAACCCTGCCTCTCGCGTTGTTGTATTTTGACGTGGTCTCCGTGCTAGCAGACAATTTCAGAGAGTGGTGAATCCTGAAAAAGTAAAAACAAGATTGTGTGATACCTACGAATGAGGGACTCTTCCGAACGAGATGCCGAAGACCTTAGCACACGCAGGCACTGAGTTCGACTTGCAGCACCACAAAGAAAATATAATTATTAGAGAATTTAAAATGACATAAGTGGCTTATTTTAGATTTCTGTCATGCTCGCGGTAGGGGTGATGGAGTGTAAAGGTCTGAGCACCAGGGGGCAGTAGCGATCAGGAAACAGAACGACCGCTAAAGAGGCAGCCAGGGGTCTGCGTTTTTGGTCCAGCTCTTCCGGGCTTTTTTCCCGCGACCTTGTCAGAACGCTACTGTGACACACTCCCTGGATTCCTCAGCCCTTGGCTGACACAGGTGATATTGAGAAAGAGGTAGGAAAGGTTCCAATGAGGTGACAGCGTGGAGCTGCCGAGCTTTCTCATCCTCTTATCACCTCTGGCTAACATCCTCCCGCCAGGGGAACAGTCCCACCCCCTGGCCTGAGCCGATGCCAAACAACAGGTGGTAGTCAAGGTAAACAAGGCAATAAAGTTCATCAAGGTTAATTTATGTGAAATAAATGTGGCTGTACCCCATTTTCATCCATTAACATTCTAAACACCTTGTTCAAAATGCCCCGGAGCGTATCTAGCTGCCAGCAAAGGTATCATTAGAGAAAAAGAGCAGTGTGCTGTGACTTGGGGTATGGCTGAATTCACTTTTTATTTTATTTTATTTTATTTTTTTATTTTATTTTTTTAAAACAGGCCTCTCTACACATCCCTGGCTGTCGTGGAACTCACTATGTAGACCAGGCTGGCCTCTAAGTCAGAGATCCCCCTGCTTCGGCCATCTAAGTGCTGGGTTTAAAAGCGTGTACCACCACACCGGGTCAGGTTGAAGTCACTTTATTATCAGGCCCCCACTGAGGACCCTGCTGCTCCTTTGGGTGGCTTATGGAGCTATCCTCAAATTATATCTTCTCAAAGATCTTCATACAAGGAGCTATGTGAGGGTATGGAGACCCAGGAGAGCCTAGCTAAGTCTGCGTGCTATGCATGACTGAAGTCTTAGAGACGCCCCAGGGGCGTCAAAGCAGAGAGGCTGTATATGGTAAACATACAATTGTTCACTTTCGATGATTGCATCCTTCAAAGTGGGAAACTGTATTATTTATTTGTTTAATTAACTAAATTATAATAATTATTTTCTTTTTCTAGTACTGCAGATTAAGCCCAAGGCTTTGTGCGTCCCTGGCAAGCTCTGTACCCCATCCCATAAAAGTTTCTAGAATTATTTCTTTTTTAAAAGTCTAATTTACCTACATTTTCCTTTGGTTGTGTCTTAGCTACATTTCCATTGCTGTGATAAAGTGGCGTGGCCAAGGCAACTTAGAGAAGAAAGGGTTTACTTGGTCTGTCTGTGGTTCCAGAGAGGTAAGAGGCGGCCCTGGCAGGGAGACAGGCAGCAAGTGGCAGGTGTGGCCACGGGAACAGGGCTCACATCTTGAACTACAAGTTGGAAGCAGAGAGTAGACTTGAAATGGTACAAGTTTTTAACTCTCAAAGTCTACCTTCAGTGACACTCTTCCTCCAGTAAGGCCACAGTCCCAAGCTGCCCAAGCAGCAGCATGAATTGGGAACCAAGTGTTCAATGCTATAGGGAATATTTCACATTCCAGCCATCATAGTTTGCTTGGGTATTAGATGCTATATCTAAGAAACCATTTAGTCATGGAGGTCTCTCTCTCTCTCTCTCTCTCTCTCTCTCTCTCTCTCTCTCTCTCTCTGACACAGGTCTCACTGTGTAGCTCTCTCTCTCTCTCTCTGACACAGGTTTCATTGTGTAGCGCTCTCTCTTTCTCTCTCTCTCTCTCTCTCTCTCTCTCTGACACAGGTCTCACTGTGTAGCTCTCTCTCTCTCTGACACAGGTCTCACTGTGTAGCTCTCTCTCTCTCTGACACAGGTCTCACTGTGTAGCTGTAGCTGCCTTTGAACTCCCTCTGTAGACCAGACTGACCTCAAATGTACATCTTCCTTTTTCTTTCCTCCTGTCCTGGGATTAGAGCTGCACTGCCACACCTGGGCTCTTTGTAATTCTTACATTTAAATCTTTCATCTACTTTGAGTTATCTTTATTTTTTAATTAATTAATTAATTAATTTTTGAAGCAGGGTCTTTCTATGTAGCTCTGGCTGTTCTGGAACTTACTCTATAGACCAGGCTGGCCTTGAACTCACAAAGATCCACCGGCCTCTGCCTCCCTAGCGCTGGGATTAAAGGCATGTACCACCACTGCCAAGCCTACTTTTAGTTAAATTTTGCAGAAGATGTGAGGTAGGGGTGGGTGTGGCTTCTGCTTTTCTGTGTGGCTATCAAGCAGTCCCAATATTGTTTGTTGAGCTGTCCTGGAATCCTTGTTTAAAATCTATTAGCCATAAAGAAATGTAGCAATTAATGACTTCTAACGATATTCTGCTATACTCACAGTTCAGCCAACATCAGAGAAGCTTCCTCCTGAGGTAGATGGGAACAAACACAGAGACCCATAGCTGGACACTGTGCAGAGACTGAGAGACCTTGGACTGCTCAACCCTAGATGGGATGTCTCTATCAACCCCTCCTTCAGGGCCCAGGGAACTTTGTAGAAGAGGAGGCAGAAAGACTGTAGAGCAGTTGGGATGGAGGACACCAAGAACACAGCCCTCTAGACACAACAGGGCTGACACACATGTGGGTTCACACTTGGGCTCACAGGGACTGTGGCAGCACACACAGAGCCTGCACAGGCCTAAGCCACGTGGGGTCCCAGTACTGAGAGAAGGATGGACACCAGCCCTCATCTCTAACCCAGAAGCTATCTCCAAATGCCAACTGCTGACAAAGGAAAAGGTGGTTTTTCCAACAAAGTCTCATTGGGTCTACAAACCACACTGAGGTGTAAGCTTCACGCCCAGCATTAGATGGCCAACTCACAATGAACCCAATGGTCTTCTTGTAGGTTTTTGGTCTAATAATGCTTGGTGTGGACATTTTTACCTTACTGGTCTTTTGCCTATATATCTTGTTTTTTTATGCGCTTTGTTTGTGTGTGTGTGTGCATGCTCATGTGCACATGTGAGTGTGCGTGTGTGCTTGTCCATGCATACCGTGTATGTGTTTTTCAAGCTTTTTCTGTTTTTTTCTTTTGTTGTTCTATGCTGTTTTTATTTTATTTTTGGTTTTGTGAGACAGGGTTTCTCTGTGTAGCCTTGGCTGTCCTGAAACTCACTCTGTAGACCAGGCTGGCCTTGAACTCAGAAATCCGCCTGCCTCTGCCTACCAAGTGCTGGGATTATAGGCTTGTGTCACCACTGCCCGGCTGCTGTTTTTATTTTAAATTTTTATTTGCTTATTCATTTTCTAAAGCTAAAGAGAAAGAAGATGTGGAGTTAGGTGGGTGGGAAGGTGGGGGGATCTGGGAGGAGATGGGGGAAGGGAAGCCATCATAAGAATATGTTCTATGGAAACATATATTCTCAATAAATGTTAGCTATGGATATAATCCTATTGCTTTTAGCGCTCTGTAATTTAAGTTCCAGTTTTTGTCTCTGTGAAATGGTGATAATATTATCCAGACTGAGTCTCATAGTATTTTAAGGGCTGTGATAACTCATTGAATACATATATATATATATATATATATATATATATATATATATGTTAACTTTTAGGTCAAAGAAAATGTCTTACAATTTTTCTTACAATGATAGTACTGTTTATGCCAATGCTAGTTATAAGACAGAATTTTTAAAGAAAATTAGTTCTTTGAGAATTTTGTACAATGTGTTCGCTCAATCTCACCCCTCTCCCAGCTTTTCCCAGTGATACAGAATTTTTAGTATTTTGGGAGAAGTTGTAGGGGGAGGGGCTTGTGAGATTCAGCGTAGTTACCATGAGAGGTGCCAAGCACTGTGCTGGCCCACACTAGGCCAGCAGTGTCGAGGAGATAGCAGTCAGAGGCGGTTTCTGCCACACCAGCGCCTTGGCCGGCAGGTGAATAATTGACTCCACAGAATCACAGAGGAATCATTTAGTGAGGTCACGGGGAGGCCAGGAATAAGGAGCTACTGCTCAGCCAGATTTCCTGCTCTGACACCTCTGAAGTTTGATGAGGTGAGGGTGGTGTGCGAGCGAGCCCTGCACTCCTCAGTAGCTGTGACTTTCTTTGTTAGGAAAAGGGCTCAGGTTCATGTCAGAGGCAATGGCTGTACAGAACGATTCACAGAGCCCTGGTGCTCATAGCCTTGCTTTATCCTTTCTTTCTAAAAATTGAATTAAGATTCACGGAACATAAGGTTAACCATTTTAAAGCACAGAATTCTGTGAAAATTTCCTGTATTTGTGATGTGTGACCATCACGTCTATCTTATTCCAAAACATTTGCATCAGTCCCCAGAGTCTCCACCTCCATAAGCAGCCACGCCCCTTTGCTTCCGGGTAACCAGCCATCCGCTCTGTCTGATGGGTTTGCCTTTTCTGGGCGTTTTATATAACTAGATTGCACAGTCCCTGACTGTGTGTGTTTGACCCCCTTTACTCAGTAGCTTTCAAGGTCCATTCATGATAATCAGTTCCTCATTCAACTCTCGGCTACTTTGTCTACTTCTGCTGCTGGATATTCTGGTTCTTTGTTGGTGACTTTGCACAGTCCTATCTATAGTGATGAATTGGTTAAACTGCTTTGGCTCCCGGTGGGTCACTCCTGCAAAGCTCTGGATTTGTGAATGAAACACACACACACACACACACACACACACACACGCACGCACACACACACACACGGCCAGCTAATTTTGATAGGCATTGACTAGCTCAATGGTTGGGCACTTCTAAACCTCCCCGAGGCTAGCATACATTTCCTTCCCGTATTCCTGGCTTAACATCTTCTAAATCTATATTTTATCTTTGCTGCCCTGTTACCTTCTGGGCATCCTCCCCAATGCTCCCCCACCCCCAGGGTCACTTTCCCTTTCCACCTACATTGCTGGATGAATTTTCTCCTGCAGCTCTTAAATCTAATCCTTCTCCCTCCAAGTCATGGTGATTCTTCTCTTCATCTTCTCCTCAGTCCCGCCTCTGTCTACGTGCCCATCCATTGGCTCTATGGCAATTTTTTATTACCAATGAAAGCCAGCCGGGGGCAGGGACCCTTAGGTCTGGAAGCTCGCAGCTTTTGGGAGTCAAATTAAGACAAAGTATTAGAACCAATTCCCAATACAGTGCCGCAAAATTGGTAGGATTAAATAATTTTTATTTTATTGTAGGAGTGTTCGATTAAAACTTTTTTATTCACTTTTACTTTATGGGTATGTGTGAATACCTGTATGCGTGTGTACCATGTGTTTGCAGTGCCTGTGGAGACCAGAAGAGGGCACCAGATCTCTTGAAACAAGAGGTACAGGTAGTTGTGGGCTGCAAGCCTTGTGGGCCCTAGGAACTGAATGTGGGTCCTCTGCTAGAGTAACAAGTGCTCTTAACTGCTGAGCCATGGCTCCAGCCCTCTTGTGACTTGTTTTTCATGGCATGCTTCTAGAATTTTATGGCATGCTCTTAGGATACCCAGATCAGGCTTTGTGCCTTCTTCACTTTGTGACTGATTGACTGACTCTGAGGGCAGCTGCCTTAGTTGGTTCATCTCCAAGACCAGAAACCACTTGGTGAGGAAAGGGTTTATTTTTACTTTACTTGCCTCTGTCAAGGTGTAAGTGAAGGGCACTGGGAACCCAGCTGAAGGAGAAGCCACTCTTCCTAGAGTGAAAGACAGAGAACTTGAGCTGCAGGGACCAGGAGATATCTGAGCAGGTCTCTGTAAAATGGCTAAGGACCCAGCTTCTTCACTCAGTAGTTTACAGAGGCCCAGAGAGCCAGCTTGGCAGTTCAGAGCACTGGCTGCTCTTCCAGAGGGCTCAGGTTCAGCTCCTAGCACCCACATGGCGACTCACCACTATCTGTAACTCCAGTCCTGGGGGATCCGACATCTTCTTCCAGCCTCTGTGAGCACTGTATGCACAGAGCACAATGTACAGACTTACACTCAGACAAAACACCCATCTACACAAAAATAACTAAACCTCAAAAAAGAGTGGTTCTGGGGCAGGCTCAGAAAGCCCTTGCTCCTCCTCCTGTTTCTCCCCCTCCCCAACATCGCTGAGAGTGCCTGAAAGTTGAAGAGTCATATTTCCCAGGACAGTGGCCCAGGCCTCAGACTCTTTCTGGTCTTCTATGTAATTCACCTGCTCTGTGTCCTACCTGCTCCGTCTGCAGCTGGTTGATGTGATAAATGGCCCATTCTCTATGTTATTGGGGATGAATGCATCAATTACTAACGATGAATCACTGAGAACTTGTAATGAGCCAGTGTCTTGCTATGTAGCCCGAGCTGACCATGTAGCCCGAGCTGACCATGTAGCCCAGGTACTGAGGATTCTATTGCCTCAGTCTCCTAAACTCAGACATTGCAGATGTGTACCACCATGCTTGGCAGTTATTTAGGCTTATAATATTCATGTCATATGAAAGACTTCTCCTCTTCCTCCTCCTCCTCTTCCTCCTCCTCCTCCTCTTCCTCCTCCTCCCTCTTCTTCTTCTTCTTATTTTCTTTTGAGACAGGGTTTCTCTATGTATCTCTGGCTGTCCTGGAACTCACGCTGTAGACCAGGCTGGCCTCGAACTCAGAAATCTGCCTGCCTCTGCCTCCCAAGTGCTGGGATTAAAGGCGTGCGCCACTACTGCCAGGCAGGAAAGACTTCAATACAAGGTTTACAAAGATAGTCTTGCATAGAGGAAGTTTTAAAAAATGTAAAAAAGTAAAAATAATTTCTAATATCAGATCACAGTGAACAAAGCTAGAAATCAATAGCAAGAGAAACTACGGTAACTATTACGACAGGATTAGTACCTAGAATACGCATAAACTGTAAAATAGACTCCCCCAAACCATCCATTCAACAAATTGGTGAGTGAATTAACAGACAGCTCTTAAAGGAAAGAATAGAAATGGCCAACAAACGTGAAAAAAATGCAGGACATCCTGAGCAGTCAGGGAAATTCAAATCAAAACCACACTGGGATTTCATCTCACCTCAGTCAGAATAGCCAGCAACAAAACCCCAAATGACCACAACTACTGGCACGGATAACAGAGAGAAGGGACCTTCATAGACTTCTGGTAGGAATGTAAATTCAAGCAACCATGGAAGTCAGTATGGAGGTTAACTCCAAACTAAAACTAGAACCAATACATGATCTGGCTGTATCTTTCCTACCCAAAGGAATCTAAGGGAACATGCTACAGAGATACCTGCATCCATGTTCTCTGTGGGCCTGTTCACAACAGCCAAGATGCAGAACCAGATTTAAACACACACACACACACACACACACACACACACACACACACACACACCCCACTAAAGTCAAAAGGGAACTATGTAAGAGACAAAGGGCTCTAGGAAGAACAGGGAGTGGGCCCACAGGGAGAATAATGCAAATATGGGTGCAAATACAGGCAAAGTATAGTGATGTACATGTGTGAAATGTCGCAACAAAACACAGTGTTTTGTACACTAACAAAAATTTAATAACAACGAAGTAGTCAAGCATAAAATTGGAGTAATCATGGATTGTGGTTTGTTCATTGGCTGGGAGATTTTGCTAAAGGTCTATACCTTCTCACTTTTTCTTCTATAAAATAGAAATAGCAGTGCATATTATTCCTGTGGAAGTGAAATACAAGTGCATACGAGAGGATGGTGCCAGACATGGCCAGCACTAACAGCTGATACACACACTTCATGTAGGCTGGTTTTATGACATTTGGACACATTTTGACAAGCTAGAGTCATCTGAGAGGAGGCAACCTCAATTAAGAAAATGCCTCCATAAGACTGGGCTGTAGGAAAGACTATAGGACATTTTCTTAATTAATAATTGAAGGGGGATGTTCAGTCCACTGTGGGTGATGCCACTCGTGGGCTGTTGGTCCTGTGTTTTGTAAGAAAGCAGGCTGAGCAAGCCATGGGAGCAATCCAGTCAGCAGCACTCCCCCATGGTCTCTGCATCAGCTCCTGCCTCCAGGTCCCTGCCCTGCTTGAGTCCCTGTCTTTTCTCCTTTCAATGATGGGCTACAATGTAGAAGGATAAGCAAATAAACCCTTTCCTCAGCAACAACACAGTGTATATAATATACAATGTATACAATAAGACACATTGTATATAATACAAATGTAGATACATAATATTTACACACAGACATATACATATAAAATATACATAAAACAATGTAGCATTTGCACAAGCATATGCACAACATACTGTGTGATACATATCTATCCTTACTCTTATGGAATTTAAGACTTCAAATAGGAAAGAAAAGCACCAAGTAATACATTATTACTATCAAGTAGTAATTTATTTTTCTAAAGTTATTATGTATTAATATTTAAACCAAGGACGACTTAGAGACATCAACCAGAGGGCAAACCTTCTTAAGGAGACTGTTTACACACACGAGGGGAGGGGAGTAGAGCTAGTAAAGGGAAATATGTGGGATTAAGTAATGCTCCTGCCTCAGCCTCCCAATGTCAGGGAGTTCAGGTGCACACAGCTGTAACCAGATAAAAGAAATAGTTTTACTTTTATTTTGAGACAGGGTTCCTCTATGTCGTTCTGGCTGGCGTGGAACTCACAGAGATCCTCCTGCCTCTGCCTCCTGAGTGCTGGGATTAAAGGTGTGTATTACCACACCTGGCCTAAAGGAGGCACCATTAAGAGGGCATTTTGGTGGTAGTGAGCTGCTCATATTCTGGGAGGTAACCAAGCACACAGTGATGAAGATGGGTGTAGGCGTTTCTTGGGACTCTAAGGAGGTTGCAGAGGGGCAGCTGGGTTACTGGGGAGCAGTTTGCAGAAGTTTCTTTTTTCTCTTACATTCCCAGAGAACATCATTGCTCTCTTCCTGAGTGGAATTTCCCTCCCTCTGCAGGACCTGGAACTCTGCAAGTATTGTGGTGCCCCAGGTGCTGCCAGGGCAGGTGCCTCCTGCAGGTGACCTGGCACCTTATCTCCCCTATTCCCAGCTCCTTCCTGTCTTTCCTGGCTTCCCTCCCACAGCAGGAATAACCCAAGGCCAAACATTAACAGTGGAGCCATAAAGCCACGTGAAGCTCAGATGGCTTCCAGTGGCCTGAACTCCCTGTGCCCTGTTATCGGGGAACACCGCCTCGCTGCCCCGTGGGTGGAGGAGAAGGAGTGGCTGTGGTGACTAGCCACCCAGCACTTTGGCTTCCAGACTGCCACCCTAAGACTTGGCAGAGGATGCCACTATCGCCTGACATAGAGGGTTTGGAATACCCATGGCAATGCCGTTGTGTATCGAAGGAGACGTTCTGACGTGTGTGGGCAGGTTCTCCGCTAGCATGTTGTGGGCTCTAATATACATGTGATTTCAGAGCTTACAGATACCTGCATTGTGTTCAAAAACATGCCTGCCTTTCAAGTACCCTGGTGTATGTACATCTATCTATTGTGTCTCTTTGGTTCTTAGAGCCTGAACAGAACCTACCGCAGCAGCATATCATTGCTGAACTGATTCAACAACTGAATACTGAATAAGAAACATTTATGCTCATCCACAAAGTCATCTTCACATGTGCACATTTTCAGGCCGTGGGTACCTTCAGCTATACACATGCCTTGTGCGTATCATTTCTATATCACACCCACACGAAGTTAAAACACAATAGTAGACACACATCTGCCTGTCTATGCTTGCACCTCATGGTTATGTGTGTATGAATAAGCACATGAATATAAACATGTTATAGACATGTTATATGGATATAAACGTACAGATTCCTGAATGGTGGTGTCTGTGATGAGAGAATGTGGTTCCATGTGTGATGGACAGGTTGACAACTTCCCAGAAAGACCACCTTTCACTTGTGTCCTGGGATGCTTTCAGTTATGAATGCTTGTTTCCTCTACAATGTTCCTTTTCTTCCTTTCTTTTCTTTTCTTCTTTTTAAAGATTTATTTATTTTATGTATGTGAGTAAACTGTTGCTGTCTTTAGACACACCAGAAGAAGGCATTGGATCCCATTACAGATGATTGTGAGTCACCATGTGGTTGCTGGGAATTGAACCCACGTCCTCCGGAAGAGCAGCCAGTGCTCTTAACCGTTGAGGCATCTTTCCAGGCCCTTGCTGTTGTCCTTATAAAGCAGTGGAAACTTGACATACACAGAAGCAGGAAGGACCAATGAAAGGCAAGCCAAGAAGGGAGGCTGAGGGAGGAACCAACCTTCATCTTGGACCTGCAGCTTCTAGAGCCACGAGAAGGAAGATACATTTTTGTTGCCTAAACCACCTCATCATGGCCACTCTTGAAACCTAATATTCAATGCAGACTTTCTGTTCTTTTCTTCCTGTTAATCCCGTTGTTACAGAGGAGGGAGGAGGAGCTTGAAGAGAGCTATGAGGACCTGGTTTTGCGGGTTGCCTGGGCCTGGGGCTGCACTGCATTGGCATTTGCTTTCCTACTTCCTCCTTCCCTTCTTCTCTCCTCTTCCTTCCCTCTTTCCCATTCTCCTTCCCTTCCCCT
>NW_021620993.1:6752410-6755146 GCF_004785775.1 Grammomys surdaster | reverse complement strand
CCCTTCTTCCTTCCCCTCCTCCCTCCTCCGCTCCCTTCCTCCCTCTTCCTCTTCCCTCCTCCCTTCTCCCCTCCCTTCCTCCCTCCTCCGCTCCCTTCCTCCCTCTTCCTCTTCCCTCCCCCCTTCTCCTCCATTCTCCTTCCTTCCTCCTCCCCTCCTCCCCTTTCCTTCTCCCTCCTCCCCTTCCCTCCTCCCTCCTCCTTCTCTCTTCCCTATTTCTTTTTCTTCTCTCCTTCCCTTCTTCTCCTTTCCTCCTCCCTTTTCCTTCCCTCTTCTGCTTTCTTCTGTTCTCTTCTCCCTCCTCCTTCTAGTTTCGTGTAGCCTAGGCACTGGATTTAAATGTGCTTCATATCCAAAGATGACCTTGAACTTCCTCTCATCTTGCTTCTGTTTCCCCAGTGTTGGGATTACAGACATGCCTACCATGTTCAATTCATGTGGTGCTGAGAATTGAACCCAGGGCTTTATATATGCTAGGAAGGCAAGCACACTCCACCAACTGAAGCCTCTCCTAGTTTTCTAGCTACATCTTCTTACAAGGCAGTAGCTTTTAAGAAATTCTCCAATTACTCCAGCTGGAATAAAGAACTCTGGAATCTCCATTGGAGTTTACTGCAACTGAGTGCTGTCTGGTTTTAAAGCAAAGTAGATTACTTTCATGTGACCTGGAACTTGTTTGTCAAGTGATCAGCCTGTGTCACCTGACAAATTATAGAAAAATCAAATTATAGAAAAAATACAAACAAAACAAATCTCAAATGTTGGACATCTCAACAATGAGTTTGTGTCAGGCATGGGCTCATAGGACAGAGGATCAGACAAAGCATGGTTCCTACTCCAAGGGAAGGATCCAGACAAGAGGAAAGCCATGTGGCAGGAGGCTAGAGGGGGCTATGTTATACTGCCTTGAGGAGTCAGAAGAGGTTCGATGGAGGAGATGAGGATTGACAGAATTTAATAGGGAAAAGAAAAGTTTCAGAGAGTAATATACCCTGATTTGGAGGGCTGGACAATGGCACCTGGGCCACAGAGGCAGCACCTCACCATAGAGTTATGCCTGGTAAAGATTAAAAGAGAAAACATGAAACTGGGTTAATTTTTGAATTTTTCTGGAACTGACCCAGCCCAATGGTTAATCTGTTTGACCCCTTTAGGAATTGCTTGGACCCTGTCCCAGGCATACCTAATGCAAGCTGAGGTTCTGGAGCAGCCCAGAGCAGAGCTGAGAAGACACCTGGGAGGTCACATGTCCAAACCTTAGATATTTTCCAGAGGCAAAATGAGGACAGGACAGAGCAAGTGAGAGGGGCTGGGATTTCACTGGGAGTTAATGGTCAAAACAGGGCCTGGAGCTCAGGTCTCTAGAGCAAGTCTAGGCTCTTTCCTAGACCATTACTGGATTGAGACGTGAACCCGACTTCAGAGACTTTTACTCAGTGTTGAGCAAGGTCGAAAGTCTAGGTTCAGGCTCATCTATGTAGCTGTGTAACTGGTTGATTGTTTCCAGGTGTAGAATCAACTGAATTCCTATCCAGTAACCAACACTGGCAGTCTCTGGGTCTGGGGTCTTTAACAATGACCAGAAGTCCCTGTAGTTTCCACCAAGCTAACCGATATTTGCTAACTCACCAGAGGACTTTGGGCCTGCGGCTCTATGATGTGGCTTTGAGTTTTTTCTAAGTGCTTATTCTACTCCTAATGAAACTGAATCACCTGAAGAGAAATTCTTTTAAGATTGTTTTTTTTTTGTGTGTGTGTGTGTATGTTTGTGTGTGTGTGTGTAACTGTGTGCAAGTAGGTGCCCATGGAGGCCGGAAGCGTACACTGGATCCGTGGGCCTGGAGTTAAGGCAACTGTGAGCTGTTGTGTGGCTGATGGGAATCTCACTTGGGTTTCCTGCAAGAGCAGTATGTGTGGGCTGAGGGATGGCTCAGCGGTGAAGAGCACTGGCTTCTTTTCCAGAGGACCAGATTTGATTCCTAGCACCTACATGGTGGCTCACAACCATCTGTAACTCCAGTTTCAAGGAATCTGAGGCCCTCTTCTGGCCTCTGTGGGCAGCAGGAATGCATATGGTACAAAGACATATATACAGGTGAAAAACCCATACACAAAATATAATCTAAAGAAATTACTAACAAAAGAGCGGTATGCGTTCTTAACTGCTCAGTTGCCTCTCTAGCCCTGTTCCATCATTTTTTGAGAAAATACATTGTTATTCCTCTAGAAACACTAAAAGCATCTTTCTCGGCCATTTCTATGGACTCTGCTGTTTCAGGACTCCAACTACTATGTAGCAGAAGATAACTTTGAACTCCTAACCCTTCTCCCCCCATCTTCAGAGTGTTGGGATCCCAGGCATCTGCCACTATGCTCAGACTAAATGCAGGCATGTACTTTACCAACTAAGCTACACCCCAGCCTTCCACTCCATCCTCTCTCCCTTCCCGCCTCTTGCCTCTTTTCCATCTCTCTCTTTCCCTTCCTTTCTTTCTCTCTTTCCTTCTAGATAAGTTATCTCTGTGTCCCCAGATCTGGAGCTCATGATGTAGTTCGGGCATGCAGCCTAGAGCTCCCACAGATCTGCTTGCTTCTGCTTCCTGAGCTCTGGGATTAAAGGCTTGAGCCATTATGCTGGCTTTGTTCTTTCTTCCTTCCTTCCTTCCTTCCTTCCTTCCTTCCTTCCTTCCTTTCTTTCTTTCTTTCTTTCTTTCTTTCTTTCTTTCTTTCTTTCTT
>NW_021620993.1:6719920-6752400 GCF_004785775.1 Grammomys surdaster | reverse complement strand
CTTTCTTTCTTTCTTTCTTTCTTTCTTTCTTTCTTTCTTTCTTTCTTTCTTTCTTTCTTTCTTTCTTGGGGGGTGGTGGAGTGAGAGCAAGGACTCTTTATGTTTCTCAGTCTGGCCTCAAACACAATCGTCCTTCCTCTGTCTCCTGAGTCCTGGTGTTATAGGTCTATGTCGTCGTACTCAGCTGGACTGACTCACAGAGATTCTTTTATACACATCAAATTAACAAGACTGTGGCTGAGTGGTTAGGAGCACTGGCTGCTCTTCCAGAGTCCCTGGGTTTGACTCCTAGCACTCTCATGGTTGCTCACAATCATTTGTAACTCCAGCTCCAGGGCACTTGAAACTTCTTCTGGCCTCTGTGTGGACCAGTCACACAAGTGGTGAATAGACATATATAGAGGCAAAAATTAAAAAAAAATTAAAAAGAAAAGATCAATAAAACTTGTGTGAGTTGATGTGCCTTATGCTATTTTGGTTCCCAGGTCCATTTAGAGCCCCTCCTCTCCCAGAACAAAAGAGGGACATTGAAGAGATCTCTCCCTCCTCTATATGTAGACATGTACATAAAATTGCACTTTAAAAGTTCACTGATGGAAATATGATGGGTCCATAGACTGGGTGGTACGTGGTCCTTGGTGGGTTTGTTGTAATGTCTTCTCCGTTTCATCTGCATTACCATTAAGGACAGCCAGTTAGTATGTGCTCTGCTTTTCAGATGCTCTCTATCGTAAAGACTTGAATTTGCTGTTTAGCAGAAAACATACATAATATGTAAATAAATGGGACTGTACATGTTCTGGCAAGATTTTCCTTATATATACTACAATTAAATTATTTATGTGATTTTCACATCATTATTATTTTATTAAATTTTTAATTAAAAAATGATTTATTTATTTATTTTATACATATGAGTGCTTTCTCTGCATGTACACCTGCATGCCAGAAGAAGACACCAGATCTCATTACGGATAGTTGTGAGCCACCATATGGGTGCTGAAAATTGAACTCCGGACCTCTGGAAGAGCAGCCAGTGTCCTTAACTACTGAGCCACCTCTCCAGTCCCTTGAGCCATCTCTCCAATCCTCTGAGCCATCTCTCTAGCCACTGAAATATTTAATTTTAATTTCACTTTAAATTATGTATATGTGTGTCTAGGTTTACCATGTGAGTGCAGTGAGTTAGGAGGCCAGAAGAGGGCGATGAGTGCCCTAGAGATGGGCTGAGATTACAGGTATTTGTGAATGTCTGATGGATGCTGGGAACTGAACTCAGGTCCTCTGCAAGAACAGCCTGTGCTCAAAACCCTTGAGTCACTTTGCCAACTGCCTTAAAACATATTTCTTATTAATGTATTTATTTATTTACTTTCCATCCCAGTCACAGCCCTCTCCCTTTTATCCTCCCAATCCCACTCTCACAGACTCCTCCCCCAATAACCCCTCCCATTCTCCTCAGAGAAGAGGAAGCCCCACTTGGGTACCACCCAGCCCTGGGACATCAAGCTGCAGTAGGACTTAGCACATCTTCTCCCACTAAGGCTTGACCAGGAAGTCCAGCTAGGGGAAGGGGATCCAATGACAGGCAACAGAGTCAGGGACAGCTTCCACTCCAATTGTTAGGGGACCCACATGAAGACCAAGCTGCACATCTGCTGCAAATGTGTAAGGCTCGGCTCGATCCAGCCCCTGGATTCTCTTTGGTTGGTGGTTCAGTCTCATGGGCCCAGGTTAGTTGACTCTGTGAGTCTTCTTGTGGCAATCATGACCCCTGCAGCTTTCTCAATCCTATCCTCAACTCTTTCACAAGTTTGTATCTCTTGATCTCCTTTAATTGTCTTATTGCTTTAGCTAGAGCTTCAAGTACTATGTTGAATAGATATGGAGAGAATGGGCAGCCTTGTCTTGTCCCTGGTTTTGGTGGAATTGTTTTAGGTTTCTCTCCATTTAATTTGAGGTTGGCTACTGGCTTGATGTATATTGTATTTATTATGTTTAGGTATGGACTTTGTATCTCTAATCTCCCCAAGACTTTTAACATGAGAAGGGGTGTTAGATTTTGTCAAAGGCTTTTTTTAGCCTCTAGTGAGATGATCAAGTGATCTTTCTTCTTCAGTTTGTTTATATATGGTCTTCAGTTTGTTTATATGGTGGACAACTTTGATGGATTTTTTGACACAAAGCAAGCCTCAACAGATACAAAAATTGAAGTAATATAT
Source organism: Grammomys surdaster (assembly GCF_004785775.1). Classification (NCBI taxonomy): domain Eukaryota; kingdom Metazoa; phylum Chordata; class Mammalia; order Rodentia; family Muridae; genus Grammomys; species Grammomys surdaster. Next base: position 6,750,178 of record NW_021620993.1, on the reverse strand, counting down.
TGAACCATCCTTGCATCCCTGGGATGAAGCCTACTTGATCCATGGTGGATGATGTTTTTGATGTGTTCTTGGATTAGGTTTGCAAGGATTTTATTAGTATTTTTGCACTACTGTTCATAAGGGAAATTGATCTGAAATTCTTTCTTTGTTGAGTCATTGTGTGTTTTAGGTATCAGGGTGATTGTGGCCTCATAGAATGAGTTTGGCAATATTCCTTCTTTTTTTGGAGGGAGGTGGACTAGTTTGAGGAGCTGTAGAGGTTTGAACAGGGTTGGCTCCCATAGACTCATGTGTTTGAATCTGCTTGGCCCAGGGAGTGACATTATTAGGAGACATGGCCTCGTTGGAGTAGGTATGTTACTGTAGGGCTGGACTTTGAGACCCTTCTCCTAGTCGTCTGGAAGAGATAGTCTTCTGGTTGCCTTTGGAACAAGATGTAGAACTCTTAGCTCCTTCTCCAGCACCATGTCTGCCTGAACACTGCCATGCTTCTTGCTATAGTGACAATGGACCAAACCTCCCAATCTGTAAGCCATCCCCAATTAAATGTTTGTCTTTATAAGATTTGCCTTGGTCATGGTGTTTCATCATAGAAATGGAAATCCTAACTAAGACAGGGGTATTGATATTAGCTCTTCTTTGAAAGGCTGGTAGAATTCTCCACTAAAACCATCTGGCCCTGGGCTTTTTTTTTTTTTTTTTTGGGTGAGAGGCTTTTAATGACTGTTTCTATTTCCTTAGGGGTAACAGGATTATTTAAATTGTTTAGCTGATCTTGATTTGACTTTGGTAAATGGTATCTATCAAGGAAATCATTCATTTCATTTAGATTTTTTTCAATTCTGTAGAGAACAGGCTTTTGAAGTAAGACCTAATGATTCTTTGGATTTCTTCAGTCTTTGTTGCTATGTCCCTTCCTCATTTCTGATTTTGTTGATTTGAATACTGTCTCTTTTCCTTTCAGTTAGTTTGGCTAAGGGTTTGTCTATTTTTTCTACCTATTTTCTCAACGAACCAGTTCTTGGTTTCGTTGATTCTTTGTACTGTTCTCTTTGTTTCTAATTTATTAATTTCAGCTCTGAGTTTGCCATCTACTCCTCTCGGATGTGTTTGCTTCCTTTTGTTCTAGAGCTCTCAGGTGTGCATTTAAGCTGCTAGCATGAGAACTCTCTAATTCTTTATGAAGGCACTTAGTGCAGTGAACTTTCCTCTTAGCACTGCTTTCATCATGTTCCCTAAGTTTGGGTATATTGTGCCTTCATTTTCATTGAATTCTAGAGTCATTTCTTTCTTTATTTCTTCCCTGACCCAGTAGCCGTTCAGTAGAGAGTTGTTCAGTTTCTATGAGTTTGTAGGCTTTCTGTTGTTACTGTTGTTGTTGAATTCCAGCTTTAATCTACGTGCTCTGATAAGATATGAGAGTTATTTCAATTTCATTGTTTCTGTTAAAGCTCACTTTGTGACTGAGTATATGGTCAATTTTGGGGACATCTCCATGAGATGCTGAGAAGAAGGTATATTCTTTTGTGTTTAGGTGAAATATTCTATAGATATCTGTTAGGTCTATTTGATTCATAACTTCTGTTGGTTTCATTATTTCTCTGTTTAATGATGACCTGTCCATTTGTGAGAGTGGGGTTTTGAAGTTTCCCACTATTAACATGTAGGGCTATTGTGTGACTTAAGCTTTAGTAATATTTCTTTTATGACCATAGGAACCTTTATGAATGTATGCCCCTTGCATTTGGGGCATATATGTTCAGAATTGAGATATTATCTTGGTGTATTTCCCCTTTGATTAGTATGAAGTGTCTTTCCCCACCTCTTTTGATTAATTTTGGTTGAAAGTCTATTTTATTAGGTATTGGAATGTGTACTCTAGCTTTCTTCTTGGGTCCGTTTGCTTGGAAAAACCTTGTTCAGCCCTTTACTTTGAGAAAATGTCTATCTTTGTTGCTCACGCGTGTTTCTTGTATGCAGCAGAATCAAGGATCCTGTTTTTGCATCCATTCTCTTAGCCTGTGATTTTTATTGGGGAATTGAGTTCACTGATATTGAGAAATATCAATGACCAGCAATTGTTAATTCCTGCTGTTCTGATATTGTTGGTGGTGATTGTGTGTGTGTGTGTGTGTGTGTGTGTGTGTGTGTGTATGTATGTGTGTGTCTTCCTTCCTTTGGTTTGTGGTATGGGGTTATTTATTTCCTGTGTTTTCTTGGGTGTAATTAGCCACCTTGGGTAGGAGTTTTTCTTCTAGTATCTTCTGTAGGTCTTCTGTGGATTTGTGGATAGATATTATTTAAATTTGTTTTTGTCATAGCATATCTTGTTTTCTCCAATAATGACTGAAAGTTTTGCTGGGTATAGTAGTTTGGACTGGTATACGTGGTCTCTTACAGACTACAAACAAGACATCTACCCTGCCTCTTCTGGCTTTTAGAGTCTCTGTTGAGAAGTTGGGTGTAATTCTGATAGGTCTTTATATGTTACTTGGCCCTTTTCCCTTACAGCTTTAAATATTCTTTTTTTTTTTGTTCTGTAAATTTAGTACAGGTTTTGATTATTATGTGGTGGGAAGATTTTCTTTTTTGTCAAATCTATTTTTGGTGTGCTGTAACCTTCTTGTACGTTTATAGACGTCTCTTTCTTTAGGTTGGGAAAGTTTTCTCCTATAGTTTTGTTGAAAATATTTAATGGGCCTTGGATCTGGGAGTCTTCTTCTTCTATTCATATTATCCTTAGGTTTGGTCTTTTCACAGTATCCCAGATTTCTTGGATATTTTGTGTCATGAACTTCTTAGACTAAGCATTTTCTTTGACAAGTGTATCACTTTCTTCAATCATATATTCTATGCCTGAGAGTCTCTCTTTTATTTCCTGTATTCTGTTTATGATACTTGCATCTGTATTTTCTGTTCTGTTCCCTAGGCTTTTCACCTCCAGAATTGCCTCAACTTACACACACACACACACACACACACACACACACACACACACACACACATATAGTTTGTTTTTGGTTTTTCGAGACAGGGTATAGCCCTGGCTGTCCTAGAACTCACTCTGTAGACCAGGCTGGCCTCGAACTCAGAAATCCGGCTGTCTCTGCCTCCCAAGTGCTGGGATTAAAGGCATGTGCCACCACTGCCCAGCTGATTTGTATTTTGTTTATTGCTTATATTTCCATTTTTAGTTCTTGGACAGTTTTACATATTTCCTTCACCTATTTCATTGTATTTTTCTGTATTTCTTTAAGGGATTTATTAGTTTCCTCTTTAAAGGCCTCTCTCATCTTTATAAGACTGGATTTAAGGTCATCTTCTTGTCCTTCAGGTGTGTTAGGATATCATGGGCTTGAGGTAGCAGGATAGCCAGGCTCTGGTGGTGTTGTATTACCCTGGCTCTTCTTAATTGTGTTCTTACTTTGCCCTTTAGCTATCTGGTAGTCTCTGGTGATGGTTGGATGTTCCTGATGCCAGTAGGACCCAACTGATGGAGGGTTGTGGGGAAGAGGGTATTCCTTAACTATCTTAACTGCAAACATAATTCTTTTTTTTTTGGGGGGGTGGGGGTTTGAGACAGGGTTTCTCTGTATAGCCCTGGCTGTCTTGGAACTCACTCTGTAAACCAGGCTGGCCTCGAACTCAGAAATCCACCTGCCTCTGCCTCCCAAGTGCTGGGACTAAAGGTGTGTGCCACCACTGCCCAGCCAAGTATTTTCATTCTTAAAAGCATAACTTGAGTACTGATAATGATGACAAATTAGTTTTTTCTTTTTGTTAGCCTAGCATTTTGTTCCAAACAGAAGCACACGTTAGATTTTAATTGGATCAATTCTTTACATTCAAAAATCAGGACATTTATTTCACTCTTTAAACTCAGCCGCTCTTGCTGGGTCCATGCTTGGAACCCGAACACCGATAAAACCATCTGAATCCTGAAGTCTGAGGCCAACCTGGGCCGTAGAAAAATAAAAACCATGCCTAACAAAACAAAATAAAACAAAACAAACAAACAAACAAACAAACCCTCCTGCATTCATGTTTCATGGATGTTTTAATTTTTCAGCCATTTAATTCTTAAAAACATCTTTGTGGTCCAAAATAGAGCTATGCTTTGCTGGGATGAACAGAGCCCTCTCTGGAGTGGTGGTGTCCTACAGAGCTTTGTGCTCTGATGGAAGTGTCCTGTGTTCGGGACATCAGCACAGTAACCTACACCCACACTGACACTGAGCACTAGAAATGTGGCTGGTTGGAGTAAGGATGTGAATTTTCAATTTTATTTCATTTTAATTAATTCAATGATTTATAATTCAATAATTAACAGTCATGTGTGCCTGTGACTCCTGTATTGGATAGATTAATTTCTGAGGGTTGCTGTAACACATTACCAAAAACTGAATGGCTTAAAACTATAGAAATGTTGCTGTTTTTTCCAGTGAGCTATGCTCCCAGCCTCCAAACAACAGAAATTTATTTGCTCATGGCTCAGGGAGTGAAGTCTAAATGGAGGATGAGCTGGCCACACTGTGTCTGAGGATCTTGTGGAGATTCCTTCCTGGCACCTTTCCTGGCTTCTGGCAGCTCCTGGAGATACTTAGCGCTTTTTGGCTTCTGTATAAGCATGCTGACTTTTGCCACCACCGTCGCATGGCATTCTTCTTGTTTTTGTATCTTTGCTTCTCTGATTATAAGGAATAGCTGCAATCTTGTTGAATGATCTTATTTCCAGTTACACCTAAAAGTTCCAAATAAAGTCACACTCTGTGGTTCTGGATAGACATGGGTGTTGGGAGGGACAGTCATTGACAGCCTGGAGAAGCTTTAACAGAGTCTCTAGCATCCACTACACATCTGAAGCACCATATGGGTTGTTGGGACACAGGCTGCTGGGCCCCTCCCTAGACTTTCTCACTTGTCTTGTCTGTAGAATAAATCCCAGGTGATGCCGCTACTGCTGGTTCCATGACTACTTGAGGAGGACATCTCTGGTGAGCTTCCAATAGTTTGCTAGGACTGACAAGAAAAATGAATGCCCAGTGCGAGGCATAAGCAATATAAGATGTTGTTCCACAGTTCTGGAAATATGATGTCTGAAATCAAGGTGTGTTTGAGGACTTGGAGGGAAGGGTCTGTTCTCTAGCCCTTTATTCATGACTTAGAGGTGCATGCTTTCATGTTCATATGATACTCTCCTTGTGTGTGTCCACATTTCACATTTTGATAAGGACACCATCCATATTGGATTAGATCCTACTCTTACAACTCTTTAAACATTTGGTCACATCTATGATGATTCCATCACCAAATGTCACATTCTGAGTAACTGAGGGATTTACTGTTTAATGATGTTTCTTGTGGGGAGTACAATCCAACCTATAACAGACCTTGACTATGTATTTGACTATTTTCATTTAAAATATTTACATAATTTTATGTATGTGTGTGTGCATCTGAGTTTATGTATTGCACCTTGTGCTTGCTCTATAAGCAGATGCAAATAAAGAGCATCGGATCCCACAGAACTGGAGTTACAGGTGAGTCACTATGTAAGTGCTAGGAACCAAACCCAGGTTTTCTGTAAGACCAGTAAGTGCTCTGAACAACTGAGCCATTTCTTCAACTCCCCAGCAATTTTCTCCTAATTGAATTAGTCTCCCCTGAAACTAAGAAAGAAGCTCATATAAAATTCAGGAAGAAACTGAACTGTACAATATCCAGGAAGTAAACAAAATTTACAAGTCTCAGGAAGTTCCTGAAACATATGTTATCCACAAACTCTCTTCCTCAAGATGATAACAGCAGTAAAGCATTGTGAGGAAGAGGAGACTTTCTTACTGGCCAATCTGTCTGCAAGTTGGGTGGGAGCTCCAGGGACATAGCTTTTGTGAGCTGTCACTCAAATTGAGATGGTCTTCTGGGTGATGCAGCTGGCTTTGAGTCATTTGTGCTCCTTTAACCTGTCAAAATGGTCCTGTGAGTGACTGTAATAAACTCTGGTTTATTAAAAGAGACTTGGGTGGAGTTGTTTCTTTGGAGTGAATACATGTTGCTCACATTTCCCAGAAAAAGCCATATATCAGAGTATCTTCTTGGAGTGTGTGCAATGGCCTTGCTTATCTTTGAACTTTGTGTGGCTGCTGGTCTGAACGGGTTTCCAGGACTAAGAGGCAGGAATCTTGGCTTGCAGTTCTGCTCTGTTGACATATGATTGGGGAAGCTTGCATAAGGATCCTTGTTTTGAGATCTTAATATTTCCATGGACTTTGTTTAATGCTGACATTCTGTCATTCCTAGATGGTAAGACAAGTTTTTGGTTAGTTCTTAACCTCCATGTTGTTTTGCAAACTCTGAATGTATGTGCATTAATGAGACTAATTTGGCCCTTGTTGAGTTCATTGGTTTTTCTCTTGTGTTGTCTTTACCAGCTTTCTACTCACCTGTGTGTAGCCTCATGCTTTTCCACCCGGCCTCTTTGTTCCTAGTAAAAACAACTCTGAGACTTAATTATATATGAATAAATATTTAGGCCATAAGCTTGTGTTTGTTCTCCATCTAACTCATAACTTAATTAACCCATTTATTCTAAGTCTTCGACATGGCTAGTTACCTCTCCTTAGGTTTATGTGACTATCTTTCTCCTTCAGGGCAAATCTCTTGCATCTGACTATTTCCTGGACTCCTCCCCGCCCTCCCGGATCTCCTGCCTCCTATTTTCTACCTCAGCTCATTGGCCATAGGGTTTTTTTATTTACAGGTGATGCTTCCATACACTTCACAGGAGATTCTCTATCTATGCATCCATTTACCCTTTCCCGCATCCTTCCATCCATGCATGTGTGTATCCATCCATCCACCAATCCACTCAGTAAACACTGAGCACCTGTTGTGTAGTAGTAGCTTTCAATAGAACAGAACATGGCTATTCAAAGCCTGGTCTTACAGAGGAGACAGTCATATAACCAAATAAGCAGAAACACATTTGAGGAATTTACAGATATGGCTTAAATATTTTAAACTTGTTGGTCATAGGGCAGAGACAACTTTAACATTTTAGGTTCCCATGTAAGCAAACAGATACTTGTCTTAGTTGGGATTCTGTTGCTGTGATAAAACACTATGACCAAAAGCAACCTGGAAAGGAAAGGGCTTATTCGGCTTATAGCTCAGAGGCCACACTCCATCCTGTGGGAAGTTAGGGCAGGAACATAGAGGTAGGGACTGAAGGAGAGGCCGTGCAAGAATGTTGCATACTGGCGTGCTCCTCATGCATTTCTCAGCCTGTTTTCTTATACTACCCAGGGCCACCTGCCCACCAGTGGCGTCATCCCCCAAGAGACAGGTCCACACGCATCAGTTGATAACTAAGAAGATGCTCTACAGGCTTGCTTACAGGACAATCTTTTTATTTTAAATATTTCTTTTTTTATATTTAAAACTGTTTTTTACTGTATTTGTATATGTCCATAGAAGTCAGAAGAAGGTTCTGGGTCCCTGAAAAGTTACATATGGTTGTGAGCCACCATGTAAGTTCTGAAAATTGAAATCAGGTGTTTTGCAAGAGTAACCAGTGCTCTTAACCACTGAGTTATCACTCCAGCTCCAGGCCTATCTGATGGAGGCATTTTCTCAATGTAGTTCCCCCTTCTTAGATAACTCAAGCTTGTGCCAAGTTGACCACCACCGGCACCACTGCCAGCAGCAGCAGCAGCAGCAGCAGCAACAACAACAACAACGAGGCAGACTAGTCCTCAGCATAAGAACAGAAAACACAATTAGAGGCTGGAGTTGAAACTCAGTTAATGAATGCTGTTCAGAACGTAAAAGTTCTCCAAGACTGACCAGGCACTGGGGAGGTGAAGGAGGAGGAACAGAGGTTTAAAGTCGTAATTGACTACATAGCAAGTTTGAAGCCAGATTGGGATACATGACACTGTGTCTCAAAACAAAGAAACAAACAGCAGTTAACTTAGGAGGAGAGAGTTTGCACCCCAGGCAGCACATCCTGCCCGGTGCTGGTAAAATTCCCCCTCATATCCTTACCTGTCCACGAGAGTCCACTTGGGTCTGATGTTGTCCAATTCCTAAATCTTTGCCAACTCAAAAGAATTATTTAAAGACCTAGTGTGCTGAAGTTTAACATTGAACACTGAGTTGCAACTATCAGGGCCTATGGTAACTAGGGGGCAGAGTGGATAATGCTGACCAAGAGTCGGAGAAGGCTTCAGGGAGATGGACTGTGTTCTTCTGCTTGACATTACTTCTACAAGGCTTTAGGTGACTTCTTAGTGGGATATCTTGTGCTCTTCCTGGTGGGGACGAAGGAATAAATGGGCATGGCTGGTGCTCTGAGTTACACTTGACTATTAGAGAGAGGCTGAAACTGTGGTGGCCACATCCTTCATCGAGAAATCAGCTGCCACATGCTGGGCCAAAGAATTGAGGCTTTATTCTAAAACTGAAAAGGAACTATGAGGGAGTTTGGAGGAGTTATTTAACATTTTTCTTTTTTCTTGAGACAAGGTGGGATTATGGTAAAATCTGTAGCACTCAGGGTGGTATAGCTATAGGTTGGATGTTAAGTATCAGAAGCTGCCTTTCGACTTTCAATCTTCCTGCCTTGGCTTCCTCAGTTCTGGGATTAGAGGTCTGTAGTGTTCATTGGTTGGATGTGAGAGGAGCTCTTGGGCAGCAGGTGAGGTGGTTGGAGACAGGAAAAACAGGGCATCAATTTAACAGCTGAGATGGTTGGTCGGTTTCAAACTGAGGTCAGCATCATGGCCTCACAGAGGACAAATACAAGAAGATGCCTAGCTTATGTGGTACAGGTCTACAATCCCAACTCCCTGGGGGACTGAGGCAAGAGGATGTCAAGTTCAAAGCTAGCTTAGACTACATTTTGATTTTGAGGTCAGCTGGGGATGTAGCATGATCCTGCCTCCAAACTAGGGTAAGTGGGTGTAGTTCTGTAGATGAGGCATTGGGTTCAAACCTATGATAATAAAGAAAAAGATGTTTAGCAAGTCTTAAGTTTGGGCAGCTGGTGTTTGGTTGTGCAGTGGAAGAAGTTGAGACTTATCTTTTGTTTTGGATACAGTACTGTCAAGGGGTCTGCATACCATACCATACAGGGAGGTGTGTGGGGCAGTCTGTGAGGCACAGGTTTGAGTTCTAGGGATCATGTCACGGCATCTGTTCTCCTGCTCTTTGTTTTAGCTGTACTCTCGGTCCCTCCTTAGATTATGTCAGTCAAGTTCATTTCCATTGTAGGGCCCCTTTTGTCCTTTTTCCTGTGGTTTCTGTGTGCCTGGCTCCTCTTCCTTCTCACAACTCAGCAATGTGAAAACCTTGACTGTTTGCTTCAGGACTGTCTAATCCAGGCCAACCACAGTGCTTGGCACATAGGGAATGGCCAATGAACATCAAATGAATAACCAAGTGGTGGCTAAAATCCAGCAGCAAGTCTGGGGAAAAGGAGACAGGCTCACATTACAGTGATTAGAGGGACTCAGAGGCAGAACATCTCCATCCACAGTTGGAGTGAGGCTCTAGGATCTTTTCTTTGTGATGATTTTTTTGTCGATAATAAAAGTATTAACAATTGTGTAAATGCCTGGGCACAAATTCCCTTCTTACTGACTGCAATCTTGGGTAAGAGTCTCTTAACTGTACAACGGGGCTGAGTGTTTAAATGAGAGGATGCCTGGATAGGCAGGCATAGATGAGGATTCAATAGATATTAGCTATTGCTACTATTTATTAAATATGCCAAGAAATATGCAAAGACCTCTCCTTCCCTCCTTTTCCCCCCTTTCTTCCTTCATTTCTTTTTTTCTGTCAGTCTCACTATTTACCCCTAGCTAGCCTGGATTTCAGTATGTATACCAGGCTGCCCTCAAAGCTCACTCTGCCTCCTGATTGCTGAGATTATAGGCATGCACTACTCTACCAGGCTATGCAAAACCAATGTAAGCTTTTTGGGGGATGGGGGTAGGGTCTTATACATACCAGTCTTAGACCTACTATATACCTGAGGGTAACCTTGAACTTCGGACCCTCCTGCTTTTACCCTCCACCTCAAAGTGATGGGACTATAGATACACAATACCACACTGGCTTTATGTAGTTCGGGGACTTGAACCCAGGGCTTTGTGCATGCTAAGCAATCAGTCACTCTGTCAACTGGACCACATCTCTATCCCTCAACTTTTTCTTTTTCTTTTGAGGCTGTCTCATTGTATCTCAGGCTCTGACCCTCTTGCCCCAGTCTACAAAATAGGGCTATCGGCAAATGTTACTACAGCTGGCTTTCAGTGTAAATGCAATCCTCAAAATAACTAAGAGAGATACGAACTTTATCTTTAAAAACCTCATGATTCATAGTTGAGGGAATAGAGGCCCAGAACGAAGGTTGGGAGGTACTGGGAGCCAAGCTTAAGTCTGCTCAACTTTAATACCTGTATTCTTAAGAATCCATCATACTACACCCTGGGCCATGCCTTGAACCCCAGTGTGATAAGGGGAACCAGCTACAGACACTGGTTGGAACTGTGGGGTCTGGCCTCTTAGAGTCCAGGTTATCCCTCTCAAAGGCTGTAGAGATTCTCAATGGAAAGGCAGTAGGAAGGGGCACTTTGTCTGACGACAAAGGGCAGTTCAAGACCAGTCTTCAGTCCTATAGGAAGACTAAGCATCAGGAGATCTTTTGACAGGTCTGGCCCGTCAATCGATAGCAAACCCACAACCAGAGCCTTTCTGCCAGTCATCACATCATTCCCCAGTATCAACAACCTTTGGGTCAGATAAGAGACTTCAATGAAAGCAAAAATTTTCCCTTTGGGCAATTAATTATCTAACCACTTATTAACTTGTTTGATACTATGGTAAGTAATAAGAAATGACCTTTGAACAGATTCACTGACAACAAAGTTCTGAGGAAAATGATTTTATATACACACAGATGCACGTGTATACATTCACTCAGCTGTGAACACGTGCCTCCTGGGGCATCTGTCTGTATTCTTGGGAACAACAAACTTGCAAGGTTCAGGCTGTACATGCAAGGAACCTTATTACTCAATCTGAACACATACACATACAAAACCCAAACTGCCTAATAACCACATATACAGAAAAACAGAACCAAAAATGAAACAAGAACAATTCACTAGTCATCCTCAAATGATTTTAATTTAGAAGAATAGAAACTAAGACAAAAGCAAGACTTTTAGCTTTAGTTCATCAACTATGCTCACTAGACACCTGGGGCTGTATTAAACACTACACCATCCCTCCCACTGGAAGATTGCGACGGTGATAAATCCTGGTGGCTCAAGGAAGTATACCTGCACCAGAATATGGAAGCCTTCTGACCCAACTTGTTCAAGGGCACAAAGTCATTGAGTCATAGAAACCAACACCCTCAAACTAAACCAAAATAAAAATCAAAACAAACAAATAATACTAAATGACCACCCCATACCCCTCAACATGGAGTCTGTTTTGTGTTGGACAACTTCTCCTGGACATGGAGCCAGTGATGCTCCCTGGAGAAAACGGATTTATTTGTCTTTCTCAATAGGCATCAGTTGATAATAGCTTCTTGGTTAGGAGTGGGGCTTTGTGTCCACCTCCCTTCTCAGTGATGGGACTTTGGTTTGAACCTGGGGAGATCAGTGTGCTGTCATTGTCTCTGTGAGTTGGTATGTGTGTTATCCTTGTTGTGTCTGGATGACTCTGTCTGCACCTCTGGCTCTTACCTCACTTCTGTCCTATCCTCTGTGTAGATCCTTGAGCCTAGCAGGGAGGAGGTTGATAAAGACCCCCCACTTAGGGCTAAGCACTCAAAATCTCTCGCTCTGCACATTGTCCAGTTGTGGATCTCTGAATTACTTCCCATCTACTGCAAGAAGAAGCTTCTCTGCTGAAGGTCAAGTGGTGCACTGATCTGTGAGTGTAGCAATGTGTCTCCAGGAGGCACTTTATTGCTATTTTACTTTAACAGAATAATAGTACTAAGTTTTCTTCTATGGCCTATGGCCAGTCTATTCTCACATTCTTGAGCACTTTATCAGTGCTGGGTATGTGTTCCATCTCATAGCATGGGTCTTAAGTCCATAAAAATAAATGTATTTATTTATTATGTATACAGTGTTGTGCCTGCATGTATGCCTGCATACCAGAAGAGGGCACAAGATCTCATTACAGATGGTTATGAGTCATCATGTGGTTGCTGGGAATTGAACTCAGGACCTGTGGAAGAGCAACCACTGCTCTTAACCTCTGAGCCATCTCTCCAGCCCTTAAGTCCAATTTTTAAAAGGTGGTTGGTTACTACCATAACACTGTGCCACTATTGTACCACCACACCTTGGAGGCAGTGTGCTGCTGTAGGCCACAGGATGATAATAGCATCTTTCTCTTCCAGTACCATGCAGTATACCTTTCCAACACCATGGATGCATAGTCAATAGGGTGAAGCTTCTGGTTGGGCACTGTGGGACTGCGTAAGGGTATCCTGGGTCATGGTTGAGCAGGTTCCTAGAACCCCGAGACTCTGCAGACTCTGCTGCGTGGAATTCTGCGTGAGAACCGGCAGGAGTTCGGTCCCTCCCATCATCCAGGATCCTGAAAAGCAGTCACATCTCCATAGAGTCACATAGGCCAGGCTATAGGCCTCAGGCCCTAGGGATTTACATACTAATGAAAGTCAGAGGGCAGAGCAAATTAAACATGCCTCCCCCAGATCCTCCCCCAATCCTCCACCTTTCTCCCTCTCTATATAACTCGGGACTGCCCTGAGTTTTTGGGGGTACGCCTAGATCCATCTATTATCCGTCATGACAACCTTTTTGGAACCAAGGACTTCCTCGTGTTACTGGGGCCTGCCGCCGCCAAAGCCCTTAGGCCGCTGGACCCATAGGATCTTCTTCCCTAATGTGGGACCCGCCACGACGGCGGAAGCCTCTCGGGGCTTGCGCCGCTGTGGCGGCCTTCTTAAATTCTTCCCACAGGGCACCAGCTTAATTTCTTCATGTTTAATGACATAAGTGATATTTTCAGCAAGAGAGCCTTACTCCCAGGTTGTGGAGCGTGACCAATAGCTCTGGCAATAGCCTGTGATGTCTCTGGGAGGTGGTCTGTGGGATCACTTTGGCAACAACTCAACAAGCTGTAACCCATTCCTGGCATTGAAGGTTTTACTTGGTGTCATAAGATGACAAGTTGAGGCACTGTCTTCCCTAATACATGGTGACTCCATTTAAATTCCTTTCATATATGCATATATTTTGGACACTTCTACAGCAGTAGGTTCCCCTATGACTTTTCAAAAGGCTTTTAGTGTTAGTTGCCTTTCCCCATTCTTTCTCCTGTATCCTATCCTCCCATACCCCTCTCATTTAATATCCCTATTCTAGTTTCCCTTTATCTGTTTATAATACTAAATTCTATTTCTCCTTGTTTGGATGATCCTATCCTCTGCCCTAGATCTATCTATCTATCTATCTATCTATCTATCTATCTATCTATCTACATAACTACCTATCTACCTACACAACTACCTACCTACCTACCTACACAACTACCTACCTACATAACTACCTACCTACATACATAACTACTTATCTACCTACATAACTACCTACTTACATAACTACCTACCTACCTACTTACATAACTACCTACCTACCTACTTACATAACTACCTACCTACCTACACAACTACCTACCTATGGACTATCTATTCATCACTTATCTCTTCATCCACTTACCCGTCTATCCATCTCTGTCTAACTCACTTTCTCTACCTAGGAGACTGTAACTCCCTTGGTCGTGATGGTTGAGCTCATGCTAAAACCGCCTCGGGAATTGCTCTTTTATCAAGTGGTAAGGACACAGTTGTTTATTAAGATACTTTATTTTGGGCCACAGATAGTTTGTTATAGTTTAAAATTTACACACAGCAAATCCATTCCTTTATCATGTTTAGTTGTGTAAGTTCTGACAAAAGCAGAGGACCCAAGTCTAGTTCTCAGCATCAATGCCAGGTGTCTCACAACTTATAACTCCAGCCAACTCCAAAGGATCTAAAAACCTCTCTGGTCTCCTTGGGCACCTTCACACATGTGCACATATATACGTACACATATATGTATATATACAAAAATAAAATAAATCTCTAAAAAGACACAAGCTAGTCTTAAAGAAAACATTTTAAAAAAGAATGAAACCAACTGTAAACATAAACACTCAGTGTTAGCAAGGTGGCTGAGCAACAGAAAGTCTCCCTTCCTGGGGGACTGCAAAATAACGCAGCCATTTTGGGGTGCTGGGGATTGAGCCCGGGCATCACTAAACTAAATCTTCAGCTCTTGCAAATGTCACAGCTACTTTAGGCCACAGTTTAAAAGCTTCTTACAAAGTGAGACAGTCTTATCATATGATCTACCTAGCAGCCACGTGACTACATGTTATTTGAGTTGAACAGCTAACACATGAGTGAATGTCTGTAGCAGCTAAAAGCTGGAAATAACCATCACGTCACCTTGTAATAGGTAAATTATAGATCCATAAAATAACTACTACCTCAGGATAGAAGGGAATGGTCTATCAAGTCAAGAGAATTTATGGAGGAGACTCAGCGGGGCAAGGTACTTGCTGCCAAGTCTGACAACCTGAGTTCAACTGCTAGGACCCACAGGTGGAAGGAGAGAACCAACTCCTAAAACTTGGCCTTCAATGTATGTTGTGACATGTGTGTGCGTTCATATATACTTAACAAGTAAATAAGTAAATCTTTTAAAATGTTTAAGAATGTCATAGAGGAAGAAGGTTAAATGCATATTGCTAAATGGAAAAAAAATCTAAAAAGCTATCTACTATGATTCTAGTTTTTAAAGGGGTGTGTGTGTGTGTGTAAACTAAACATTCTATTGTCACCATTGACAGTGAAGATGTCAGGGACTGCCAAGGGCTGGAGGTGACAGGATGAGACAGCATAACACAGAAGATTTTATTTTGGGACAGTGCTCCTGTGGTTAGGCAGAGCTGGCTGACCAGCATTTTCCTGGAAACAGCTTGTCCCCACCGTCCCAGTGCTGGGACTACAAGAATCACTAGGTTTTTACGTGGGTGACAGGACTTGAAGTCAGTCCCTTGTGCTTGTCTGGCAAGGCATTTTACTGATTGAGTTGTATCTCCCCAGCTGCCAAAATGATTCTTTCTAGGTGTAATTTGTTTCTCATTAGGCAATCCACGCTCACTGAAACAGTGTGTACTTGTTGATGTGGCTTATGCTTCATTTGAGTCCATTGCTTTCCTCTGTTCTGTGAAAGCTGTTCTGAGGGTAGAGTTTGAGGCCAGGTAAGTCATCAGAGTCTGGACCAATCCCACACAGAGGTATGACAAATGAACCCAGTCTCAAGTTCCCAGGGAGAGGGTGTGACAGTATTGGAAAGGTGATTAGTGTTTCTTGCTTCAGAAACCTGGTGCAACCTACAGAGGGTGAGGCCAACCTCTGGAGGTCAGACTCTTCCTGAAACAGGAAGAAACATGTCTCTCTGACTGAGGAATGAAGAACAATCCAAAAGCCCAGTATTGTTTTCCATGTCTCAGAATCCTGGAATTGGGATCATCCTCACAGCTTACATGAGGAAATAGTCTGGGTAGGGCTTAGATCTGTCCCAGGTCACAGCAGTGGCTACGGCACAGAACCCCATGCTCTGATCTCCATCTACTCTGGCTGCCTTTCTCCTAATGAATACTTATTGTACACTTGTTGCTTGTAGGGCATAGTGATGTCTCAACCTGCTTGTCATCTTGTGCTGTGCCTTCTGTCTGTCTGCCCCAACTGTCCCTTCTTCTAGATCATCATCACTGGTGTTTTCAAATGTGGCTCATGTCATACTTGTATGGAGCATCCTCCCTTCTTTCACGGCGCCTCCATCTGGCTCAGTGTCTGGAGGCTTCAGAGTGCTGGGTGGATGCCTTTTTCTAGGTACTTATCACTGATGTGAACATGGAAGCCAGCTGCTTCCCTTTTGTCTGTCTCCTGCTAGTCTTTAGAGGTATGAGCTAATTTTTACTTATTTATTTTATATCACAAACATTTTTCACAGGTCCAGACGTGTAATATGAGCTTTGTTTATCAATATTGCCCTCCTAATGGCATACACCAAACATCAAGCATTGAGCTCTAAGGTATCCCGAGCCACAGTGGTGTGTTTGTAAGATAGGCATTGCTATTCTTATTTTGCAGAGGAAAAGTCCTGAGTCTTAGAAGGGTTAACAAGCCCCCTGGTAATGGCCAAAGGAACACCCTGTTGGTGCTGTTCTTGTATCAGTCAGGGACAGAGCAGATGGCAGTCCTTTGTTCACCCTAGCTTGATGTCTGGCTTGGTAGACAAAGCTGCCTTATGCCTAGGACTCTTAAAATCAAATAAAATCAAACACAGGCAGCACAACAAAGGAGGAAGAAGAGAGATAGAGACCCTCGGATTGCCATGCAACCCACAGACCTGCCCTTCGGCCCATGGCTCAGGCGGGCCATAGCTACCCGCTTGCCAGAGGATGTCACCCAGGAGCCCGACAGCTGCACTGCCAGCCTGCGGTGGGAACCACCATTACATGCGAATGTGTGAGAGCACAGCCAGCCTGCGGTGGGAACCACCATTACATGCGAATGTGTGAGAGGAAGAGAAGTGGAGCAGCTTGAGCAGTATGAAGAGAGACAGAACTGGAGACCGGAGGGTGGAGAGGAGGAGCCTGCTGTGAATGGCCTGCCACCTGGGGCCATGGTGAGGTCCCAGCCCAAGCTTCCACTGAGGAACATGTTTGGGTCCCGGGCTACGCAGGGACAGAGGTCAATGTCTGTACCTCACATTACCACTAGAGAACATGGTGACTTCTCTGGTTGGGACACATGGATGCCCAGGGGCTGTGCAGAACAGGAAAGCTGGCCCCACCTCTCACCAGTGGCAGCAGTAGAGAAAGCAGCCTCTGTGCCTTGCCCAGGCAACATAGTGGAGCTGGTAGCAGGGATGTGGATGAGCCGGCCTGAGGGTGTGCATGTGAAAGAGCTGACCCTGACACTCATATGCTGTGGGGTGGCATCCGAACAGACTAGATGCCTCTCCGCCCCCTACTTCACCACTTCCGGCAGTCAGAAAGCACAGTAGAGTTAGCCCTATGCCTTCAACTGGCTGTAGCACTCAGGAGAGTGGGCCCTGTGCTTTGCCTGGGCAACACAGTGGAGCTGTGGCATACACCTGGAGGCATGGGTGTGGGTGAGCCAGCCCTTAGGTCATGAACATGGGAGAGCTGACCCTGCTTCCTTGTAGCACTGGGTGGCCTAGCTGGAGCAGAGCTGGAGCAGCGCTGGAGAGCTCATCCTGGTGGTGTGGATAAGGGAGAGCTAGCTTGCTGATCAACTACCATCCAGGTCCAGATCTAGTGCTCTGAGTTGGCCTACTGCAAAATCTGTATCACTTGTGAATGGTTGGGGCTCATGAAAGGTCTAGTTCTGCTGATCCAAAGCGGCAGGATCTCTGTGAGGAGTCCTGATAAGGATCCAATATTGATAGTGTCACAGAAGCCAGAGGTCTTGAACCAGACCATTGACTCATTGCAATGAACATTTGCAAGTAAAGATGTGTGGACAGAGAGATCCATTGTGGGACACACTGTGACACACTACAGCTTCCAAGATGAGACTCTTCTATGCTTCTGTGTGTGTATGAGTGTGTGTTACTCTGCAGGGAGGTTGCAAGGACAAAGAGCAGAAATGAGGGGATGGGGAGATGAATGCATGGTGTGATTCAGGTGACAGGGAACTTTGGCTGAGGTCTCTGAGTTTTCTTTGGTAGATGTAGAGCAGTTTGGGGTCAGAAAGTGACATGGTACATGGTTTGAGAAAATGGAGACTAAGAAGAGGGGGACCACAGGCCTGTTGCAATAATCCAGAGAAAGATGTGGTGAGCTGATCCAGGGTAGGGAGCGTCTGAGGTGGTGGTTCAGTGAGGGAAACCCAAAAGAGGCATTTCAAAGGAAAATTCACTGGGTTTTGTGGTGGGGAGCGATGGGGAATGAGCAAGACTCAAGACGTAGCTTAAAGTCCGAGCCTTAAGTTCTGGTTCCAGCTGAGTTGCATGGCTCCACTCGGCCTCAGCTTCCACTTACAGCAGGCAGGGAGTGTACTGTCCTGTCTCTGGTGACTTTCAGAGCTGACATTCAAGCAACTCTAGTTCCTAGTAGAGCAGATCTGGAAAGAGAGATCAGCTGCTTTCTGTAGTTAGAAGCTGACTTGTAAGACTTCAGCTCTGAGAGTCTCTGAAGTAGCCTTGGAGCTGAGATTACTGTACACCGGTGATCTTGGAGTCAGACAACAGGTCTACACACCCTCTTTCTTAAACAGTTTTTTTCCACTAGTGGAAGTATCTTGGAGTGACTTATGTTATCTCCTGAATTACGAGCCTTCTGAGGAGTGAGTGCATGTTTCCTTGGCTTCTAATAGTACCAAAGTCATTATGTAGTAAGGCTTATATTATGGGCCAAGAGGCCTCAACAGAGTTTTCTAGTTTCCAGTTGGCTACTCTACCTACAGCCATCAAGACCTTGGGCTCCAGTCAACACTTAAGCCTGGCACAAGAGGCAGTGTGGGAATAGAGACCAACTGTGTGCTTCAGGACCCTGAGAGGATGACAGAGGCTCATAGGCCAAGGATGATCGTAAGGATGATGGTGATGGAGATGTCCTGAGAAGCACATGGTTCAAGAAGGGAAGTGATCAGGGAGGTGAGAGGACTTGTCAGGGTGACCCTGAGTCAGGGTGGAGCTGGACTGAAAGCCAAGGCTTTGAATTTTAGTTTTTGTTTCCTTCTTTGCCCTGTTGGACACTCTCTCTGGGGACTTCAAGTGCAATGGTTCAAATTCTAGTCCTGCCTTCAGTAATTATATTACCTGGGCCAATACCTTGTCAGTTTTCTTATCTACGAACTGGAGTATCATGAAGTGGCTCAGCTATCTCCTGAATTATGAGCCTTCTGATGAATGGGCACGTGATTTCTGGGCCGCTGATCAAAGTCATTATGTACTAAGGCTTACTCCTACGTCCCAGGGTGCTGTGGGGACCACAGGAGATAATGTTTATCAAGCAATTACTGATGTGCTCAATAAATGATAGATAGCAAATGACAGATTCGTGATAGCTCTTTTACTATTTCTTTAATGCATCTCAACCATTGTCTTGGCCTAAGGAGGCATTTTGGTGCAAGGCCCTGAAACTGGTTTGCTCTCTTCCCTGCACCTGCATCGTTTTCTGTATGCTTTCTGGCTTACCTCCATCTTTAGCCTTGTCCTAGTGTTACCAACCCTACAATCTCCCCATCCTACTCCCACATTGTCAAAAATCCACAGAGCTTTGCACCACCTCCAGGTTCTACGAGCATTTGTTAGGGGTTTCCAAAGACAATCCCGTTCATGCACCCTGTTTTATGAAACACAGCCCTGCAAATGAGCTCTGCAGAATTTTGAGGGGGGGGCCCAAGCTACCTTCTCTCCTTACTTTTAGGACAATTAATTTTCTTGTTTATTTCTTTGAGTATTTCTCTGCAGACTGCCTTCTGAAAGCTCAGACTCACTAGGCAATTAAGGTTCATGTTATGGGCCTTGTTAAAGGCAGGAGTGAAAGAACTAACTCCCTTTCAGCTTCTCTACCCACAGGCCACCAAGACTTTGGGCTTCAGTTGGAGCTTGAATCGTTCATAGCTGGAAATGAGGAAGAGAGGTTAGTCACACAACACCAGGAAACTAGAAATGAAGGAAGAGCTAAAAGCCACCAGGACAAGTCATCCTAGCCTTTCTGTGACTCTTTCTGCCCTTGAAGAGAACCTCACATCTTAAAGAACGTTCCATATTCTTACTTTATTTTGACCCTTACCAAATACAGATGGCTAGGGATTATTGCTTCCATTTGACATATGAAGAAACGGAGACCCAAGGAGTTGAAGTGACTTACTCAAGCAGGAGAAAAGGCAAGTTAGAAACAGACTTAGGGCTCAGATCTAAGATGTTGTTCAGTGTTCTTGTCTTTATGCTACATCACTGGAAGAATTCCTAGTGCTAGATTCTGTGATGCCCAAGGCCTTTAATCACATAGGCAGAATCTATTTGCCTTTGTTCTTAATTCTCTTTGCTTTTCTACCAGGAGTCTTTGCATTTGCTGTTTTTAAATATGGGAGGCTCTTTGCCTCTTTCCTGGGGAGCCATAAACAAATGTCTCTTCACCCTGGATAGATGCTGATGACAAACCAAAGAAATGATTTCACCCACATCTAGTTTATAGCTACAAGTGTATATGATCTGTAAGTGAACATGAGATAGTTACTAAATCAGACTGCACTGTGCGTAATGTTTTGTAGATCTATATATCTTTAGTAATCTCATGGTGCTCTAGCATATTTAGTACTAAATAAACATGAACATATCAATGTGTCTAAATATGTCATATGTTATAACATGTCATAAATATATCAATATGTCTGAAAATCTTCCATTTTTAGGCACAGGTCAGTAGGAGCTCTTATCATAGGCATTACAGAAGTAATATCCCTATAATGCTTGCTAATTATTTTCCTAAGATAAACTCCTGAGGTTTGACTTGCTGGTCAAAGGGTTTCACTGTCTTTAAGGCTTCAGTATATATTGCCAAGCTGCCCTGCAGAATGGCTCTCTCGAGTGCCAATCTTTTCAGCAGAATGTTAATCTTTGAATTCATCTGTGTTTATTCTATGATGTGATTTGGAATGGTCATTTTTACATTATAAACACAATGCATGTGAGTTGCTACCTTGACGTTTGTGGCATGAGCACATTCTCATTGCTACCCACCTGCCACTACCACCCGTCTCCCCAGACAGCTTCATTTGCCCAAGTAGAATTCTGCATGAGTAAACAAAACTCTCAGGTCTAGAGGATGGCTCAGTGCTTAGCAGTGCTCTCTCAGAGGACCTTAGTTCAGTTCCCAGCACCCACATCAGGGTGCTCACAACTCCCCATAACTCCAGCTCTAGGGGATCCAACACTCTTCTGGCAGCTACCAACAATATATTCATGTGAATAAACCCAACACACACACACACACACACACACACACACACACACACACACACCAAAACAAAACAATGAACCATTATCCTCCTTTCATGTAAGTGAGGTCATAAATGTCACTTCTCCCTCTGTTCTTTTGAGACAGGGTCTCACTATGTGACCCAGATTGGCTTGGAACTTTCTATGTAGAACAGGCTGGCCTCAATCAAGGTGGTAGCAATCTTTCTGCTTCTGCATTCCAAGTACCATTTTTTTTTGGGGGGGGTGAGGAGGGGAAGAGTTTATTTCACTTAGAATTTATGCCTTCAAATTACATTTATAGAATGATATTGAGTCTCAAGAAACCCATTGATATGTCGAAAATATCACACATTGAATATTTACATCTTGAACATTCTCAGAGCAGCTGTATCAGCTTATGATTCAGTAAAATAATTTAGCAGCAAGTCTTGACAGTCTTGGTTCATGGAGGTGCTCCTGGTTCTTGCCATAGGTGGCCAAGGTATCTATCTCTTACCTTCAGTGTTCTCTGCAAACTGGAAATATTATCCTCTCTCTGCCTCCTTGACTTCACAGAGCGGCTGTTGAAGTTGTCACAGGGCTGTGCGTAGCTCACTGGTGGAGCAGAGTTCAGCACACACACAGCCTTGACTTCTTCCCTAGCATTACAAAAACAAAAGCACAAAGATATTTGTGCTGTGTGAAGGAGGTTAGGGTTGTCTCAGCCCAGTATGTGCTCCTGGGACACATGGATTCTTCCAAAAAGAGGAAATCATAGTGACAGAAGGATCATGTGCCCTGTCTCTTCCTACCATGTAGCCATGATGGTGTCTTCAAGAAGGGTACCTCCATCCCACATCCCAGAGCAAGAGAATAGTCCTTATCACTGAGCCTGGGAGTTGGTGCTGCAATGAATCTGAATGAATTCTCTGGAGTAACTTAAATCTGGTTAATTTACATATTCTAGCCCACCATGCATGTTCTAGAGATGCCCTAGAATTTATGGCTCCCAGACCAAAGACCCAATCACAAATGTGTGGTTCTCTATGCAAAAATTCATTCTGCTCTCATTTCTTCTTTGAATCTTCACAGCCTTATGTGAGTCCCTGGGTGCCAGTGAAGTTAAAATCTGTATGCTTTTCTCTGGCTATCAATCTGCCTTGTTTTTTTCTGGTCTCTAGAATCAGTTGAAGAACCCAAGTAAGAGCAAGGGGAAGGGGGCTACAGAGACAACACACACTACTCTAGGTTTGATTCCAAGTCACCCTGGGTGGCTCACACCACTTGTAACACCAGCTGCAGGGGCTTCCTGTATAGCTATGACCTCCATAGGCCCTCATGGGTTCCCCTACAGCATAGACACATAGCTAAAGATAAGCATAAGTCTTAAGAGCGGGGGGATGGTGATGCATGCCTTTAATCCGAGCATTCCATTCCAGAGGCACAGACAGAAAGATCTCTGAGTTCAAGGCCAGCCAGGTCTACAGAACAAGTTCCAAGACAGTTTTGTCTTGAAAAACCAAAAAAAAAAAAAAAAAAAAAAAAAACCAAAACCAAAACCAAAACCAAACCCCCAAA
The DNA here is from genome assembly GCF_004785775.1 of Grammomys surdaster. NCBI lineage: Eukaryota > Metazoa > Chordata > Mammalia > Rodentia > Muridae > Grammomys > Grammomys surdaster. The sequence continues at coordinate 6,727,493 of NW_021620993.1, read as the reverse complement.
ACCCAACCAAACAAACAATAACAAGAAAACCCCAACCAGAACAAAACAAAATAAAGCAAAATTAAACCAGGAACTAGAGCAAGGAGGGATGCCTTTCTCCTCTAACTGATGAGACATGTTTTATAACACAAATATCAATGAAAATATAAGCACTGGTTTCCTCAAAAAAGAAGTCTTGATGAGGTAGGTCATAAGGCGTGATGAGGGCATACAGGCAGGCAACAGATTTTGCATGTACAGTTTGCCAACTTCTGGCGAATGTGTGTCTATATGGCATTCTCTCAGGCTGGGATGGAGGTTGGTGGCAGAGTGCTTGCTGTTGTGTGAGCTTCCTTATTAGATATTAACGGATGTCTGCTTATCCTGAAGGTGTACTGACTGCAGACCAAAGAAATGACTGCAGTGAGCCTAACTCACAGAACCAGTGAGCTGACCCGGTGACTTACATAGGCTGGGTGACTGAGCTGACCGGGGTGACTTACACAGGCTGGGTGACTGAGAGCTGCAGCATCACTGAGAAGCCACCCCGCTGATGAAAAGAGAACTAACTGTTCCCTGGAATACATGCAGGCAGCTCCAGGAGGATTCCCTACCAGCTCCCACACCTCAGTTGTCACTCCTGCAACCTTGGGAAGCAGAGACCTTGTGAATCTTATAGTTTTCTGACCTTCTTGAGCCTGGAAAGTATTTTTCTTTCAATTTTTCTTTTACTGAAAATAGATTTTACCCCCATAATATATACCCTGACTGACAGTTCCCATTCTCTGTATTGCTCCTAGATCCTCCTGCCTCCCCTCTCACCCAATCCCATACCCTTTCTGTCTCTCCTCAGGAAACTAACTGGCACGGAAGGAATGATAATAAAATACAACAAAACCAAGTTGTTATAGGACAAAACAACCAAAGGAAAAGAGCCAAGCAGGAACTGGATAGCCCAGAGACCTAGGCTAGACCTAAACAAGACTAGGAAAAAAAAAAAGAGCTAAAGAAAAAGTAGAAATGTATGTAGCGGGAGACACACACATTCACAAACATAGGAGTCCCATTCAAAACTAGGAGCCATAGTCTATAACCAAAGGACCTGTAAGCTTCTCTTTAATGCCTTGATTTAGCATTATAAGACAAAGAGCCGCCAAAGACGACATTGAGTTCTTTTTGTGTTGGCTGTCTACTGCCAGACATGGGGCCTACCCTTAAGAGTACCTTTCCCTCCCTTTGAGAAAACTAGTTTTTCACTTGTAAGTGGATATCAATCAGTGGCGCTTCCGGGTTAGGGATGGGGCATTGTGGCCACTTCTCCTCTCAGCTCTAGGACCCACCCCATCTGGTGCAGACCCGCACAGGTCTGGGCTGCTGCCACAGTCTTTGTGAGTTCATATGTGTGCCAGCCCTGCTGTGTCTAGAAGGCCTGATTCCTTGGTGTCCTCTATCCACTCTGGCTCTTACGCTCTTTCTGCCTCCTCTTCCTCAGATTTCCCTGAACTCCGGAGGGAGGGATTCGATGCAGACAGCCCTTTTAGGGCTGAGTGTTTTATGGTCTCTCACTCTCTGCATATTGTGTGGCTGTGGATCTCTGTTTATTCCATCTCTGATGATAGCTGGGCACTGATCTGTGAGCGTAGTCAAATGTCATTAAGAGTCGTTTTATTGCTATGTTCCTTTAGCAGAACAGTAGTATTTGGTTTTCCTCGTCCCTGGCCTATCTAGTCTCAGGCTCTTGGTCACCTGAGCATTGTCATGGATGGGTTCCATCTCATGGAGTGGGCCCTACCTCCAATCAGACAGTGGTTGGCTACCCTCACAAACTGTGTGTCATCGTTGCACTGATGCATCTTGCAGGCAGGTCACAGTGTGGATCAAAGGGTTTGTAGCTAGCTTGGTGTTTACCGTTTTCCTTGGGCAGTGTGCAGAGTACTTCTGGTACCACGAACACTACGGGGAAAGTTCTAGGTAGGCTCCAGCTTGACTTCTCCATGCTCAATGAGTTGTATAAATATTGTTTCAGCAATAGGGCCTTTCTGTCCATTGGTAGAGAGCCATCAATAACCTTGGAAATAGCCTGGGTTGTTGTTTGGGGGTTCCTATGAGACCCTTTTGGCCAAGAACTAACCCATTATAGATACTGCAAGCTTCATCGGCCCCTCATGCTTGCTGTCCTAATTAGGGTTTCTATTGATATGATGAGTACTCCTTCCTGCTAGTCCCTCACTCTCTACCCAACCTCTGTGGATATACAGATTATAGCTTGCTTGTCAACAATTTAACAGCTAATATCTAAGTATAAGCAAATACATATCATATTTGTCTTTCTGGTCTGAGTTACCTCACTCAGGTTGATTTTTTTAAAGTTCTATCCATTTACCTGCACTTTTCATATTTCATTTTAAAAAAGGGAGCTTAATAATAATATTCCATTCTGTAAATGGACTACATTTTCTTTCTTTCTTAATTAATTAATTAATTAATTAATTCATCAATGGACATCTGTGTTGTTTTGATTTTCCAGTAATTTTGAGTAGGGTGGTAACAAACACATTTGGGCAGGTGTTTCTGCAGTAGGGCGAAGCATCCTTGGTGCATACACCCAAGAGTGGTATAGCTGCATCTTGAGGCAGATCGATTCTTGTTTTTGTAATGAACCAATACATTGCTTCCCACTGTGTCTGTACACTGCATTCCAACCGGCATTGGAGAGGTGTTCCCCAGAGTTCACATTCTTGCCAGAATGAACTGTCATTTTTTAAAATTTATCCTGGGCATTCTGATTGGTGTAAGGTGAAATTTCCAAGCAGTTTTGATTTGCATTTCCCTGATGACTAAGGATGTTGAACATTTCTTTAAGTGTTTCTCAGGTATTTGAGTTTCCTTTTCTGAGAATTCTGTTTAGATCTGTACAATATTTTAAATGATTTTTTTCTGTTCTGTTTTTGTTTTTTTGATGTCCAGTTTTATGTGTTCTTTATATATTTTGGATATTAACCCTCTGTAGGATATGTACTTGGTAAAAATCTTTCTCTATTCTGTAGCCTGCCACTTCATCCAAATGCTGGTGTCCTTTGCCATACAGAAGCTTTGCAATTCCATGAGGCTTCATTTATCAGTTGGTGTTCTTAGCGCTTGTGCTAATGGTGTTCTGTTGGGAAAGCCTTTTCCTGCGCCAGTGAGCCCTAGACTATCCACTTCCTCTCCAATCAGACTCAGTGTTTCTAGTCTTATGTTGAGGGCTTTGGTCCATTTGGAGTTGAGTTTTGTGTAAGACAATAAGTATGGATCTATTTGCATTCTTCTACATGCAAACATCCAGTTTGAACAGCAGCGTTTGTTGAAGATGCTATTTTTTTTTCTAGTATGTATTTCTGGTTTCCTTACCAAAATTCAGGTGTTCATAGGCCTGTGGACCTTTTTCTGTGTCTTTGATTATATTTAATTGATCAATGTGTCTGTTTTTATGCTAATACATTGCTTTATTATTATTATTATTTCTATTACTATTGCTCTTTAATACAATTTGTGATTGGGATGGTGGGTACCTCCAGCAGTTCTTTTATCATTCAGGAGTGCTTTTAGCTATCCTGAGTTTCTTGTGTTTCAATATGAGCTGAATATTGTCTTTTCAAGTTCTGTGAAGAATTGTGTTGAAATTTGTTGGGGATTGCATTGAATCTATAGATTGCTTTTGGCAGGATGGCCATTTTTCCTTTATTAATCCTTCTGATAAATTAACATGAGAGAGTTTTCCACCTTCTTTCTGGTATCTTTTATAGACATATGCACCCACACACACACACACACATATATATATATATGTATATACACACATATATACACATATATACATATATGTGGTCTATATATATACATATGTATATATACACATACATATATATGTACATACATATACATATGTGTGTGTGCGTGTGTGTGTGTGTATGTATGTATTTGGCCTTATTGTGAAAGCTGTGATTTACCTGATTTCTTTCTCAGTCTTTTTGCCATTTGTATATAGGAGGCTACTAGTGATTTCTGTGAGTTAATTTTGTATCTTGCTACTTTTTTGGAATTGTTTATCACCTGTAGGAATTCCCTGGTGGAATTTTTAGGATCACTTATGCATACTATCATATCATCTACATATAAATATACACTGACTGCTTCCCTTCCTCTCTGGATCCCCTCGATGTCCTTGACTTGTCTTATTGCTCTGGCTAAGACTTCAAGTACCATATTGAATAGGTATGGAGAGAGCGCACAATCTTGTTTCTGATTTTAGTGGAATTGCTTTAAGTTTATTTCAGTTTGAGTTGATGTTGGCTGTAATGTGCTTGCTGTAAATTGCCTCTATTGTTGTTATGGTGTGGGTTTTTCCTCTCTTTTGACTTGATGGTCTATCATTATTTACTCCTTGTGCTTTCTTCAGTTTTCCTTCTAATGCCTTCTGGAGAGCTGCATTTGTAGATTAATTGTGGATGTTTTCTTTCTCCATTTCTTGGAATTGAACATTTTTCTGGGAATAATAGTATAATCTCTTAGAGTTTGTAGAACATCTGTCCAGGCCATTCTGACTTTTAGAGTCTCCATTGAGAAGTCAGGTGCTATTTTAATGGGTCTATTTTTTTTAAGTAACATGGTCTTTCCCCTTGCACCTTTTAATATTTTTCTCTGTTCTGTATATTTAGTTTTTTGATTATTATGTCCTGGTCCAGACTAATTGGTGGCCTGTTAACTTCTTGCACCTTGAGAGGCACCTCTGGTTGGAGGGATGGGTCAACCACTAAAGGAGAGGCTCATGAGCAAAAATATAAGAGATGCACTTCCTTCTTTAGGTTAGGGAAATTTTCTTTTATGCTTTTGTTAAAAATATTTTCTGTGCCTTTGACCTGGGTTTCTTTTCCTTCCCCTAGTACTATTATTCATAGATGTGTTCTTTTCACAGTAGTTTCCTGGATGGTTTGTGCCTGGGTGTTTTTCTTTTAGATTTAACAGTTTCTTTGACTGAGGTATCTATTACTTCTACCTTGGCTTCAATGCCTGAAATTCTTTCTTCACTGTCTTGTACTCTGTTGGTTTCTGTTTGCCTTCCTAAAGTTTTCATTTTCAGTTTTATTTCAATTGGTTTTCTTTAGTGATTCTATTTCTTTGTTGATTTTTTTTAAGTCTTGAACTGATTTTATCATTTATTCCACTGATTACTTGTGTTTTCATGTATTTCATTAAGGGACGAATTCATTTCGTCTTTTTAAGGTTGTTGAACACATAGGCAATCGCTACTTTGAAGTCCCTGTCTTGTGCTTCAGCTATATTGAACTTCTCAGGCCTACTGTAATGGATTCTGGTGGAGACATACTGTCCTAGATTTAATGATTGTGTCTTTTCACTGGGAATCTGGGGTTGGATATGATTGTGATTCTAGGTGTTGATACCTGGTCTTACATTGGTTGTGTGGGTGTTTCTTTCTTTGGTTTCTTTTCTCCTATCTGGATCTCAAGAAAGTGTGGTGGATGTGGATGTCCTGGTTGGGAGTCCTTCTGAGTCCCTGCCACATGTGGCCATTGGACATCCTGGGTAGAACGTGTTTCTAGGTATTGGGACTGACAGGAGGAAGTGGAGATGGACTAAGGGAGGGTGACTGAGTGGTCCACAGGAAGGAGGAAAGCTGTGTCTGTTCCAAGGCTCAGTAGAGCCCCCAGGAATTGGAGGTAGGGTGTGATGACAGGTTCCTGCAAGTGATGGGAGTGAGACTGGGGAGTTTGCAGTGGAGAACTCTACAGAGTCATTCTGACCACTGGAGAGCTATATACAAATAGAGCAATAGAGCATATCCTCTTACATGAGCTGTATGTATGTATGTATGTATGTATGTATGTATGTATGTATGTAAAGTTATGTGTCTGTGTGTGGGTATGTGCACATGAGTGCAGATACCTGCAGAAGCCAGAGGTATCGGATGACCTGGAAACAGAGTTACAGGCAATTATGAGCTGCCTTATATGGATGTTGGAACTTGAACTCAGGTCTTCTGAAAAAGGATCAGGTGCTTTTAACTCTCTGGCCCTTAGTGTGAACACATACATGTTTCTTCTCTCCATTTGTTGTAGTTTGTTTCCTTTTATTGATGAGCACTTCTTTTTATTAAGTGATCACATTAGTTCTGAGACAGTCTCATTAGTGGCCTAGGCTGGCCTACAACTTGCAGTTCTGCTGCCTCAGTTTCTCAAGTTTGGGGTTACAGGTGTATTCCACCACCCACTCAGCTTGAGTGCACACACTACAATTTTTTTTATCTGTTTACCTGTTAACAGACACTGGCGTCTACCTAGCTTCTGGCTGTTGTGACTAGAATTGACATAAACTTTGTGTATGAGTATTTTTATATGGATGTATTATTATTATTATTATTATTATTATTATTATTATGATTATGTATTCATTTACCTTAAATACTTAGGCATGGAATTGATAAGTCGAAGGCTAGACTTAGATTTAACTTTACAAGAAATTCTAAGAGTTGCTTGAAGAAATGTTTTTGGTGGTAGGAGGCCTTGGGATTATTTGCTCAGAGGCCAGGCAATGATCTTAGACAAGCCAGTCTTACTCTTTGGATCTCAATTTTTCTGAGTGGAGAATGAATGGGTGGGTTAAGTGTTCTTAGTCCTAGTCAGCACAAGGATCCTGTTACTGCTAAAAGTCACGTGAATCTACAACCTGCCATGTACTTTCTTTAGGCGTTGAAGGTCACAAGGTCACTGACTTCGGAATCAGTGCTGTGTGGTGGCAAGCACAGTGTTAATGACCATTATAGTTTAAAGAGGCCTTTGCCCCATGGTGGCCACATTTCTCTCACATGAGCAGTGACTTTGGAGTATACTTTGCACCCAAGGAAACTCTCTAGTCTCTTACTTTCTCAAGAAGTGGAAGGCGACAGAATGTGACTCAGAATCAATCAAGACAAAGAGTTTAACCTGGGAGTCGGGATATCTGCTCGCTGGAGCTCAGAGAAACAGGCCTTGTGAAATCTTCCATGAACAGGGAGACTCTGATCTGTGGTTAGATCCACAACCCACATTAACTTGTTTTCTCTACTCTCTCTGAGTACCATGTTGACCCATCTCCTTTCTTCTATCAACATTTCTGATAAGTTCCTTGTTCCACATATCTACCCAAACTAGCTTGAAGCTGGACGGCTGAGTAGCACCCCCTTCTCCAATGATAGAATTACTCCTACTCAAAGATTTTAGTGTTCCTCATTTTGGATCCTTATGAGATTCATCATTCACTAGATGAAGCCAATTTGGAAGTTGTGGCTCTTCTCAGATTTAGGTCTTGTGTTTTATGCTGCTATGCCTATGTGTACATGGCATGTATTTACAAGAGCTTTTAAATATTTGCTTGTATATAGTTCCATTTGTGTTGATTTTTGTGTGTTCTTAACTTAAATATGAGGCTAATTCTCAGGCTGTTGGTTGCTGTCTATCTGTCACACAAGAGTTCTCTTTAAAAAAAAATTGCTACATAATAATATTCCATTGAGTGGACATGCTGTATACACACACACACACACACACACACACACACA